>NW_026068101.1:52218-100599 GCF_014885135.2 Alexandromys fortis
TTTTCGAGACAGGGTTTCTCTGTAGCTTTGGAGCCTGTCCTGGAACTAGCTCTGTAGACCAGGCTGGTCTCGAACTCACAGAGATCCGCCTGCCTCTGCCTCCCAAGTGCTGGGATTAAAGGCGTGTGCCACCACCGCCCGGCTCTCTTTTTTTTCTTAAGTAAAATTTTATCCTTCTCAAAGATCTCTGATGCAGTTTGACAGCTGAGAGGTTTTGTCAGTTTAAAAGAACAACCTCACCAAACAAATTTCAGTATAATTCCTTACTATGTTCTAAGTAGAGGGTGTTTTACGACATACGAATGCACGTTATTAGTGTGTGTACTTGCAAGTTATAAAGGTCTTAGGACTAATGCAAGTTATCACATTTCTCTCTCCTGTTGTCATTCATAGTCTTAATATTAGCAATAAAATGCTGATAAGCAACAAAAAAGAATTTAATGATGAAGATGAACAAAAACAAGACCACAGAAAGTATTCATAAAACTGGGGCCAGTTCAATAGGCATTAATAATCTAGGGTACTCCTAGAAATGGACTAGACTCTGGGTGCAGTTCTCTAAGGGCCTCACGAGGCATCTCTACCCTCATGAAGAGCAGGCACTTTCTTCCCCATTGGAAAAAGCACTAGTGTCTTGGGTGAGCTTCCCATTACCTCCTCCCACCTAAGCTCTCTTGCCAAATGTAGTTCTGCCATCCCTAAAGGCACAGAAACATATAAAAGGATAAAGCTCAAATATTTCCATTCACCACTAAGCTGAATATACAGGAACGATAGCTCCCCAATGCTCCAGCCCCAACCCCCACAGCATTCCCAGGAGTGTGCAGCTCTTCTAAGAACTTTCCTCATTAAAGATTCAGTCCTAAAGGGTGATCCAACATTCAGCTTTAAGAACAGAAATATCAGTTCCACAATAATAGTCTCTCTTCTCTTCTTCTTTCGAAACACAGGATTCCCTACCAGTTTGACAACAAGAACCTTCCGCAAGTGTTAGAGATATTTGAAAACTAAGGAATAGAACAATAATTCAAAGTAAGTTCCAATTTCTAAAACACCTCCGCTACTTAATTGTCAAAATTCTTTAAGCCCTAGATATCTTAAATAATGTGTAACTATTTCTGCAGACTTTATAGAAATAATATTCAAGAAGAGAAGAATAAACACACTTTTAAAAGTCTACAATATAGGCTGGGAGGTGGTGGCACACACCTTTAATCCCAGCACTAGGGAAGTAGAAGAAGGCACATCTCTGAGTTCGTGGCCAGTCTGGTCTACAAAGAGAGTTCCAGGACAGGCTCCAAAGCTATACAGAGAAACCCTGTCTCGGAAAAACAAAACAAACAAACAAAAGTCTACAATATATTAAATACTGATTATTAATAGAACATGAAAACTTCAGTACTGTATCTTCCAGGAGTTTTCACATCATTACACACATGAAATTCAGTGAACCTAACAAAATTACTTATATAAGTCTCAACTAAGACAGCCTCACGCCCTTTGAAGAAAAACAGGTCTGCTGCATTACTGTTAGGTGTCAACCCAGACATGTCTAACCTAGGTGCCTATTTAACATATCAAAGCAGACTGTCTGCCAGTCTCTCAGTATTGCAGTCACCTGTTAAAGAGACATCCTGGCTGGTATAGCACTCCACATACCCTAAACTTTCCAGCCCTGTGACAGGGTTATGTCTCTTCCTCTAGTTTCTCTTCACCATATAACTCAGCTATTTTTGTTACACTGACCTCTTGGCTCCTGGTTTCCCCCTCTTTCTACTTCTCCCTCCCACTTCCCCACACTTAAATGGCTCAGTTCAGTCAGCTGGTTATGTCCAGTATGGAGTCTCACAGATAACTCTACCTGGGCCTCTGCTCTCCCTTCTATTTCCTTATTAGACCCTCAATTCCTTAGGAGCAGTCATGTCCTCCTTTTATTTCCTTTTATTCAATTAATACAAAATAAATTCTTCTCAAGTTCAATTTCTGCAGACATCCAATAGGGAGCAACTGAAGAGAGGACAAAAACAGGAGACTAAAAGTAAAGTTCCTCAGAAAGCACACTGAGAAAAGGAAGGTGGACAGAGAGCCCTCCTCAAACACATGCACACTAATTAATACACCCCACACAAACATAAACACAAAGAAGGTAAAGAAACAAAATAATACTCCAAACTCGTCTCAAAACAACTTGTTTTCTGTATTTGAAAGTATAGATGAAATGACAGAACAGAGTATAAAAATCGCTTTCCAATTTAAAAAACTTGTGTGTGTCTGTGTATGATAGCTTGGGGGAGCTGGATCTCTCCTGACATGTGGGTCCCAATCATCAGGCTTGTAGGCAAAGGCTGAGTCACCTCCCTTAACTCTTAGATACACAAACATATAAGAAAAAACTGAAAACAGCACAGTTGCCTTGAAAAAAACTTTTTAGTTCCCAGTTTCAGTAAAATGAAGACTTATCAGGAAATAAAAAATGACAAAACATACTCCAACACTCTCCTTGGCATGTGAGAACTAAAACAAAGGTGACTTGAATCTGGTTCCTTATTTCCATTTTAACTGTTCCTTTTCTACCTTAATACGCTCTAGGTCTCACTAGACCCAACACAAAGTCATTTTTATAGTTATCTGAGCACACATAGAAGTAAATCTGTGCACAGCTTTAGTTAATGCAGTGGTGAGTGTATCTCACAATACTGACAATGCCACTGAAACTGCATCTGTATTGCCTGCACTGACCACTGCATTCTACAGTGCAGCTGTGGGATCCTAAGTCAGGAACAGTCCAACAGCAGACTGTGCAGCTGGCATTCACTTTCCATTCTTCTCCCACTAAAATATGGAGGGAGGGACTTAGTTTTGCATTCATTATTGGGAAATATTTCTACTCCATAGATTACAATGCAACAGGCAATTAATTACTCAGATACATTTTTAAGAGTGCTTAAGTCAAGCAACAGACTTACATGTGCTATTAATAAACAACAAAATCTGTTTTGATATATCAGAATCTTTACAGAAAATTTTTCTCTTGCAATAGTTCTTTGAATATAAACTTGATGCAAGAAGGCAAAACATTTATCATATTCAGTATAAAAACTGGCTTTACCATTTCAATAAAAGATTAGTGAACAAAATTTGAGTACATTAAGAATTTTCATATCTGCCAGGTGGTGGTGATGCGTGCCTTTAAGCCCTTGGGGGGCAGAGACAGGTGGATCTCTGTGAGTTCGAGGCCAGTCTGGTCTACAGAGTGAGTTCCATGACTGGCTCCATAGATACTGAGAAACCCTGTCAGGAAAAACAAAAGTAAATAAATAAATAAACAAACAAACAAATAAAAGAAATTCATTTCGGGCCTGGAGAGATGGCTCAGTGGTTAAGAGCATTGCCTACTCTTCCAAAGGTCCTGAGTTCAATTCCCAGCAACCACATGGTGGCTCACAACCATCTGTAATGGGGTCTGGTGCCCTCTTCTGGCCTGCAGGCATACACACAGACAGAATATTGTATACATCATAAATAAATAAATATTTAAAAAAAAAAGAAATTCATTTCCAAAGTGAAAGTTTCCACTGGACTTCTTTCTAATGAATATAAAGTAGTAAAATATATGAACTGGCATTTTTCAATTAAGAAAGCTAAACTAAATAATTAAATAATTAGATTGTTTATTGAGTTCTTAACATTTTCCCATTTCAACAAATCGAATAAATAGAGTACACGCCCAAGAATTTATTGCCACAAAAATCTTAGCTACTTATACATGGGGAAAAGGATAGTATATTTTGTAGAACCTTGAGACTACATTCAATATTTCATACTCTCTAGTTGGCCAGAGAACAAAAGATAGCAGGCAAATCTTACCCCTTTTTCTTTCGAAGGTTTTGCTAATTTAGGAGTAAGAAGGAACAAGAAAAGTTGTCATAAACTCCCATTTGGGAATAGATGAAAGCTACTGACCTTAAGTCATAGAACTATTTCATTCCCGTGAATGTGTGAAGTAGTTAGAGGAAAATGGTCAAGAACAGAGATTTGAGTCGCACACAGGACACCCTGGGAACTCTAGGATGTGAAGGTTGAAATGACTGGGCTATTCAGATGGAGTCACTTAATGGTTTTAGGTGAAGAACATCAAGAAAGTGGCTGAGGAAAAAGTGGATGTCCTGGAGACAGGCACCACCTGAGTTCAGGATAAAGGGGAACTGACTGTCAGAGCTGTCCAAGCTACCCAGTGTGTTCTGTGAGATTTAAAGCAGTGAGCGGCATCTGCTGCCAGCTAGCCCCAGAGGAGTGCTAGTGGGAGATTCAGGGAGACATCAGTGGCATTTACATAACTTTGCTAATTACTAGATATAACTGGCACTCAAAGTATTTCCTACCTCACTAAAATGCTTGTGGGGAGGGTGAGTACTTATGACAAACATATGCAAATTTTAATTAGAGATATCTCGATGAATTTTTAGTAATTTTTATATTTCTTTAAAATAGTTTAGTACAAATTAATACAGAATAATGAAGGGAATAGCAACCATGTGCATTTGACAGGCAACAATGAATTTTTTTAATAATCTGTTGATAGTACAATCAGAAATTCAATCTGTTATTAGCAAAGTGGGATCAGAAGGTTTTCCTCACTTTCAATGACTTTTCTCCCCAAACCACCAACTAGAGAGCAGTTTCTCTTCACTAGCACATGGTCAGAAAGAGAGTGTCAGAGAGCAATGACAGTTCTAAGCACAAAACCTGATGAGCATTCCACAATTCCAGGTAGTGATAATGAGAACGTGAGATACTATCACATAAAGGCTCCTTTTTCACATAATGAGAAGCCATGGGTAGAAAGTAGAGCCCAAAGAAATGCAAACTCTTCTTACAAATAGGGAATGTTCTTCAGAGACCGGGCTCAGCAGGTTAAAGAGCCTATTGTCAAATCCAATGACTTCAGTTCAATTCCTGAAACTAACTCTTGCAAGGCTAAAAGATGTTTCACTACAACTCTACAAAAAAACATGATCTCTATTCAGCTGGAGACTTTGTTCTATTTTCTCAATTGACTTATCAGGCTAAGAGTTTTGTTCACACGTTATATATACTACAGGTACCTATCCCAGACAACTTTTGCTAAGGCTGTAGGTGGGTAGAAACAATCCTGTCACCACAGAATCATGATTCAACATACATACAATCTCTTATGAACAACTAACCTGAGAAACAATGAGAACGAAGTAAGATATAGCTTCAGATACTTTGAAAAACAGTATGTGGTGAGGAAGACAAATTTCAGAAGACAAGCTGCTACAGGGTAGAACTATTCTGTCACAGACGCATTAAGAGAGGCATAAGAAAGTTAAGCATGGTAGCACTGTCTAAAATCACAGCACTTGGAAAGTTTACATAGGAGGACCACAAAGTCAAGACTAGTCCAGGCTACTAAGACTCTTGTCTCCAGCATAAAAAGAGGGGCAGAATGAGTGGTCAAGAATAGAAGAAATGTTCCAGGAAAGCACCCTGGAAGCTATACCTCTCCTAATTATTTGTAGTCACTTCTTACAGAATTTTGTGCTTTAAGATCAATTTCCATTGTTTGTAGCCCTCAGCTCTTTCACCCCAGCATAGCTGTAGCAGTCAATACTCTCACACAGCACAGCTACGGCAGTACCCAGGCGCGCGCGCACGCGCGCACACACACACACACACACACACACACACACACACACACACACACATACACCCCTACCCTCCTCCTAGGGCAGAGATCTCAAGACCTGATGGCATGTTTGAGGCAGACTCACTACCAATGGGGAAGGACAAGTGGAAAGATCTCTTACCAAGAGCTGCTGCACAGCAGAGTCAATGGGTCAAATCCAGCAAGCAGGAGATGTGGCAACCACTCTTTATATTTTGTTTGTGCTTTAACTGCGTAACTTATAAATTCAGATGTATGATTCCAAGGAGCCAATAGGCAAACTTTCTTCAAAAAGCAGCAAAACATTGAAAACATCTCATACTTCAGGCAGTATGCCAAGTGAAGTTCATTTAACTGGGCTCCATACTTCAATAGAATATTCACAATTCCAGAGAAGTCACAGCTTCACCGAAGAGTAAAATGAAATAGGAACAAACAAGTTTAAAAGTTAGACTTCTATACAACAAACAGTTCCTAAGAAGTCGTTAATAGTAGTTACAACTGTGAACAAGAACGGTAGTTGGACACCCAGTGGCTTCGTGCAATGAGTGAAATGAGGTGACGAGAAAGAAAACGTTTCTGTCTCAATCCCGACATGCTGTTATGCTGTCAACTATAAGATTTTAAAAATATCTTGACAAAGAAACCTTTTATCAAGCTATAATGTTTTTCTCAAGTAAGTATTTCTCCTACTATTTTTTTAAAGTTAATAAAATGGTAATACCTCAAAGATTAATTCATTCTAGAAACCTCCATGTTATGTAGCCATAGCCAATTTCCACTGTTTTGGACGTGGTCATGTACCATACCTATCACACAGGAAAGCTTTTCCAATGAACATAGTTGTACTTCTAGGGAATAAACATGTATCATTTTTGCCTGTTAAACTTAGTGTTAAAAAAGATCATTGAATACTAACATTTACACTGAAATTGCCTGAAAGCAGGTGTGATCCTCATTTGAAAGAGCCACTTCACAAGATCATCAAAACAGGTAGGACTACAAAGAGAACACAGACTCTGGAGCCACCTAGCTGTGTGACTCTGAGTTGCTTTACTCTCCGCGACTATGTGGCATTTATGAAAATAAATAAACAAACAAACAAACTGCTACATATGTAATAAATACATTCATGTAGGTAAATATATTTATACACATTTAAATAGGCTTATGTAAATAAATATAGAGGAAATCTAAGCATTAAAAATTTCAGACTTCTTATTCAGTAAGAAATTTGTCCAAAAGATAAAATTCAAAGTAAATTGTAATCCATTTGTAGAAATTTATTAGCAATATTCTTTATAGCAGATTTTAGAAACAAACTAAATATTCAACAACAAAGAATCAGGAAATAAGCATAACATGATACAGTCATCAAAAACTGCAATTTTGAGTTACATGATCATATTTTAATAATGTTATAATGCTAAGTTTAACAAAGAATAATAAACATATCTGTTCACTGGGAACATAACTGAAAAAGAAGGTATATAGGAATAAAGTTATTCTCCATTTGAACTTGGCATTATATTATTTATAAAACTATAAACGTTGAAATGTTTTCAATAATTATAATACAGACTCTAGAAAAGAATAGGATTTTTATATTAAATAAATGCAAAATATCTAAAGTCATGTGAGAACAACTACTTCTTAAAACAAATAAAACTTGACAAGTGTGGTACCATATACCTTTAATCTTAACACTTGAGAGGCAGAGGCAGGTGGATCTTTGTGACTTACAGCCAGCCTGGTCTACTTGGCAAATTCCAAAAGCCAGGCATACATATTGAGACCCTGTCTCAGAAAGAAAACAATTATCTAATGATATTTTTCTTTTAATAAAAAAACAACTGAAAATAGCTTATAGTATATACAAGCCTGGAAAAATCAAGGTACAGAATGAAGTTATTTTTAAGCAAATTATACACTCAATGTTCATCAATCTCTAAACATTTTTCAGAAGCACCTTTAAAATTAAAGTAATAGAGCCAATCATTAATTTGAGGGAAGTATAATAAATAAAAGTATAAAATTCCTTAAAAGTCTGTAAGTACAAGAACAATGACATTTATTGTTAATATAAACTTATCCTAAGTTTCCAGATTCTTCAAACATTTGTAGATCCATTCATTCCCCTATAAGGCCACAAGAAAAATTCCCAGAACACTGCTTAACCTTACGTGTTCCAAGTTTATCTATAAAATTACTTTCCCCCAATGTATTTTCTCTCAATTTGTATACTATATAATATGCTTAATAAGCAAGCCCCAAACTTCTCCCAATTACTGTATTCACACAGTCTGTGTTAAATGAAGAAAGAGCAAACTCTCAAAAGGCTTATGGCCAGTGCTACTATATGCCCTCCCTTTCCATCAAAAGTACCATTCCGAAGGAAAAGAGCAAGTGTGAAATATGCTGAAGAATCACAGAATGGTGTCAGCACTCTCTGAGCATCTGGGACAGTTACTGTAAAGCTCTCAAACACAAAGGCATGCTCAGAGATGAAAGCAACCTTAGTGCTCTATATGACCTTGATCTTTGCATGTCATTTGAGCATAGCAAATCCTCCTAGTCAGGTAACCACAGGTTAAAATATAAATAATATGGGCAAATCTATATATTTCTCTTAAAATACATATTTCTCTCTATCTCAAGCCCTGATGACAAATTTGGGAAGCTCTTCAGATCCTAGCGGGAGAAAAAGTCTGTCCTGCAGACACAAACACCAAGAATCAAGTGTGACATACAGAGACAGCTCATCACCTAAACGGTGAACAATTTGAGCAAGTGAGTCATCTGAGCAAGAGAGAGATTTAAAGGCTAAAGCCCAGTAAAAACCTTATTTGATGGCCATTTTTCACCACTATGGTGTTACAAGTTTAGAATAGACAAAAATATGGTACCTACATGAAAGAAAACTCAGGTTGTCAGACTTGGTGACAAGTGTTTTTATATAGTCGTCTGTCTGGGACAGTGAAAACGTTTGGACAGACTTAAGTTATATCACAGCTAGCTATCCATAACAATGAGTTCAAGAAAGTCAATAAAATTTGTAGTGTGCTTGTAGTCACTTCTGCAGCATTAAAATGAAGCATCTATGGCCACAGGAGTCAGGGGTGGGGTTACAAGGAGAACTGGGGATAGAAAGCACCAATCTGTTAGTGATGTATTGTGGATACTAAAGTGATATTCCTGAACTGAGAGATATTACCATTCCTTAGTGGTCAAGGCACAAAAGAACAAGTAGTATCTGAAAACTATTCAATCTTTCAAAGATGGTGTCACCAATTTGTTGTCAAAAAGCCATAAATAAAAAAATCTAAGAAACCCAGGACCAAAGCCCCCATGATTTAGGCTTTTGTTATCCAAGTGTCCCACAACATAAATGCCAACCTATTGCTCTGAAGGAACAACACACTAAGACAGTAAGGGGAGACTGCAGAATATGCTAAACTTTTGGCCAAGAGAATGAAAGAAGCCAGTAACAGATTGTCAAGAGATGTAGGCTGTCTTCACTGAGAGTTTGCATGATGCTGTAACTGCAAATGCTGCCAACTACACACACTGTTCTACCTGTAGGTGTACAAAGTTAGAAAACTTCCTTTGTTATTTGCTATACTGATTATGCTTCTCATATTAAAGCTACGAATCAAGTAGGTGATGATTATCAGTGGGAAAGTTGGGGGGATGGAAAGGAAATGAAGGGAACTGGCAATTAATGTAAACTTATTTTGGGGAGATATANTAGAGTCTCTCAACGAGGTCCTAGTGTCTTCTCACTATGACTGACAAAGCAGATAGAGATGAGGAGGAAAGGTGTGTGTGTGTGTGTGTGTGTGTGTGTGTGAGAGAGAGAGAGAGAGAGAGAGAGAGAGAGAGAGAGAGAGAGAGAGAGAGAGTGTTTCTCTATAGCTTTGGAGCCTGTCCTGAAACTACCTCTTGTAGACCAAGCTGGCCTCGAACTCACAGAGATCTGCCTGCCTCTGCCTTCTGAGTGTTGGGATTAAAGGCGTGAGCCACCACTGCCCAGCTGAGAATTTCTACTTCTAAGTCTCAGACCAGTCAAAAGTAAGAGCATTGGGCCAGAGAGATGGCTCAGCAGTTAAGAGGACTGGCTGCTAATCTAGAGGACCCAGGTTCGATTCCCAGCATAGGAGCGAACAATGATCCAGTTCCCTTTTCTGACCTCTGCACACATTTTGTGAATGCAATGCATAGGCTTACATGCAGGCAAAACACCCATCTACATAAAAAAAGTAATAAAAATGTGTCATTAAGAGTAGCAAACAAATGAGGGCTGGAGAGATGGCTCAGTGGTTAAGAGCACTGGCTGCTCTTCCAGAGGTCCTGAGTTCAATTCCCAGCAAACACACGTTAGCTCACAACCATCTGTAATGAGATCTGGCACCCTCTTCTGGCATGCGGGCATACACGGAGGCAGAATGTTGTATACATAATAAATAAATGTTTTTAAAAAAAAGAGTAACAAATGAATGGTTAGGCCTTTAAAAAATAGCATCTATCTACACAACTGATTTGTATTTTTAATGGAGCACAAGTATTACATTATATGGCTTTTCTTATAGTCTTATTATTGCACATGCGTGTCTGTCCATGTAGAGGCCACAAGACAGACAACCTTGGGTATTTTCCTCAGGAAGGCCATCCATTTACTTTGAGGTGAGAGTCTTCCACTGATCAGAAACTTACCTATCAAGCTAGACTAGCTGGCCAGTGACACTCAGGAATCCTTCAGTCTCCTGCTCCCTATCGCTGGAATTAAAAGCACACACCACTACACCCAGTATTTTAATGTGGACTCTGTGAATTGAACTCAAGTCCTCACATTTACTCACTGAGCTATCTCCATACCCCATAATCTTAATGTGTTTTTGTTGTTGTTGTTTGTTTTGGTTTATTCAAGACAAAGTCAGTCTCTCTCTCTCTCTCTCTCTCTCTCTCTCTCTCTCTCTCTCTCTCTCTCTCTCTTCCTCTCTCTCTCTCTCGCCCTGGGTGTACTGAAACTCTCCACGTGGAGACAAGGCTGGCCTTGAACTTAAAGGGGTTCACCTTCCTTTGCCCCAGAGTGCTGGGATTAAAGGTGTCAGCAACCACCCTCACCTACTAAGGTCTACTGTAAAACCCTCAGCAATTACCCTCAGCTACTCAAGTCCACTGTGGTCCCAAGGTCAAATTATTGGTCAAACACTTGAACAGCAGCATTAACTCTTCATTTATTCTACTTCACAGAACTGTAGTGGAGTATAAAAATGAAATGTATGACTTTTAAAATATATTTATTATGATGTA
The DNA here is from genome assembly GCF_014885135.2 of Alexandromys fortis. NCBI lineage: Eukaryota > Metazoa > Chordata > Mammalia > Rodentia > Cricetidae > Alexandromys > Alexandromys fortis. The sequence continues at coordinate 63,221 of NW_026068101.1, forward strand.
CACTTAAAAATGCTGCATAACAAATACGTTAATGTTATAGTATCTAAAAAACAAGGTTTTATTGTAAGTCTCATAAAATAAGAAATAAATAAATTGATTAATTAATTAAAAGGTTTATAGTTAAAAAACCTGAAGCAGTTACTGCTTTACTTGATAAAAGTTCCATTTTTTGATTCTTGAATCATTTCAAAGACATCAGAGTAGGCCTAAGCATTTATATTAATATATTAAAAGTATTTCCTAACAATGTTACACTAAAAGTATAATGCAGGTCCAAAAAGAGAAGGTAAATAACCTGGCATTATCAACCTCACTTCTGCTAGATTGAACAACATATCCTGAAGCAGGCCTTTTCTAGGTTAGAAACTTAGTACTAACGGAGACACCAAGTTTCACTAGAAGAAAAGTCAGTTGGGAATTAAAGAGAAGCAAAATGTAACGAACATACTTACTCCTTTTGGAAAGCTGTGCACAGAGGGAAGCTGAATCCAAAGACCAAGCACATCTGTGCATCTGGGCTGTAACCATTCTGCAGGAATGTTTCCACGCACTCTTCCTGTCCTTAAAACACTGCTGAGTAAACAGGGCTCACTTTGTCTGCACCAGTGTCACAAGCCCGGTTAGTAAGCGGTATTAACAAGTCCAAGATCCTTCAAATACACAAACAGGAGGAATATTTACTATAGGAGATTTGTCTCTTGTCCTTGTTCACTATTATTTGTCTTAGCACCATCATTACCTATGCTCCCAAATCCAATTTTATGTTTGGTATTTCAGGACCTAATAAATCATTTTAATACTTATTACATTAAATATGAAGTAGCTGGGATATTGCCCAGAGACAGAATGTCTGCCTACTATGCTGGAGGCACTGGGTTCAATTCCCAGCACTGGGGATTATATAATGACCAGTTGTGATAACACATACCTATAAGTCAGCAGTCAGAGGCTAAAACAGTATAGTCATGAGTTCAAGGCCTGTCACAGCTGCATAACAAGTTCCAGGAGTCAGAGCTACCTTGCAAGGTTGTTTCACAAACAAACAAATAATAACAAAAAATAAAATGAAGTATTTTCCTTCTTAAACACTAATTGGTTTTATTCCCCGTTAGTAAGAATTTTTTTGTTGTTGTTTGGTTTTCCAAGACAGGGTTTTTCTATGTAATAGTCCTAGCTGTCCTGGAACTAGCTCTGGTAGAACAGTCTGGCCTTGAACTCACAGAGATCCACCTGCCTCTGCCTCAAGTGCTGGGATTAAAGGTGTGCATTGCCACCGCCTGGCCCAGTAGTAAGAATTTTTAAAGATGGTGAGTGGCAATGAAATGAGAAATTACATTTTTAATCAGAAGAAATTAAAATTCATAGTAAAATATTACATGCTCAGAAAAAATGCAATTAACATCTGAGTTATATCAATAAAGAAGTAGCTGCTTTTCCTGCCACAAGCAAACCTAAAATAACACTGGGGGATAACTAAAACCACAGATGGACCATCTTTAAAAGCAAGTTGGGATGAAATCAGTGACAAGAGAATTCTCAAAATTGGGCACAATTAAGGACAAATTCCTATGAGAGTTTTGGTATCAAATTATTTAAAGCTGTTAAATAACTGTTAAAAGATTTCGCTAAATAAATCACGAACAATGAGAGAAAATGGATCTAACCATTTTTTGTAATGAACACAAAACTGGGTGTAGACCTGGGAAAAGTTGGTGGAGTGTGAAAGTGTTCAAAACATGTATGGAAGTCCCAAAGAACTGGTAATAAATTCTAAAAAGCAAGTAGAAGAAATATCAAATGTTGAAACCAAGTATTTTATTAAAAGAATCAACATGACACCTCTTAAACATAATAAATGTGTCTAAGTTTTAAAGATGAGCTAGCAAAAGCATCGTGTCACAAGGCTTTCAGAGCTCTGTAAGGCCTCCACCTTCCTACTGTCCAAAGATAATGACCATTCTGTTATTTTTAAGTGAACAACAGTAATGATGGCTATAGAAAGTACTACTGTACAATTATGACCCTAAAGATTGTAAACATGATTTTTAAATCTGTCCATACTGATTTCTGGAAGGAAGCCTTATTCTTATTGACATAACCAGGTCACTAACTTCTAACATTTCCATACTCCCCAATATACTCTCTCAAAAATATGCTAAAAATTTTCTAGGGACGTTTAGCAAAGAAAGAGTTCCAGAAGCAGGAGACAATAGCAGCCTGGAGGTGAGAGTAGGTAATGAATCTAATCAAACGGTTTAGGATGGGATGGACTACTCGTCACACAGGGAGATAGTAAATATTAGCGAGGCCATCAGACCGCTAGCTGAAGATGTGTGGGGTAAAGGGAAAGGACTGCCATTAGCCGAGGAAATCCTGAGGAAGATCCAGTACCCACTCCATCTCTACTCAGTCTTCCTCAAAGTGGGAAAATGAAAACTTTAGAGGAGTTGAGAAGAAATCAACATGGGGAGATGAGGAGGAAATCTAGGCATCCCTCAAATTGGTTACAGAAAGGAAGGACCAAGGAATTTCCTGGAGATAAAGGTGTGACTCAGATCTACCCTTAATTTGCTTTTAATTCGGAGAGCATTATTCCACTTTGAGCACTTACTTTGTATGGCCCATTTGTGCAGCAGCATGAATAGGCAACTGCCAATTGTCTTCATTGCAGTAAAGATCAGGATCTGCCCCACCAGACAGCAAAAGTTCCACACATTTTATATGACCCTCTTGTGCAGCAATAAACAATGGAGTAGCTTTGTCCAAGGCTTGACAATTGATATTTGCACCTAATACAAAACAAAATATTAAACAATAATCCATATAAGTGTTTTAAAAAATACGATAACACAAATTTCAAACTGCCACAAAAAGCTTTCATAGTACAGCAGCTTCCCCCTTAGTGGATGCTGTTGGAGAAAATATATGTATTTTACTAACCTGTTGACAATCATTTAAATTGTTTTCAGTCTCCATCAGTAAGAGCAGAAATGATCATTCATATTTTAGAATTCACTTTTAGACCAAAAAAAAAAATCCACATTCCGTGAAGGCTATTTATTCAAATCCCTCTTCCAACAAATACTTTGGTTTCAAAGTACAGATAGCTTTTAAAGATTTGTTTCAATGTGTATTCATGATTTGTGTATGTGTGTGTGTGTGTGTTTGTGTGTGTGTACACATATCTGTGCATGTGCATGCAAGTATCTATGAAGGCCAGAAGGGTGCATCGGATCCCTCTGGAGCTGGAGTTCATAAACAGTGAGCCTACCTAACATGGATGCAGGACCTGAATCCCACCCTTCTGCAAGGGCAGCACATGCTCTTAACCACTGAGCCATCTCTCAAGTCCCAAAGTATAAAGATTTTTAAAGGAAAGAAAGCCAGATGTAGTGATAAAGGCCACAATTCCAGTTCTTGGGAGTCTGAGAAAAGAGCATTACAAGTTGGAGGCTAGCCTGTCTTAAAAAAAAAATAAGAATAAATATAAATAACATTAAAGATAACTCCTAGGGAAGCATAAATTATGACACTTATGGATGTCACCAACTGATTTTAGACTAAGATTTAAGAGGGACTTTACCAGTAGATATGACTGAAATACATGGGATCTATGACTAAAACTATATTAATTAGTCTTATTACTACTTTTGTTCCTTTGTGAGTATTGTATAGTAAAACCAACAATAAATGGGAACAATATTTTTAATGGATCTGAGCAGATTGTAAAATAAAACTTTTGTTATTTTCATACTACTATATTCAGATTTGAAAAGGCAGTCAGACACAGTGGTGCACGCCTTCAAGCCCAGTGCTTGGGAGGAGGCAGAGGCAGCAGTTTTCTGTGAGTTAAAGGTCAGCTTGGTCAACATAATGAGTTTCAGGACAGCCAAAACTACATAGGAAGATCCTGTTTCCATAAATAAAAAGCATACAAACAAAGATTTGGAATGGCTAAAAATGACCTTACTTATGAAACTTATGAAAATAGCAGGTTACCCTAATCTTATCACCAGCAAATAATACATTAAATCTACTAAGACTTATACTATCACATGATAAAGCTAGTTTTTAAATTTCTCTAATATATCTCAGTATCAATACTATAAACATAGGGGAAAACTGACTATCTTACTCAAAATAATCTTACATAAGTACATCTTAAACAAGCTACACAGGGTAAATTAAAGTCGGTGTTGAACCTTCATGAATTGTGAACGTGCTAGCCAACTAGAATTGTCATGACTTTGGTGCATCATCTGCTGTCAGCTTCAGAGAGACATAAATACAATCACTGAGAAAAGAGGAAGTCAATGGCAAAACCTGCTTTTAAAAAACAAAAACAAACAAAAAAAAACAAATTAACCTTCTAGTTTGAGTGACAACTTCAAAGTATCATTAGTAATAAGAAATCAGCTCCTCTAAGACTACAATTGAAAAAATATAAAAAGTAACAGACACTAATGGTCATGATTAGAAGTAAGATCATAGTTACATTATAAACAGACCTTCATACATTTTAATTATACAAAAATTGCTATTTATAAGTTTAGAGAGAAGAAAATTAAAAACAAAGAAATACAAGAATAAACATGTCCTGATTGTGCCAAAAAAAATATTAGTTTCTAGATCTCTAGTCAGTATTTAACACCCAGAGTCTGAAGTTCTTAATGTAAAATGTATCATTTCAAGAAGTAAGATGCAAGTTCATAATTTCTCAGACACCTTCACCTCCAACTTCATGAAGGTTCACTTCTTCACTTCCTATCTTGACTTTATGTAAAGATGTATAAGGAAAAACTAGAAATAAGAAATATATGCCCTGTTTTTTGTTAGGCTTTGGTCTATTTGGAGGGTTTATTTTTCTGTTTGTTCGTTTTGTTTTGTTTTTGACACAGGGTCTCTCTAGGTAGTCCTGGCTGTTCAGGAAGTGACTATGTAGACCAGTCAGAAAATCTGGTGACAAGTCCCTCCTCTGACTACCAATGGCTTCTCAGGTTAGCTCTGCCAGAGAATGCACCCTGAAAGACTTTTAAAGCCGTTCTATATGGTGAACCCCTCTGGTCTGAAGATGTCACAAAAATAATGGCATGGTAACACTGCTTACTCTGGCAAGGCTGCATGTCTAAGTAGTCACAGAATCGTTTAGCTGGTTATTCTGCCGGATCAGTGAGCTGTAGGCTTAGTGAGAGAACCTTTCTCAGAAACAAGGGACAGAGTGACTAATAAAGACATTAATACTGAACTCTGACCTCCACATTCCCATGTACATTAAGTGTACACACATACGCATACACACACATACACAAACACACACGGGGGGGGGGAGTGAGCAAGTGAGTTTGGGGAAGATATATGCCACACAAAACATACAACTCAAAGGCTTAACACACAAAATGACCATCTAATAAACTAACCCTAGAGTAGATGTGTACCTAGAAAGCCACTGAACTGCAAGACGCCTGCTCAGGACCACCATATTCCTATGTAGATCAGTAAGAAGGATGTGTGTCATTGCTGGTAACATACTTAATAATAACCAGGACTGACATCAACTGTATACACTTTTATCTGCAGCTCACATAAATTTCATCACCTATTTCAAGAACCATTCTTTCCAGGAATACCGCTTAAAAACTTGCTCTTCCTAGCACAAAGGCTGATGGCTCTTACCAGACGACATAAGAATGTTCAAGCTCTCTAGCTTCCCATACTGAGCAGCCACAAACAGGGGTGTGATTCCAAAGTCGTCCTGGCATTCTCTGTCTGCTCCATTTTTAAGAAGCAGTTTTATAATCTCAGCATTTCCCTGAAGCACAGATACATATTTTATATTAAAAAAAAAATCTTTCTTGTTGTATTTTACTTTTCTTATCTTCTCAGTAAAGAAAAACTTTAAGAAAAAATGCAGTGTCTTGATAAAATGGATAGAAAAGGCATGACTAATCAAGATTACCCTACACTTCTGCACAACCCATTAAGTATAAACATACTAAAAACTGATCTCTAGCAATATTAACCCTTAAAGTCATATAAAATTAGATTACTAACTTAAGCAGTAATAAACATGCCTTCTAAACATGTAATTATAATAAAATATACCATTTTTCCTTATCCCAGATTCTGATCACTTCATAACTATGTGGCCAACATTTTAAATTTAGATAATCCTACAGACCAAAGCAGCTCTGGTCCTGCAGCAGCTCGCTTATTTAGAATGGTCATTAGTATTTAGACTGCCTTTCTGTGCTGTACAAATCATTACAAACCATAGGCAAGTAAGAGCAAGAACTGTATAGAACTGCTGCTATAAAAAGGGTAAGACATACAATTTACATGGAAATGAAAAAAATAAATTCGGAGATTACCTGGAAAGAAGCCTGGTGCAAGGAATTCCATCCACACATAGAATGGAATCCATTGACATTTGCTCCATGTTGAAGCAACAGCTTCAGAACATCTATCTGTCCACTTTCAACAGCTGCAATACAGCAATCAGAGAAATTACAGTGAGCAAAAAGATATTTGTAGGACTCGACAGTTTTACAAAGTTCTAATCATTTTATACACCTTGGAATGCACAATGCTATGATCATTCCTAAACATTTATCACAACTATCTCAGCCTCATTTCATATGCATAGGCCTTTCTGCATACTGGGCTAGGGAGATGGCTCTGTGGGAATATCCTTGCTATGCAAGTCCCTAGAACACATGTATACCTGGGCTGTAATCCCAGTACTCCCACAGCTACAAGCGAAGCAGAGATGGGTCGATCTACAGAAGCTCAGAAGGCAGACTGGAGTATGCAGGGGTGAACAACAAGAGACCCTGACTCAAACAAGGTGGGGACAACTAAGGTTCTCCTCTGACCTCTACATTTGAAACACCTCCTACATTTATTTATCTTTCACACATACATGTACACACATTCAGATTTAAAATAAACTATACTTACATGTATTATTTTCAAACTGCAGAAAATTGAAGGATAAAGAAAAAGAAGTCCAGGGTTGGGGAGATAGCTCAGCTGGTGAAGTACCTATCACAGACATTTAAGGACCTAAATTTGATCACCATAACATACTCTTAAAAAGCTAGACATGGGGCTGGAAAGATGGCTCAGTGGTTAAGAGCACTAGCTGTTTTTTCAGAGGACCCAAGATCAAATCTCAAACCCACATGGTGGCTCACAATCATCTGTGGCTCTAGCCCCTTCTGGCTTCCTTAGACACTGAACACATGTGGTGCACAGATGAACGCACACCCAAACCTATAAGAAGGTGGGGATAAAAAGACAAAAAACAAGACATGATAGGCAGCACTTATAAACCTAGCATTGGAGAACGAGAGGGAGGCAGATCCCTGAAATATACTTGAAACTGATTTCATTCACCCAATTTTGAGATATACAACTAATATTTAAACATACTGTCTGCAATCAATGTCAATCATAATTGATTAGCTTAGAAACTAAATAACATGTTTATGGTAAAAATACTTCATCAATTTAATCATTACAGTAAGGCTGGAGAATTGTTTACTGTTAATTGGCGACATATAATTACTAAACTTGAATTGTGTTATATCTATACATTTATACAAAGTTTGCGAACTAAACTGCCTTTTCTTCAATATGTGCTTACACACACTTTTTAAACTTGAATGCAGTTCCATAATTCATGTGATTCTAAACAGTAAAAATGTGACAAGGAATACTATGAAATAAAACAAACTTCTTCTTATACTAGATTATTGCTAACCCATTTGAGAAGTATGCTACAGAACACTGTTCTGGAATCAATCTAGAAACAGAGAGCAAACATTATGTGGTGGTTTGAATAGGGACGGCCCTAGAGAGCAGGGCTGTCAGCTGAAAGTTCAGACACTCACCCTTCTTCCAGGTCGGGTTCTACATGTACTCTATTCTCCACCATGCACTCCATTTTCCTATACAATTCTACAGTAAAATGGGATTTTTGTTATGTCAGTTTATGCCAAGCTTTTCTCACTACATCTTTTATGAACCAGAAGTTATTTGTTATCTGTTGCAGCTTTCAATGGCATCTGAGGGCACTGGGACAAAAACTACAACAATAACGACTTTTCCCTTTTCTACTGCTGTTCATGTAATCTGTGTTTTGACTACAGACAAGTACGGCTTTAACAACTGCAAAGACAACAGAGTTGTTTAAGGACTATTCTGGTCCAAATGATTATTACCGATTAGTTGTGATTAATGTCCTTCCTCGTCACACACAAGCAGGAAGGACATCCTCGTCACATACACACTGCCTGTGTGTGACCAGGAAAGACATTGAATCTATCATTTCAAGACTGTCATTAGGAATACAGGATTGCCTGCTATTACTCCTCATTTCTTAACTAAAGTTTATAAATATGATTATAAAGTGGGACTTTCCCATAAAAAATTGAAATTAAATCTCTCTCTCTCTCTCTCTCCCTCTCTCTCTCTCTCTCTCTCTCTCACACACACACACACACACACACGCATATTCAGAAAGATTTCTAAAATGTATCATGACCATTAATCTTTACCCTCAAATGTTCAATATTTTATTGACATTTAGAAGATTTTGTCTAACTATAAAGCTATAATTCTATCTTAACAAATTCCTCATATATAAAGCCAGGTGTTGTGCACACATTTGATTACAGCAGTCAAGAAATAAAGGTAGGAAAATCTCTTGAGTTCTAGGCCAACCTGGTCTACATATCAAGTTCCAGTCCAGTCATGACTTCACAGTCTAAAACAACAAAGTTCATACGTGCCCAGTGGTTAACAATCGTAAACATAAATAAGTGCTGGGGAAAATCAAGGCTGCATAGCATAAGAAAAACGTCATGGTGACGACCCAAATACAGCTGTACATGTTATCACTGATATTTCTAATGACCATTTAGATACCAGAGAAATCACATCCAGAAAAACACATCCTCTAGTCACATAGAAGACAAAAACCCTAAAATTCTACTATCCTTTTATGTACTAATTAGCATCCCATCTATTTTCTCTGCACGGAGTTCAGAGACACTGTAATTTTTCAAATCTAATATCCCTAAAGGATGCTAGCTGAGTGGTACAGAAAGTACATAGCATATGTGAGACTCTGGGGTCCATTACCACCACTAAAGAACAAGAGTAAAACAGCCGCCCTAAACTTACACAGTCTTCTCAGACATCTCCAAAAGCTTTAACACTAGGTCCCATAACTTTTACTATGACTCAAGTTTTTAATTCTTATAGCAAAATTCTCTTCAGGAATCAATTTTATAAGTACTGATCCACATTATGATTTATTGAAATAAATTATTATTCTGAGGATTCCTTAGCAAAGAAAATATGTAAGGAAAAAATATCCTTAATTCCGAAGATTCCTGCTAGTGAAGGAGCCATACCAGTCAGTAATAATCGTATAGAACTGACCAGTGGCAATAACAATGAAGAATAAAGGATAATGGATTATGTAATCATCCAGTTTATAGTCACAACCATGCTATACAGCAGCTCTACTCACTATCACTCACCAACTGCTGTTAATCTGCAAACTGCTTGTCATCAGCCCATACAAGATGAGACGTTTGACCAAGATGGAAAACAACTTTACCCCTACTCATTATCTTTAGCTGAGATTTTTCTCAAGGTGAGACTTCAAAGATGAAGTAGTATGATGGCCACATTCTGGCTCAAGCCTCTTACAGGGATAGACTGACATTCTGAGTAGCACTCACTCACTGCTCCATGGCATCTGTTGGGAGCCTAACTCCTAGTTCCCAGCCAGTCTGGGACTGGCGTGTGAAGTCAGCCCAATGACGAAACTCTGATCACCTGTTTCACAAAAGTAGCCCTAGATAGCCTGAACTGTTTTTACTTACACAGTTTCAATGGTTTGCCTGAACAGTTTTACCATCAATTTGTTTCCTTTTGTATCTAATAATGTTTACATTAATTAATAATGAAGTCAGGTGGTGGTGGCACAGCCTTTAATCCCAGCACTGGAAGGCTGGCATTACTCCCTGAGGTCAAATTCCCAGTACCTACATAAATCTCCAGGCATGACCATGCATTTATAACCTCAAGGCTATGGGGACAGAGACAGAAGGACTAAGGTTCAGTACAATAAACTGGTGTCAAGGGCATACTGCAGAGAGTGATAGCGCAGGAAACCAATGTCTTTTTCTGTGTGCACAGGCTCTTATATGTATGCAAACACACACACACACACACACACATTAAAGCTGAATTTTATAACACATAAAAATTTTAAATATGTTTACATTCACAAAAAAGTACTTCCACTGATATTTTATTTTGTTTTCATGTGACTAACAAATACTAGATAGATACTCTCATTTTTTAAATGAAGCAACAAGCTTGCAATAATTAAGTGGTCATACAAGTTATATGTGGTAGGACCAAACTAGAGTCTAAGATATACTAGTTCTACTCCAATGACATCCTCTGAATTTCCACGTCTCAGTCAATCTGAGTCAACCAGTTAATCAAAAAATGTTCCTAAGACTCCAACAGAACCAGAGAGATAGAGGGAATAAAATAAATGGTTATTAGCAGTGGACAACTGAAGATTTGGCTATGATCCTTAAGGAACTAACAGTTCCACACTGAAGAAGTCTGACTCATGATCCACAGGTAACAAATTATTTCTTCCATAGAGCCTTAATCCTTTAATACTAAGAAAAAGGAAACAAAATCTTAGTAGATAACCTTACAAGGATTGCTCTAATCCAAGCATCACTGGTCTTCAGCACTACCCCGGGCAACAACTCACCATGGGTTTTGCAGCTTTAAATAAACATTTCCAAGTCCTGAATACTACCATCACCCAAGAGTAGAAAAACAAGAGAGAAACCTTTAAAAATAGCCTTTCAGTTTCAGAACCAAAAGAAATACTCTGTAACAGTTTACTAAGAAAAATATTTCTAAAAGTACATCTGTACCAAAAATAGCATACATCACCTAAAAACAACGGTGTGGTTTCTTCTAAAGTAGTTGCATTAGGATCTGCTCCAGCTTCCAAAAGAATCTGCGTGATCTTCCAGTGTCCTTGACTAACAGCAAGATGTAATGCACAGAAGCCCTCAAAAGTCTTTGTCTTAATGTAGTTTTCCGATGAATCTGAGGAAAAAGAAAAACCTGTTAGCCAAAAGATTATCAGTTCTACTTCTTGAGTCTGAAAAACAAAGACTACATGAGGAATTGAATGAAATACTAAAATGCCAGTGTTGTCAATGAACAGCTCTATGAGGAAGGATTCCCGTGGGAACAGCCCCTTGGTATTCATGCAAGGGAAACTATGCTCACACACTGTCACCACTGCAGAGACAATGGGACTGAGAGGATGGAGCTGACAAATGAGGCAGTTTCATGCAACAGCCAACTTTATTCAAAGCATCAGACAATTTATACTCACGCGGAGGGTTAAGAAGTCACATGAGTAAAGTGTATAATCACAAGGACAAACCAAACGTGGCAAAAACATGTTTTTCCATAGAAGCAATAGTCATTTGTAATGAATAATCTGAAGTAAACTCACTCCTATCTGCTACAGCTGGGAGGAACATGAAAATACATTTCAAGAACAATTCTATGTTCTGAAGAAATTGACATCACAGGACTCTTGGGTTTTTTCATTGTTGCTTGTTTGTTTTGTTCGTTTTGTTTTGTTTTTGGAGTTACCTTACAAGTATTCAAAATTCTCCTCCCACAACTCCATTCTTGAACCATGTGCCAACAATGTACTGCAGGTTTTCTAGCCTAACTTGTGATGAAGGGGAAGAGGGAATGTCAGGGGTTGAAAGGCAAGATTTGAGGCAGATGCAGCAGCAAATATTTACTCACTGAAATATTAACAAACACGATTTTATTTCTATGAGAACAATTTCTATCATTACTTCCTTATATTCAACTAATAACATAAAGGCAATTTTGAATACTTCTTTTCATTTTTATGCGTGTACACATATATGCATGCTTGTGTGCAAAGGGAAGTGAATATGCACATGTGAACCTCGTTCAGAGGCTGGAGGACAACTTCAAGTATTGTCCTCGGGAATACCATCCATCTCCTCTGAGAAAGGAGCTCACAATTAGGCCAGACACACTGCCCAGGAACCCAAAGGATCATCTCCACCTCCACAGTACTACCATGCCCAGAACTTTACCTGGGTGCTGGGACCCAAGCTCTGGTCCTCAAGCTTATAAGGCAAGCACTTCACCAGCTATCTTCCCAGCCCTTAAAAACTCCTTGTTGGGAGCATAGTATGACGGTTCTTGAACCCACAGATCTCCAGAGAAACCAGGAATATTAGACACACAGAACTGTCTTTTCAATGGGAAAGATGAAGAAAAACGAGTTTTCTATCCAGAAAGCTGAGAACTGGAAGTGATAAATATCCCAGTGATGTGCATTATCTGTTGGGCCAGGCTATATCAAGCTCTTACAACCAAGACAGAGGAGATGAGTAATCTAAATAAATGATCCTTACAGCCAGAAGCTCCCCCTTTCTAGACCTAGATGGAATGGGGAGGTCCTTGGACTTCCCACAGGGCAGGGAACCGTGACTGCTCTTCGGACTGAAGAGGGAGGGGAAGAAGAGAGGGGAGAGGGGAAGAGAAGAGAGGAGTGAGGGAAGGGGGAGAGGAGTGGGGGAGGTGGAATTTTTTTTCAATAAATATATATATATGAAAAAAGAAAGCATATTTAACAAATGGTGCTGGCATAACTGGATATCAACATGTAGAAGAATGAAAATAGACTCATATCTATCACCACGCACAAAACTCAAATGCAAATGGATCAAAGACCTCAACATAAAGCCAGCCACACTGAACCTCATAGAAGAGAAAGTGGGAAGTACACTTGAACGCATTGGCACAGGAGACTACTTCCTAAATATAACCTCAGTAGCACAGACACTAAGAGAATTAATAAATGGGACCTTCTGAAACTGAGAAGCTTCTGTAAAGCAAAGGACACAGTCAACAAGACAAAACGACAGCCTACAGAATGGGAAAAGATCTTCACTAACCCCACATCAGACAGAGATCTGATCTCCAAAATATACAAAGAACTCAAGAAATTGGACACCAATAGATCACATAATCCAATAAAAAAATGGAGTACAGATCTAAACAGAGAACTGTCAACAGAGGAATCTAAAATGGCTGAAAGACACTTAAGGAAATGCTCAACATCCTTAGTCATCAGAGAAATGCAAATTAAAACAACTCTGAGATTCCATCTTACACCTGAAAGAATGGCCAAGATCAAAAACACTGAAAACAACTTATGCCTGAGAGGTTGTGGGGTAAAGGGAACACTCCTGCATTGCTGGTGGGAACGCAAGCTGGTACAGCCCCTTTGGATGTCAGTGTGGCGTTTTCTCATAAAATCAGGAAACAACGTTCCTCAAGACGCAGTAATACCACTTTTGGGTATATATCCAAAGGATGCTCAATCGTTCCACAAGGACATGTGCTCAACTATGTTCACAGCAGCTTTGTTTGTCATAGCTAGAACCTGGAAACAACCTAAATGCCCTTCGACCAAAGAATGGATAAGGTAAAGGTGGTACATTTATACAATGGAGTACTACACAGCAGAAAAAAAATAATGACATCTTGAAATTTGCAGGCAGATGGGTAGAGCTAGAAAACATCATTTTGAGTGAGGTAACCCAGACCCAGAAAGATCACCCATGTGATCTCTCATTAGTGATTTTTAAACATAAAGCAAAGGAAACCAGCCCACAAATCACAATCCCACCAGACTACAATGAGGACCCTAAGAGAGACATACATAGATCTAATCTACATGGGAAGTAGAACGTAGAAAAAAACAAGATCTCCTGAGTAAATTAGGAGCATGGGGACCTTGGAGTTGAAGGGGAGGGGAGAGGCAGTGAGAGGAGCAGAGAAAAATGCAGAGCTCAATAAAAAATTTTTTTAAAGTGCCTTATCAGCCAGGCAGTAGTGGTGCATGCCTTTAATCCCAGCACTCAGGAGGCAGAGGCAGGCGGATCTCTGTGAGTTCAAGACCAGCCTGGTCTACAAGAGCTTGTTTCAGGACAGGCTCCAAGCCAGAGAAACCCAGTCTCAAAAAAAAAAAAAAAAAAAAGCCTTCTCACAAAAACAGTATTCCAGGGGTGATTGGATCCTCAATCAAGTCAATTTATTGAGAGATTCAGCATTATTTCAGGTATTACTGAGAGGAAGGAAGTTGGAGAGAAAGCGCCAAGAGAAGCATCAAGAGATTCAAAGACAGAATCCTGACAACAGGATACCTAGGCCAGGGTAGCCCTTGGGAAGAAGAAAAGGATGGACTCTAATACTGCAGAAAAGGAAGATTAATTCTTGTCTTGGTAGAGTTTCTATTGCCATGAAGAAACATCATGACCACAGTCGCTCTTAATAAAGTATAGCTTTTAATTGAAGTGGCAGCTTACATTTCAGAGGTTTAGGTCATTATTGCCACGAGGAGACTTGGTGGCATGCGCGCAGACATGGTACTGGAAAAGTAACAGGGTGTCACACACCTCGACCTGTAGGCAACAGGAAGTGATTTATCTCACTGGGTATGGCTTGGGCATATGAGACCTCAATGCCTGCCTGCACAGTAACACACTTCCTCCCACAAAGCCATACCTCTTAATAGTGCTACTCTCACTGGGTACCAATTTCTTTCAAATCATCATATTCCACTCCCTGGCCCCCACAGGCTTGTAGTAATATCAGAATGCAAAAATGCAATCAGTCCAACTTCAAAAGTTCCCATAGTTTCATATAACAGTCTATTTATTTAAAAGTCTAAAGTGCAAAGTCTGTAAAAGCAAAAGAAAAAAACAAATCACACACTTTTAACATACAATACATACATTATCATTCCAAAATGTAGGTGTAACATGATTGGGCCAGGCCTGCTTGTTTGTTGTGATTTTTCTGTCCTGCCAGGTATCCCACAACTTTTTAGCCCCAAAGAAAATCACACATAGGTTTCCATAAATTATAAGCTAATTGGCCCATTAGCTCTAGCCTCTCACTGGCTAACTCTCACATCTTGATTAACCCATTTTTCTGATCTATGTTAGCCATGTGGCTCAGTACCTTTTTTTAGTGGGACAGATCACATCCTGCTGCTTTGGTGGTCTGACCAGGAGAGGAAAGGAATCAACTTCCTCCTTCCCAGAATTCTCCTGTTCTCATTACATCATTTTTACCTTCTGTCTGGTTTTCCCGCCTATATTTCCTACCTGGCCAATCAGCATTTATTTATAACATGATTGACAGAATACAGACAATTCTCCCGCACCATGTAGGGAAGGGAGCATAGTGAGGAAATACTGGATCAAAGTAAGCCTAAAAACCAGATGGACAAACTCCAAACTCTACAGCTCCCTGTCTGATGTCAGCTCTTCAGATCTCCAACCCCATTCAAGTCTGTTGACTGCAACACACTTCTCTCTCTTGTGCTGGCTCCACTCCCCGTTAGCAGCTCTCCTCAGCAAGTATCCCACGGCTCTGGCATCTCCAACATCTTGGCGTCTCCAAGGCAATCTAGGCCTCACCTTCACAGCTTCAAGCAATGGTCTCTCTAGGCCTCCATTCAGGAACTAGCCTTGGAGGTTTGTTTACCTTAGTCTCGGGGACAAATTCTATAACCCCTTTCTTCTATCCTTAAATTCAGAAACAAGTGGCCGAAGCTGCCAAGTTCAGCTGCCTGCTGGGGCTAGAACATGGCCCCCTCATTCATTCAATTACATCTTTCTGTCCTTCACGGCCCAAACTGGCTGTACTAAAACTGGATCTCTAGACCTGGTTAAGCTCTGACTCAGAGATCCACAGCCTCTGCCTTCCCAGTACTGGGATTCAAGCTGTGCACCGCCACACTGGGCTCTCAGTTTTTCTTTAGTTCTTTTCCACAAGTTGGAAATTTAGCTGGTAGGGTCTTGCCCTGAGGTCATTCATTTCTGTTTATCTCCTTGAACACAGGATTTAGTTTTATTCCACTTTTTTGTGTTCCTTTACTCCTTAAAATTTTACAATTTGTAATTTACCCTGTTCAGCCTGCTTCTTTTTATTATAAATCTTCATTAGGGGTACCATTAATATCAAGAAACAGTCTATTAGACTGTTTCGAGATTTCCTCTGATAATGTAATTAACATAAAACTCTTCACTTTTGCCTCAGGCAGACTCTTCAGACAAGGGCAAAAGTGGCCACTTTCTTCACCAAAATACCACAAGAGTGATCTCTAGGCAACATACCAAAATTCTTCTCTGAAATCTCTTGAGTGAGTCCCCTGAGGTTCAAATAACTTTCCTAGTCACTGAGGCAAATTCCAGGCCAACGATGCCAGGTTCTGCTGCTGATTGGCTCCTTCTTTTTAATTATATCTTCACCAACTTTCTTTTTTCCATGGTTACCTTCACTGCCTAAGCTTGGATATGCTGAAACTCGCTCTGTAGACCAGAGTGGTCTCAAAGTCAGAGAACTGCCAGTCTCTGCTTTCCAAATGCTGGTATTAAGGTGTGCAACACCACACCCAGTTCTAAGCTTTTCTTTAGTTTCTTTAGACAAATTGGAAATTTAGCTGGGTGGGATCTTGCCCTGAGGTCACCACTCTCTTTATTCAATTTCTTACCTGTTTATCTCCTTGTTCAGCTCACTCCTTTACCTTATAAATCTTCATAAAAGTTTCCACTATAACCACAGGACAGAGTCTATACTAGGCTGTTTTTGAGATTTCCTCTGCTAATGGAATTAATTCAAAACTCTTCACTTTAGCCTCAGGCAGACTGTTGGAAGAAGGGCAAAAAAGTAGCCCCATTCTTCACCAAAACATCACAAGAACTATCTCTAGCACTACCACATACCAAAATTCTCCTCTGCAACCCCTTGAGCAAGGCCCCCACAGTTCATCAAATCACACTCAGCAGCACTCTCTTCCAAGCCCCTATTAGTATGGCCCATTGAGCATCATTTAAAGAGTTTAACTGCTTTTTTAATCCTCAGCCCCAAGGTCCATATTCCTTCAAACAAAGCATCATTTGGGTTGTCGAGGCAATACTCCAGGGCTGGTACCAACTGGTCTCAGCCAGGGCTTCTATTGCTGTGACAAAACACCAGGACCAAAGTCAGTTGGGAAGGAAAGGGTTTATTTGGCTTACGTTTCCACATGGCTGTTCATCACTGAAGGAAGTCAGATTTAGAAACTCAAACAGGGCAGAATCCAGGAGATAGGATAGGTGCTGCTTACTGGCTTGCGTCCCATGTCCTGCTCGCCCTACTTTCTCACCAACACCCCAGGCGTGTCACCTCCCACCATGGTCTGGGCCCTCCCCTACTGATCACTAATTGAGAAAATGCCTTTGAGCTGGATCTCATGGGGACATTTCATTAACTGAGTGTCCTTCCTCTCTGATGACTGTCGCTTGTGTCAAACTGACAAAACCAGCAGTAGTATTCTTAATCTAGTCATTTAATATTTTACATTATAACATTCACTTATTCATTTGCTTGCATGCACACGTGTACATTCATATGTCATAGCACACATGTGGAGGAGATCAAAGGACAACTTGTGCAAGTCAGGGGTCAAAAAGGTCATCAGACTTGACAGCAAAGCACCTTAACTCATAAGGCCTCTTTTTTTTTTTTAATCGACCATGAAGGAGGAGAAGGGGGAACCCAAAAAACAGAATACGGACTGTGACAGATGAATCTAATTGTATTTCAGAATATATCATAAACTCTCTAAGAAGGAACAGATAAAATGATGCCCTAAAAAATTTTGAAAATATTATTTTGACTACAAACGACTCATAACTGTACATAAACACTATACTGTAGCTAATAAGGGATTGGGTCTTTTGACAAGACAGAAATGAACAATTCTAAAACTATTTTAAGCATAGACTACATCAAACAATGTACTACAAATTTGCTGGAGAGAGAGGGTACATATAAGCAACAGAGTAAGCCAGAATGAATCTAGAATGTAAATCTAGATTACAGACATCAGTACGGAATCAGCTAAAAGTACTAACCTAGTATATACATATATAGAAATAACTATAGAGTACACACATGTACACATATGGGTTATAATCCATAAATACATTTTCTAGTTCTTTCTACTGAATGAGCTGAAGATCAATCATACACCAGTAGTATTCAGTCCCTAGATCTTAGTTTTAATTATCATTCTCCAACAAAAGAAATCAAGTAAAAATGGCTGATTCCAGTGTTGAGTCTACAAATACATAAAACTGAAGCATATTGGAGGCTGGAGAGATGGCTCAGCGGTTAAGAGCACTGGCTGTTCTTTCAGAGGACCCAGGTTCAATTCCCAGCACCCACATGACAGCTAACAACTGTCTATAATTCCAGTTTCTGGAGATCTGATACCTTTACACCAATCCACATAAAATAAAGTTATATAAATTAAAATAAAAAAAAACTGCAGCATATTTATAAGGTCTCAAAGTAAAATAAAGTACACAAGAAAAAAAGGTCAAAAAGACATGGAAGCCTACCTAGACAAAACTATTTAAAGCAAAAATAATAATATTGTATAAGGTTATGACCTAAAGTACAAAATATCCCTAAATCCATATAGATACAAATGGATCAATGAATGAATTAACGATGAGAAAGAACAGCTAAATTTCCCCAAACAATAATTGTTATAATTATAATTATGCTGACCTGCTCTGTCATCTGGGTACCCTGTCCCTTTAAGAGACAAGCTCTGATCACACATAATCTCCCCCTTTTGGCCAAGGGAGTCTCCATTCTCTCTTCCTTCCTTATTTGTCTATTCTTCTTCTGAAGAGGCAGCCTCTGTCTCCCTTCTTCCCTCACCCCTTCCTCTCTCTCTATCCCTCTAGCTCCCCCCCCATATCCCTTACCTCCCAGACCCTCCCAATACCCACTTAAAAAAACTCTCCATAACCAAGCTCTCTGTGGGACATGCCAGGGTCACCAGATCTATAAATCTTTCATTGGTGCTGTGAGATTTACGATTTTAGGCAAGAGTGACCCTGGCAGGCCCCAATGCAGGTGGGAGAAGATGTAGAGGGTGGGAGATAGACAGACCTGCCATACAGAGAGAGCTTGGGTATGAAGAGTTTATTTAGTGGGTATTGGGAGGGTATGAGAAAGAAGGGTATAAGAGGGTAGGGAGTATGGGGGGGGGGGAAGGAGGGGACAGAGAGAGAGGGGGGAGAAGGAGGAAAGGGAGCAGAGACTGCCTTTTCTGAAGAACAGATAAAGAGAGAAGAGGAAATGATGCAAAATCAGCTTGCCTTGGTGGAAAGGGAGATATTGGGAGTGGGTGGAGCTTGTCTCTTAAACGGACAGGGTGCCCAGATAACGGGACAGGTCATCATAATCATAATCATACCAATAATAGCAACAAAAATTCAAGGGTTAGAGGTTTAGTTCCATTGGTAGGGCACTAGACTAGCATGTACAAAATCCTGGGTTTAAGCCCCAGCACCATGAAGGGAAAATAATACTTTATATAGAGATTCATCCCATCAAGGCAATGGAGCTTAATTCACATCTCTTAAATGTAAACCACCAGTAAGATCTGCATTAATACACATCCTATCAAAAGGAGACAAAACGTCTGACACAGGGTTAGGAATGCAGTTCATAGACCAAGCTCCCTTAGCACTATGCCATCCACTCTGTTAGTGAAGGGAAGAGGGGAAGCAAGCGTGTGCAGAGTGGCCCAAGTGGAGTGCCCCTGGCAAGCAGGCAGTATCAGCACGTGATGTGCCTTATGCAAACTAGATAAAACACTGTAGAAAATTCTGTTTGGACAATGACTTGGATTAGGATTTTAATTAAAGACAAACAAATAAAAACACTATTTCAAGACGTTAATATTCAGGGTTAGAAGATTTAGAATTAGAAGAGATAGGCTACAATCCTGGCTTTGCTGGCTATAATTTGGATACACTTTAGGCAAGCTACTTAAACTTTCTATAGCTAGGTACTATAACCATGAAACAAGAACAAATATTTAGCTAAACTAATCTTTGTGGGATTCAGTGGAATTATGATTATACTTTGAATTCTATAAAACAATAAATACAGGTGATGTGTAATCATTTATGTACTGAAAGAGCTGAAATAAATTTAGTTAAATCTCTAAAGTATTATTTTAAGAAGATTTGCAGTGAGATGGCCCAGTGGGTAAAAGCAGTTGCCATATAAGCTTGGTAACCTAAGGTCAATCCTGGGAACCCACATAGAGGTGGAAAGAGAAAACCAAGTCCACAAAGTTGTCCACTGACATGCATGCACCATGGCATACTCACCCTCTCAAACACACATCATACAAACAGATGCAAACATGTGAATACACACACACACTTAATGACAATGATTAAAACAAGGATTCAGCCAAGCACAAGGCTGCACACTTGCAATTCCTGCACTAGGTAGGCTAAAACAAGAGGCCAGTGAGTTCAAGACTAGCCTAGGCTATAGAGTGGACTCTAGAGAGATGGGGGAGTTTCAAAACCCAATCTAAATTGGTTGAAGTTCCAATAATTAATTAGTTCCCTTACATCAATTTGTGAATTTTTACCGAAGGGACCTTTTAGTTTTGTACTAACTAGGCCATTAACTATCACTCTGACTTCCTTCCTTTCCTGACAAGAGGGCTACTTGAAGAAAATGGCTCAGTTTTTAATGAATGCCTCAGCCTCTGTTCATTTTTTCATTGAAGACAGAGTGGTTTCTGTGTCTCATCTACTTACTAAACTTTAAAGTAAGCTCAAAAGACTTCCGAATAGACAAGCACTGTGATCACAAAGGTCTTCCATAATCCTTGTAAGTTTTTGATTTCACTTGAGAATTGTGACTCTGTGAGCTGGGCCTGTGTCAGCCATTTGTGACAAACACTCTCCAATGGCACCACACCCTACATCTGACACAATGTATACTTTTACTTGTAAATAATAAGCTAGCTTATTACTTTTAACAGTAATGGTAGGAAACTGTTATTTTGGGTTTTACTGACCACTAAGAGAAAAACCAAAACTACATGGTTCTTTTTAGAAATGGATTAAAAATCAAGAACAGAACCATATCTTAATAATTAAGCTAAATTTGATGAGGCCAAATTTCAAAAGTACCTATCACCAAGATGGGCCAAGCCTGTGTCAAGGAGATTACATTATCAAACTTTAGCAATGCAAAGCACATCCCTTACACCAAAGAGAATAGAGATACCATGGAAACATGGGCTCAGGTTGCTTTGTTCCAATGGAGAAGCGGTTACATGAACTTTTATAGTCACAGACCAAAAGCATATTATACATGAAGACATTTTCCAAATATATTGGTGGAAACATCGGATATTTGGATTACAGCAAGATGGAAAAGGCTGAGGTACAGGTTTTATATGCTAACTGATAACATTCTTAGCTTTGGGTTGCTGGAAACTAGCAGTCTATTATGTTAATAGACCCCAAAACTTTGTTCCCAATAGCTAAAAGGATGTTAACTGAGATACAGATATGGGGGATTGAGAGTTGGATATTATTAAAAAGACTACAGACAGTCCTAGGTCATTTTGGCTCTTCACCTGCAACATTCCAACACTCCACAATCACAATGTGTAATCAGTCCATCGACCTCATAGAGTCTTTAATCTTAACACGAAACCACTTCCATGTTGAAACATGTTACTGGGTACAACAAATCCATATCCCTGAGCCTCAGTCACTCATAGTCAGCTTAAAGTAAGCCATGTTGGCACTGGGACATGGCTCAGACAGTATAAGTGTCTGCTACACAAGCATGCAGACCAAGTCTGGAACCCAGCACTGATGTCTCCCTGTTCCCACAGCATGATCCCTTGAGCTCACTGGTCAGACAGCCTAGCCTAATCAGTGCGCTCCAAGTTTTTTTTTTTTTTTCTACCTCAAAAATTAAAGTGAGAGCCTAGATAGCTAGCTCAGGGTGGAGAGCACACTGCTGCTACAGAGGATCTAAGTTTAGTTTCTAGTATCTACATCAGGCAGCATACCATCACCTGCAACTCCAGCGCCAGGAAACTCAAAGCTTTCTTCTGGCCTCTGTAGACACTGTACTCATATGCTGGTACACACACACACACACACACACACACACACACCAAAAAGAAAAGAAAGTTGGGTGCTACAGTACGAACATGTAATTCCAGCACAGGAAGGCACAGACAGGAAGCTCCTGGGCTGGCTATCCACTCAAGCTTAATCAGCACCTCCAAGTTTGGGGAGAAGATTACTACTTCTCATGTATGCATCTAAAAAGTTCATACTTTTTCAAATAAACTATGAAATAGATAGATAGATAGATAGATAGATAGATAGACAGACAGACAGACAGACAGACAGACAGACAGGTAATAGATGGTAGGTAGATGATAGATGGATGTGAGATAATTTTCTTTTGATGGTGGTGGTGGTTTCTTTGGGGATTTAATCTGTTTGTCTGTCTGTTTGTTTGTTTGAGACCAGCTTATACCACATAACTCTGGCTGCCTTCAAACTCATAAAATCCATGCCTCTGACTCTTGAATGCTGCAATTAAGGGTATGTACCACCACACCCCGGTTAATTTTTAAAAGACAAAAGAGGGTGGACAATTGATTCAGCAGTTAAGAACACTGACTGCTCTTGCAGAGAAAAAGAGTTGATTCCCAGCAACCATATGGAGGCTCACAGCTGTCTAAAATTCTAGTTCCAGGAGATTCAACACCCTCTTCCAGCCTTCTCAGGCAACAGGGATACATGTGGTATTCAAATATACCTGCAGACAAAACACCCATTTACATAAAATAAGAAAAGAGTCATTTAAAAAGACAAAAGTAAGTTGGTCATGGAAGTAGAAATTATAAAGAATTTTTTCTATATACCAGTTAAACAACAAGGAGCCTCAAAGGGATAATAATAGTTCAAGTGTAACATATAGGACGGTGTTTAAAGCCACCAGAACAATGAGGTCTAAGCAGCTACACCTTATGACAAGTGTACCATTACCAGTGACCTATAAGGCAAATATTATGGCATGGACAGCTACACTCATCCTCACTTAAAGGCAGCTCAGTACACCTGATGTGATGGCACAGGCCTAGAATTCCAGCACCCGGGAAATGGAAAGAGAGTGAATCAGAGTGCAAGGTCCTAAATAAAGCCATGTCTCAAAAAATTAGCTAACTACTATTAATGTCTACTCTGTTAAGTGTTAGAATGATGATACGGTAGAAAAAGAAAAAATAAGGACATCAGAATCAGACAGAAATTAGTTCAAACAAATAACCTAGTTAGTTTCTTACATAACTTACATAACTAACCTTAGATAGGTCAACTTCTCTGAATCCAAGCAAAACTTTTGGGGCTAATGTGAGAGTTAAAGTTGTATTTTAAGTTTTAATTACTGTGCTTAAAAGATCTTGAAAAGACAATGCCTCTAAGCTGTTAGCACCCACTTGTGCAAGGGCAGATAACTTCCTGGAATGCTGGGGGCTGTTGTTGATGTAAGATAACAAGCCCACATATTTTCACTTCTGTAAACAATATTGGTTGCCCCAACTTCACAGGATGTGCTTAGTCACTTGTAGCTGAGAGGTACTTAGGCAGGAAGTACAGCAGGATGGATGTTTGCACCAGACTGGACAAAGGAAGAACATAGCCTTCTAAGTTTTGCCTTTATAAACACTGGAACTAAGGTGATTGCCATTCCATGGGAATCCTGGGTACGAACCTGGGCAGTGTCCATCATCCTGCTCAGTATATAATAAAGTTTGCTTCAAATTTGGCTCAAAAAATGTGGTAGAGGTCTTATTCTAGCCCAGTGGGATTAACAGTAAGTTTATGCGTCACCTCTATCTAACAACAGATAAATAATGTAAGCCAAGCGTCTGGCACATGCACTACACCACAGCACTCCATCACCAGTAGTTATCTTCCATCCCCCTCTCTCCAGCACAGACTTCTTACTCAGTGGAGTGTTGTTTACACTTCACAGGCTGTCCCTGGAGAAAGAAGTCAGGCTGGCAGCACTGGCTGCTGCCCAGTACAGTCGAGGTCTTGACCATTTCGTATGCAGTAATAAAAATGTGAGCAATATCACACATCTCTTCCCATCCCACTCCTGCTTCACTTTCTCAAAAATGAGACACTCCTGCTTTTTTTTTTTTTTTTTTTATCAGTTTCTTATCTATCTTCCCTAACAATACAAGTAATATAAAGGCAGGTACTCTGGTCCATGATGTACTGCAAAAAAGTCCAAGTAATTGGAAAATTTTTCAAAAGTAAAGACAAAGAAAAGTATTCTAAAGATAGAAAGATTGGGGGCTGGAGATATGGCTCGATGGTTAAGAGAAGATACTGCTCGTGAAGAGGACCCAGGGTTTGGTTCCTAACACCAACACAGTGGCTTACAACCATTTTTGACTCCAGTTCTAGGGGATGCAATCTCCTCTTCTGCCCAGAGAGGGAACCAGGCATGCATGTGGTGTACATACATACATACAGGCAAAACACTCACACATAAAAATATTTTCATTTTTAAAAAGATTAGTCTGAATAGAATACTAGTAGCATTGTCCCTGTTGTTTTATTTCCTTTTCCAGACCAAAAAAAAAAAAAAAAAGAGTACATACTCTTAAGTAAATTTCAAATGCTGAAATTGAAACAGCAATCTACTCTGCATCACCTAACACAATTAATTAAAATAAAGGGCTGACATGGCAGTATATGCTTTTAATCACAGCACTCAGGAGGAATCTCTGAGCTCCAGGCTAGCCAGAGCTACACAAAAGTCAAAATTAAACAAAAGGGTTGGTGACATGGACTGGGGTAAGGATGCTGGCTACCAAGCCCGCTGCCCTAAATTTAATCCCCACATGAGGGAAGAAGAGAACTGGCTTCCTCAAGTTGTCCTCTGACCTCCATAGGCACACCATGGTACATGCTACATGTATGCCCCACAAATACAAATTACATAAATAAGTATGTCAATAAATAAATGTAAAATAAGTAAATAAAGTACAAACATTTCCATATAAAAGATAATATTCATAGATGTCTAGATGGAACATGATCCAAGGCAGAAATCTTACCATCCTTAATAGGATAAGTACTTATTTTAGAATTATAAAAAAGGAAACAAATGCTATCATTTATTACCATATTTTTATTTTACTATTTTGGCTTACATGCACAGTCCCACATACCTTGCCTTCGTAAACTTTACCTGTATGAAGTAACATCTGCAAACATTCTACAGAGTTGTGATAAGCTGCTTCGTGAATTGGCATCCATCCCCTGTTATCGGCAACATCTACACTTCGACCTTTTTTGAGCAGTTTCCTTAAAATTTTAACGTTGCCTTCTCTGGCAGCAAGTCCAACTGTAGAGCATGTGCTTGAGTAAGCTTCTGTAAAATCCATCCTTTTGATTAGTCTATAAAACAAGGCCAGAAGACAGTACTAGTCAGTAAAACATCACTGAACTAGATATCAGCACATCACAGTGGGCTTGTCTTAGCATCTCCCATGGAAAATAGGAGAATCTGTCATGCCACACACAGCCTCTGCTAGAGCCCACCCCAGATGTCTCGCAAGTCAGTTCCTAGCAATATTATTTAAAATATCAAGGTAGTTTTTACTGTTCAATCTTCCCCCTCTAGAAATGTCAGATCTTTCCTATGGGCTCCCTATTCACACCACACCAAGACACAGAGACTCCACTATTAACTACCACTTCTAAATCCCACTTTACTACACCTCCGTATGAAACAGTTAAACCCAAAAAGCCTTTTATGATAAAAAAGAAAAAAATGAATAGTGTCTACTGAGAAAAGCAAGGATAAGTAGGGGTCCTCGTTTTCCTACTCTTGTTGGTCTTTTCCAGAGAGGATAAACACTCGGAGCTCAATCCTTCAAAGTGTCTCACTGAATGAATACAGCAAAGGCAACAATCAGGGCGAGCCAGCCAGCCCAACCTCATACACAAGATCCCTCCCTCATCATAGTCACCGCCCTTCAAAGCTCATTTCATGTTCTCTGGCAACCAAAGTCCCACACAGATCTCAGCATAGGACTCTCACAAACCATCAGTATATGTTGGGCTGAGAGTCAGGATTCTCAGGGAAACAGCTCCTAAAAAGTAAACTTCTCAGTACTATCCCCATCCCACATTTGATTTCTCCTAATGGCTGTTGGGGGAGGACACTTGTCCGAAAATGCCAACATATCGAGTCCAATACTAATTAAAACTTTCTAGAACCATATTCTAAGTAATTTACCCAAAAAAGAGTTTGAAGAAAGAGGTTAAAAACAAGCATAAAATAATTCCAGTAAACTTACACATGGTCACCTTCAAAATAAAACTGTAACAGTTGAAGTTGATTCTATACTATGCCAAAAAAGCTAATAAAGCTATGAATTAATATAATTAGGTAGAAATGACCATTACAGTAAGTGAAGATATTTATAAAGTAACATTCAATTGCTCAATTAGCAGTAATTTTTTTAAGCACAAGCTAAATGATCAGCAGTGACGACTATACACTCACAGATCCTATCTCAAAGTGCTTACAGCCTCACAGGAATGATAGCTATATGTGGTCCAACACAGAAAATATAAAGTGTCATGAAAGTGGAACACACTGAAAGTCATATAGATAGAGAAGAATCTGTGTCTACTTGGTGAGGGATGTGAGCTGTGCTGTATTTAACAGGGAAGATTTCTAAATGAGACAATGGGCAGAAGACTTGTCAGAAATGGAAAAATCAGAAACAAAAAAAAAGAAGATATATAACCAAAGGAAAGGCACAATGAGGAAGACAAGCATGTCACTTTGCAAGAATGATTAAAGAAACAAAAAACAGTAGAAAAATAAGAGATAGCTTCAGGGCCAAACTGTAGGATACTGAGAGCTAACCTATGCTTTTCGGAAACATACTAACTTCTTGACAAAATAATTACAAATAAAAGAAAACAAATAACACACTAATGATTTATACGTGTTCATTTAGACAAAAGAAAACTTATTTCTATCCTAAAAACATACATACAGGGACTCAACTTTAAAAATAAAGAACAATATTTGAGTAAAAACAGGTATATATGAGTCCCTGTCCAACATTTACTGGTTTCCCTCTTAGCTACAGTGTTATAATAACCTGAAAAATAATAGAAATTAGTAATATCTCTGAGCTCCTCAAAGGAAAAAGTAGTCTAGGAAAAATCTGCTGTAAGAGCAGCAGCCTCTCCACCTCTAACGGCAACTCTGACACGAACTCTTCGAAAGACATATCCTGTCACAACAACTACCCATGCGCTAGTGACTCCAGAACACTTTCAAGATAATTATGGAAATTTGGATATAGGATGTTTGATGTTGCAATTTTTAGTAATTTTCTAAGCTTCTAAAGACATGTATAAGAGTTCAATGTTAGGGCTGGAGAGATGGCTCAGTGGTTAAGAGCATTGCCTGCTCTTCCAAAGGTCCTGAGTTCAATTCCCAGCGACCACATGGTGGCTCACAACCATCTGTAATGAGGTCTGCTGTCCTCTTCTGGCCTGCAGGCATACAAGCAGACAGAATACTGTATACTAAATAAATAAATGTTTAAAAAAAACATAGAATAAACAAAAAAAAAAGAGTTCAATGTTAAGAACCTTTGCCTGGAATATATGCTTTAAAAACCCCTACAGTTTAAGAGAATTGTTTTGTTTCCTTACTATTTAAGTCACTGTAACATCAGTTATGGCAACATTAGCTTGTTTTTCAATGAGATGCCAACGGAAGACATAAAACAAAACTCATTCTGGTCTTTGGGGTGCGGAGTGTGAGTGTTTATGTATGCATCACTTAATTTTCAGTGTCTGAGCAATTTAAATACATGACACATTATAATCGAAAGAATACAAAGTACACAGAACAAAGGAAAACTAAGAGAACAGGTTTTCCAATAGTCCAATAGTCACCTGAGATTCTACAGATTTTCCTACTAGAGCTTCTAAAATAAATTTTAAGATGCCCTGCTATAGCTCTGCAAGAATAAAGCTACCTGAAGCAGGAAGCAAAAAAAAAAAAAAAAAAAAAAACAAACCTTAAGCATTGAATCTAGATACAAGGACCCTCCTCTCAACAATCCAAGTTAAGTACAGTAACAATATACATCATCCTCCAAGTTCCCCATCATCAAACAAAACAGTACCCATTCATCTGAGAAAGGGACTTTACATAGCATTGTAAAAACCAATTGTGGAGTTTAAGTAACAGGACAGCACAACTGCTCTTCTCAGAGATGCAGAGAACGTTAACTATGAACACGAGTGTTCTTGGCAATTTGGATACGTAAGCAGCTTCCACTAGAATCTAGTTGCTCTTTCACAGGCATAAAAGTACTGCTATAAAATTTCTGCTTCTTGTGGGTTCTGCTACTCAGGTAGCTGTTATATGTGGGCAGCTAGCCAATTTTCAAGTCACAACAAAATGCCTACGTACCAGGTGTGGTGCCCGTATGCGTGTCCTATAAAACAGCACCAGTCACGCCTTCTCTTTTACCCACTCTCTTAGAGGGAAAAAAAAACGGGGGGAGGGGGAACAGCTCCAACCTTAGTGTCACTAGTCTCTGAAGAGTTGTGGGTAATGTAGTTCTCCCAACCGGCCCCGCCCCTTGACTTTCCTAGGCAGAAAAGATCTGTGGGTTCATAGAAGCTCTGAAAAGGATCCGGGAGACCGCAACCCCAGTGTGCTTTGCGCCTCACTCTTGGCCAGCGCGCCTGCGCTGCCTTGAGCAGCCGGTTACTTGCGTCAGCAGCAGTCCTGCTCTCAAGCCGTGGTAGCAGCCAGGGTTCAGAAAAATGTGGGTGTTTGGTTACGGGTCCCTCATCTGGAAGGTGGACTTTCCCTACCAGGACAAGCTGATTGGTTACATCACAAACTACAGCCGGCGCTTCTGGCAAGGCAGCACTGACCACCGCGGGGTTCCCGGCAAGGTAAGCAGCCAGCACCAATTGCCCACCTATTGGGCAGAGCGTTAAGAGGGTATAATGATTTCAGCAACCTCCTAGACCACCTGCCCACGACTCTCTCCAGAGCGTGGACACCCTAAACTCGCTTCAGAAGCCGGCCGTTAGTTTCTTAGGCAGAAGGCACGGGCATGGGCCCACAAGCTCGCACAAGGCTGCAGTGGCCCTTGTCTTGGCAACCTCTGTCTAACCACAAGAATTAATAAAGATTAATTTTCATGTCACCTCATAACATGTAAATTCGTTGATATGTCTGCATTATGCAAGGCTTTTACTGGTTTGAATTTATGTGAGCCTGTGAATGTCTAGGGTTTATCTTTCCAATGTTTTAATTTAAAAACACTAAGATTATAAAAGAACTAATTTCCAAGGTTATTTCCAATTTTTATGCCCACGGTGATTACTTTGACTGGGAGGTATAAGCAAAGTTATGTGAGGTTTGCAGTTTGTTATGAGTAATACAATGTAAAATCTACATTACTTTAATGGTTCCTCCTCCATAGTTTTCTTGGATTATTAATGTGAAATACAAATCGTTTTATCTGCTTTTCATTTTGTCAATATGGGTTCAGAGAACTAGAAGCAGCTCACTGTTTATCAAACCAGCTTTGCATTGGCTGTAAACAACTAATCTGCGAAAGAAAAAAGAAAACAAGTATGAAGTAACTAGTAACTTGTTTGGTTAACTTCTAACCTTTGGAGGACTACATTTTGAATGCTTCTATGTTCTCTAAAATACTCTCAAAACTCACTTACTCTGCTGGTATGAGTCTGTAATCCCAAAGAGGATCACAAGTTTAAGACCTGGGCCTCAAACTCAGAAATTACAAAGTGACTGGGGCTATAGCTTAGTAGAAGAACCCTTGCCTAGCACCTGTGAGGCTCTGAGTTCAATTCCCAGCACCATTTTAAAAAATAATCTAAAGTACAATATTCTGAAATGCCAAAAGCCAGTCATCAGAAGAGATTCTTGCAAAGGGAAAGATCAAGGTTTTGAAATAGTCTGTACCTACCAAAAAGATACAGACTTGAAATCATGAAAAATATCTGAGTTAGAGCCACCTAACTCGAGTTTGTCAATTAAGAAATAAGGTAGACTCTCCTGGCCTATTGGAACCCAGAAAGAGAGCAAATGTTTATTTACAGGCCAACAGAAATATCATAATCAAAGACTTTCCAAGACTATCATAAAACTGTTAGAGGCATTAAAGAATTAAACCAAAGAAAATGCCTTTTGAGTATCAATTTTGATATATATAAACCCTAAGGTAGGTTTTCATTATAATGGCCAAGCATTAAGCAGGCATGTATATGGTTATGACTGAATATTTTACTACTTAAGATCAACCAAAATATATGTTTCTTACATAACACATCAAGGTGTGTGTATTGCCAGGCAGACTGCTGGTAAGAAATTGTCTAATAAATACACTAGTTCTTTAAAAGTTTATGTTTTTATGCTCTGTGTATCACTTTAAAAAGTAAGGCTAGAGATCAGGTAGAGACTGGGGTATGCCATTAATCCCAACACTTGGAAGAAAGAAGGAAGTGGTTCTCTGTGAGTTTGAGGGCAGCCTGGTCTACATAGTGAGTTCTAGAACAGCCAGAGCTACATAGTGAGACCCTGTCTTGGGGAGGGGGGGGGGTGTCTACCAAACTCTAAAAGGAGAAGATACATTTTAATAAATAAGGCCAGTGATGTGGCTCATCAAGTGAAGGACAAGGTGTCCTCGGACCTCCACATACAAGCTGTGGCGCAGTGCACACACGTAAAGTAAATAAATCTACAAAAATAGAAAGAGGAGAAGAGATCTATAAAATCCGCTGTTTCTTTGTCCTTAAATTTACTGAGACTTGGGAAAGAAACCTAGGGCAGGGAGCTGCACCGACTAAGACTTTTACACCGTTTATTAAAAGAAAAAATCCATCCTAGAAAATTAAAGGAAATATTTAGTATAGATATGTTCCAAGTATAGTATTATGTTAAAGGAATAGACAAAAATATCATACCTTGACTTCACATTTTTTTTTTACATTTATCTAAATGTTAACCATCTGGACAAGAATACAATCAGTGACAGAACTATTCAATGACTTACACCAGCTCGGGTGTTACTCAGGCAGATACACAGATGTACGATTTACTCCACATAATGCAGTAGAGAAAATAATATGTTGGATTTCTTTCTAAGTTTTTGTTTGTTTGATTGTTTTTAGAGACAGAGTCTATGTATTCCTGGTTGGTCTGGAAGTCACTAAAGCTGACTTCAAATTCAAGAGATTCAACTTCCTCTGCTTCTTAGATAGCTGGGATTAAAGGCCTGTGCCACCATATTATTTATTTATTTGTTCCTAATTTATTTAAGCATATATTTATCACGAAACTGATTATTTCTCAACAAAGTAAAAATTTGACTTAAAGAGAGATTTTCTCCAAAATATATCATAACTGCAAAGCAGGAAGCTTGTTTTATCTTGTTTTGCTTGATATAGGTAGGATCCTATATAGCCCTGGCTGGTTTTGAATTTGCTGTATAGCGAACATGACCATAAATTCCTGAGACTCCTGCCTCTATCTCCAAAGTCCTTTGAGTACAAGTGTAAATCACCACAACTGGCAAAGGGATCATTTTAATGCGAAAACTGTGACCATTTACTAGATCCTTAGCTTTTCTAGATTAAAAGTATTCCTTATCACCCGATAAAAACACCAATCATGACTTATTAATAAAGCATCTTCAAATCACATTCGTCTTGAAAGACCTCTTCTTGGCTAATGGTGATGCACAGCTATAATCACGAAACTGAGGAGGCTGAGACAAGAGGACTGTCACTTTGGGGGCCAATCTGGGAGACATAGCAAGATCCTGGCTTGTCTCAAAAATGAAGACAGGAAAGGAGGGGCGCACCTTGTAGCTCAGTTCATACTAATCCCTACTGCCACATAAACTGGGGTGTGGGAGAACCTCACTCCTATATTCAAGAGATAGGAGAAGTGGGAAGATCAGAAGTTAATTCTAGATCATCCTCAGCTACGTAATAAATACCAGGCTAGGCTGGGCTACACAAGACCCTGTCTTAAAAAATAAAGACCTCTTTCGGGAAACCCACAGAAACAGCTTACTTGAGCTAATGGGAGCTCATTGACTCTGGACTGACAGCTGGGGAACCTGCATAGGACCAATTGAGGCACTCTCAATGTGGGGGACAGTTCTGTGGCTTTGGCCAAAGTCCCTGGGGCCACTAGCAGTGGGACCAGAATTTATCCCTAGCGCATGAACTGGCTTTTTGGAGCCATTTCCTATGGAATAATACCTTGCTCAGCCTAGATGTAGGAGGAGTGGCTTGGTCTTGCCTCACCTGATATGTCAGACTTTGTTGACTCCCTATGGGAGGCCATACCCCTTCTGAGGAATGAATGGAGAGGGGGGTGGCTATGATTGGTAATGTAAAATGAAAAAACTTTTAAATAAAAAAAAGACCCCTTTCTTCAGTTTCATTTCTCCCTTATCAAAGAAAGCATTTACAAACATACACTGTTTTCCAAAAAATGCTGAAACTTGTAGTGGAAGGTGGAAAGGAATGGGGTTTGTACTTTAGCAAAGCACTTTTTGTTTTATTCTGTAAAATATCTTGAAAGATTTAAAGCCACAAAGCTATTCTAAGCTTTCAATGGAATAAGAGAAAGCAAAACAAAAGGCAAGCAGAGAAATCTCTTAGACAAGTGAGTGACAGAAAAGAGTCAAACTGTGGTGAACTAACTCTGAAGTCAAGCTTGCAGAGAACCAAGTCCAGTTCCCAGCGCGCACAGTGAGGAGCATACAGTTGTAACTCCAGATCCCAGAGAATCTTCTCTGAGCTCACAGACACACCCCAAACACAGAAACAAACATACAGTTTTTAAAATATTCACTTATTTAGAATGGGGAGTAGTGGACATACACATAATCTTAAAAGACAAAACCCTCAAGAACTGGATGAGCTGGGCAGTAGGGGAGTTCTGCAGGCATGTCTCATTCCGCAGTCCATTTTTCCTTCTTCCATCCCATACATTTTGCCAACCTAATATTCCCAAACACTTCTTCTATCATGCCAGTCACCTGCTACCCAAGAGCTACAGGTTTCAGTTTCTAATTTCTCCCACATCTCAGAGGCTTCTTGTTTTCACTCTTCCACTAACTTCAGTTCTGCCTTTTTAAAACAGCCTAAGGCCCCAAAGAGGCAAGTATCTACTTCTGCTGCCAACACATGAGCTCCCCATTCCCCAAACTCTGCTCTCTGGCTCTACAAATCATCTTTTTGAATCATCTCTCTTACAGGGGATGCTACAAGCAGCAGTCTGGGAACACTGAGACAGAAAGATCACCAGGAATTCAAGGCAAGAACATACTGAGTTCTAGGCCAGCCCAGGCTATAGACTGAAAACTATCTCAAAAGAATAATTGATTAATTAAAGTTAATTAGTTAAAATGCACTTAGGATGGTCTAGTCCTGACAGATAGGCTGTCTCATATAAGAACAGCTTGAAAGAAAAATAGACCAATTCTCAGTCAGGCATGATGGTGCATATCTATATAGTCCTAGCACTTCACAGAAAGAAGCAGGAGAATCCGGAGTTGAAAGCAAGCCTTAGCTACAAAGCGAGTTTGAGGCCACTCTGGGCTATATGAGACCTACTCTCAAAAATAAATACATAGATAAAAACAATGTCAGTTCTGGTATTAGCCTCTCAATATCTCAGTGTACATTCATTTATGAAGGTCTAAAAACAGATACCTTGAAGCACCCTTTAGCATAAATACAAAGGTAAAGGTACCTCATAGCTACGAGAGAAAATCACTCATTCACTCATACCTGAGACCCAAATATCGCCTAGTAGTGTTTCTGAACCAATAGTTCACCATGAACCAATAGTTTTATTAAGCATGCTATTACAAACACCTATTATCAGGTTCCAGACCTACAGAATCAGATCTAGTAGGGGTGTGGCCCAGCAATGCTTTAATTCTTTCCCTAAGTAAAATCCTTCTTACAACAGGTATAGTAAAACTTTATTCTATGACTAGTTGCTAATGTTTAGTAATTTAATGACCTTTAATTCAGAAAAAAAAATATATTTTCTACCTTTTTCAAAACAGCCCGGAAGAGTTGTGACTCTTGTTGAAGATCCTGGGGTATGATATGCTTATTTTTTACATAGTATTAAATAAAATATGAACTTTGTGCATTTTAATAATCAGTGAGATTTTATTGGTCATCACAGAAAATTTAAATTAAGTCTAGAATTCTTTTCTGTATTTGCTTTTTGGTTTTTGTTTGTTTGGCTTGGGGAGGTTGTTTGTTAGCTTGTTGGGTTTTGTTTTTTGATTCTGTTTTTCTATCTTTTTGGTTTATTTATTGATTTATTTGGTTGCTTTGGTTTTTAGAGACAGGGTTTATCTGTGTAGCCCTCACTGTCCTGGAACTCAGTTTGTAGTCCAGGTTGGCCTTGAACTCAGAGATCTAGCACGTAAAGTGAGTCTAGAGAGAAAGTTAAAATCAGAAGATACAGTAACAACAAAATACAGCCAAGTGATATGTAATCTCCTTTTTAACTCTTCTAAGTGAGTCTGGTGACTGAGGATTTTGTGATCCTTTCATATTAAAGGGAACAGGCTCCCTACAGCCAGATTATGACTAAGAATTAATTAGAATGCTTATAGTTCTGTTGAAATTTGCCTGGAATCTATTATTTTTCAACAACAACAACAAAAAAAAACCCTAAAAATTTCTTAACTGATTTTATCAACAGCACTTGTTATAATCAGACGAATTTGAAGTACTCAAAACTTTAATGGACAGTGCCCACTTTCTTACACTTTAAACTTGGTTAGAAATTTGTGCAAAACAAAACTCAAGCAGCATCAGGAGTGGCAGGGCAAGGCAGAAGGATCAAAAGCTCAAGGCCAGCCCTGTTCAAAAAGTTAGTCCTTATCTGAAAATTAAAAACCATTAGTAACTCCACATATAATCTGTACTATAAAACCTTCCAGAGATTTATAGTGGGAGAGGCATCTATAAGTACCTTATCCTCAAACCAGTAACTGTATCTTCTAGACAACAAATGGCTTCCACAGAATTTCTTAATGACCAGCAAACACTTGGTATTAGCTTAAAATAAGACCTTATGTACTAATTTGATGGAATAGACCTATCATTCTATGCTTGATACAAGTCAATTACTTATTCAGAATAAAGGTTTTAAATGCTGTTTTCCTTAATTGTTGGCCATCTACCCCTTTGAGGTACTTGGAAACAAAATTCCATTGCCTTCTAAGACTACAAAATATCCTAGGTCATAATGTATCTTCCCCTACTTTGATAGCCTTATAAATACAAAACCGTAATTCTTTCCATTTTTCAACAGGGCAGTGTATGGGGTGTTGCTTACAAACTACCAGTAGGAAAAGAAGAGGAAGTAAAAACATACCTTGACTTCAGAGAGAAAGGAGGCTACAGAACTACAACAGTCATTTTTTATCCAAAAGATCCTACAAGAAAGCCATTCAGTGTTTTGCTCTACATTGGAACGTGTGACAATCCTAACTACCTTGGTCCTGCGCCTCTGGAAGACATAGCTGAACAAATTTTTAATGCAGCTGGCCCAAGTGGAAGAAATACAGAATATCTTTTTGAACTTGCCAATTCCATTAGGAGACTTGTGCCAGAAGATGCAGACGAGCATCTCTTCTCCCTGGAGAGATTAGTAAAGGAACGTCTAGAGGGCAAATAGACCTCAGTAGCACAGCCACCAGCTCCTCCACCAGGCAGGGCTGTTAGCCCTCAGAAAGTAACTTCAGTCCAAGAGAGCAGTATGATTTGGATATTTTTACTTGAAGACCTTAGTATTCACTGTTATAATTAGAGTATCATCTAAATTTACTGTTTATTTACAAGTGTCCTAAAACATGCTCATAAGATTTGCATACAGAGGAAGAAGGAGTTGAAGTTATACAAGTGATTTTCTAACTAGATATGAACATTTGTTCATTAGACATACAGGTTTCAAGTCACTTCCTGCTTTTATCAGAGTAACCATGGTTTATGGTTTATATGCTTAAAATAACGTTATTAGAAATATATGGTAATAGATAAGGTTCCTTGTTATTTCAGATTAAATGAAAGTCAAATTTAGGCCAAAAGAAATTGGGTTTGTTAACATAAAATTTTCCTTGGAATTATAATGTGTTATCTTCTCCTTTGGGGGGAAAAGGCATTTTATTAGAAAGAAAACAGTCTAGCACGAATTATGTAAATCACATCCACTAATGATAATGTCATTTACTTTGTATTTATCTCATAATGAAACTGGGAAAAAAAAAAGATTTTCTGATAATTACCAATTAGTGAAAACATAATGAAAATGGTGTTTGAAACAGGTTTAACAATTATCATTTCTCAAAGAAGTGTCATTTCCTGATTATACTATGTACATTTTGTCACCTAAAAGGATCAACTTTTATGTAGCTACTTAACAATGAAGCTAATTTTTAAATTATTGACTTATAAAATTAGCCTTGATTTAAGATAATTGGATTATTTCTTTAATATAAGGGCTCTAGAATCAACACTAAAAGACTTTCAGTTTCAGGGTGAGTCTCCTGTGAGGCTTACTAAGAACTCATCAGGTATCCAGTGTGGTGGCTCACACCTATTTTTAACTTGGGAAGTTAAAAGGGAAGAGTACCCTGAGTTCAAGGCCAGCCTAGACCTCCAGAGTCAGACCCTGTCTCAGAAGAGTAAGCCAGGCACAATGGCTCACACCTGTAACCCAATAACCCAATACTCTGGAAGCTTAAATAGGAGACTCCACAGAGTTCAGGGCCAGCCTAGGCTACAGAGTGAGCCCTTGTCTCAAAAAAAGCAAACAAAACTTCTCAACTAATACAGAAATATTTCACATGAAAAATAAAGTTGCCCTTTATTAATTAATAATTTTATGCTTATTATTGTTTATTAATTAGCCCCTTAGCAATTTACTCATATAACATTTTAAGTATTTTCTAATATTTAAGATTTTTAGTTTTCCAGGCAGTATTTTGCATATCTGGTACTATGAAGGTTACTAGCATTTAGTAACATCTAATAACATGATATGATGCAGTTTACACAGGGGACATATTCTCAGTTTTTAAGAACTGCTCTAAGCTTGTTTCTATCGTTTGCAGCCATTTACAAACATAACAAACACAGAAATCTCAATCTCTCTAAAGCACACAATACTACAGTATATCTAAAATATATATATAT
>NW_026068101.1:100919-106003 GCF_014885135.2 Alexandromys fortis
GGGGGGGGGGAGAGGGCCGGGAGGCACAGATCTGAGCTGAAAGACAGCCTATTCTACAGCGTGAGTTCCAGGACAGCGAGGGCTACACAGAGAAACCCTGTTCAGGGGAGTTAGGCTAGAAAATACATTAACACATGTGCTGTATCATCAGCATCATAAATATTTACAGGAAGGCCAGGAAAGAAATATTCATTGTCATCAGGCTGGGAAGAAAACTAAATGAAATGAAAAAAGTAAATAGCACCAAAAGCAGAAGGTGGGTTTGAAGTCTCCAACATAGGAACCATCACTCTGACATACTGTGAGAATAATTCTCTTTAGAGCTCTCAGACCCAATTTGTCTTCATTCTGCCCTAATTGCATACACAGACTCAGGCTCTTATGCCTCATGGTAGAAATAATAGCTAGACATTAACAAAAGTATGAGCATAAACACTGCACTTAGAAAAGAAACTATTCTGTCAGGCTTGGTTTGGCTTGGTTTAGCTTTTGAGGCATGGTCTTGATGTTTAGTGGGGCTGACCTGAAATTCAGTCCTGCCTCAGCCTTTGGTTTGTTGGGATTATAAGCATATGCCAACTTGTCAGCCTAAAGACTGTATGTGTAAGAGCGAGTGAGCAGTGTATGTGGGGTGATGTGCCTGCCACAGCATTCACTGACCGGAGGACAACTCCATGAAGTTGTTTGTGTGTCACTTACGTGGGAGCTGAAGCTCACGCTGCCGCTTTCACAGTAGGCTCTCTCACTCCTTTAGTCCCCTAGAGGGCCCGAGTGAACTGTGAAAAATTTATCTTTCTACTCTTTTGGTTTCGGTTGTTTGTTTTTTATTTTTTTACTTATTTTATTTTATTTTTTTGAGATAGTGCCTTACGATGTAGCTGTGATTATTCTGGAACTCACTATGTAGACCAGGCTGGCTTTGCCTCCCAAGTGCTAGGATTAAAGGCGTGCACCACCAGGCCTGGCGTAGATTTTCTCTTATTCTAATTCACTACTGTCGGAGTTTTCGGTCTCAAACACTGCTTTCACTTGTCAACTGACTACCCAACTTCCATATAGAAAAAGTTAATCTAGAGAAACAGGCAGTGATAACCTTCAACTCTATTTGAAAGCACCTATTGATCTATTTTGTTAAAACTTCTTTAAAAGTTTGACAGCTGTCAGTATGCATTTTTATCTTGAATAAGGAAAAATAAGTAATTTCTTAATAAAGTACCTGACATGCATGTTATGTATCTTAATAGTGTCTACTGAATTTTAATGTTTATTACAGTGTGATAGGATGCTTAATGAATATTATCTATTCTTAACAAATATTACAAATGTACTTTATACCACATATTCCAAGCAACATAGGTTCAATATACAAGATTCATGATTACAAACATACTTAAAGTTTGAGAACTATTTTTTATCTGTCAGATATTATTTCAACATTTTGCAGCCAATATTTCTTTCCATTGGCATTAAATTTCTCTTTTCCATAGTATATCTTTTAAAAATTGTATCTCAGGAGAATACTTTCTCAGTGAGCAAGTGCACAGCATCCCTATACCCACTCAGCAACTGTATCAATGTAAGCATCCTATTACTATAATGTACCATTGATTCTTCCAGTCAGCTGTGATGAACATGTTTTTAAATTCCATTTCACCATAACAGATGGAAATGGTGGTGCATGCCTATAATCCCAGCTCTTGGAAGGCTTAGGCAAGAACATCATGAGTTCAAGGTCATCCTGAACTACAAAGTGAAACCCTCACAAGGGTGAAAGGGATATTAAAATATACCTGCCAATCAAATGTTCACATTTCACACAAAATTACTCACTACATTTTCTACTGATCTACCTTTCAGCAATTCTAGTCCTAAAATCTTGATCCCTCTTGTGGTTTGAATGAGAATGGCCCCAAAGGTTCATATGTTTGAATACTTGGTCTCAAGTTGGTAGCTGTTGGGAAGCACTAGCATTTGTGCCTTTTCTGGAGGAAGTATGTCACTGGGGGCAGGCCTTAAGGATTCAAAAGACTCATGCCATTTTGAGTTAGCTTTCTTTGCCTCCTGCCTGTGGATCCAGATATGAGCTCGTAGCTGTTCCTGCTTCCATGCCTTTACTTCCCCATCTTATACTCTAACCTTCTGGAATTGTAAGCCCAATTAAACCCTTTATGTTATAGCTTGCCTTGGTCATGGTTTTGTCATAGCAATAGAAAAGTAAGTAATACGACCAGTCTGTACACACAATAAGATATTGAAGACTTTTTTAATCCTTAGCTAATATGTTTAATTCTTCTAAAAGTAACTACTAAAACTATTCTTTTGTATATCAAATTTACAAATAAAATTGTCTAACTTAAAATTGCAGCATTTTGCTCAGCTTCACTAGTTGGCCTGCAGGCAAGCCTCCTACAATTCGGCTGCTCCAACCCCACCCCACCATCGATGAGACCCTATAACCTAAAAGTCCCAAACCCACCCATCCCTCTGCAACGTCAGAGCATCTCTGAAGTAGACTGTGACTGCACATAGCTGACCAAGAGGTGAGAGATCCACTCCCGAATTAGACAGCCCAATCTCTAGGCCCTAGGCCCCTAGGCAAAACCCTGGCTGCTCCCTCAACTGCCTCAGCTTCACTAGCTAGCCATCAAGCAAGCCACCTACTGGCAGGCTGCTCCAACACTCTCCTCATCCATCAGACCCTGTAATTTATCTGCAAGTCCCACTCCACCACCACACCCACCTGTCCCTGGAGACCTCAGCGCCTCCCTGAGACAAAGAGAGCAACTGTAACAGTCAGTCCAAGAGAGGATCCCTGAGACATAGACAGCAACTGCAAGAATTGGACCAAGAGGCAAAGACACTGTCAGCACCAATTGGAGGAAGAAATGGGTAGGCGCCAAAGCAAGAATATGTTCAACAGCCTAAAAAGAAACATGGTAACACCAGAACCCTGTAGTTATACAACAGGAAGGAAGACCTGATCATCCTAACCTAGAAGAAGCAGAAGAAAATGACCTTAAATGTAACTTTATGAAGATGATAGAGACCCTTGAAGAATAAATGGAAAATTCCCTTAAAGAAATGGAGAAAAAGACAAAAAATTGGAAGAAATCAATAAACCTCTTAAAGAAACCCAAGAAAAAAACAAACGGGTGAAGCACAGTTCAAACAATTCAAGACTTGAAAACTGAAAGAGGGGCAATAAAGAAAACACAAACCGAAGAAATTCTGGAAATGGAAGAGCT
This sequence comes from Alexandromys fortis, assembly GCF_014885135.2. Lineage (NCBI taxonomy): Eukaryota > Metazoa > Chordata > Mammalia > Rodentia > Cricetidae > Alexandromys > Alexandromys fortis. The sequence continues at coordinate 104,165 of NW_026068101.1, forward strand.
GGGTAAATGAACAGGAACTGCAGATGCGAGAATAGCCAAGTGAATACAAGAAGTGGAAGAGAGAGTCTCAGGTGGTGAAAATACAAAAGATGAAATAGGTTCATTGGTCAAAGAAAATGTGAAATCCAATCAATTCTTAACACAAAACATCCAGGAAATCATGTAAAGACTGTCGGAGCCCGTGTGGGTCCAACACAGATTCTCTAACTAGACTGGAACGGAGTCGCGAGGAATAATCAGACACAACTTACACGGTCATCATGGAAAAGGCCAGAATCCTCCTTTATTGTCCAAACATCTTATATACCCACACCAAATGAGCGGGGACACACAAAGGCTGTTGCCTAGGCAACCAGGTGCCTGGGCTCTGGTCTCCTCTGCATCAAGCAGTCAGGTAGGCCCTGAATTAGCATCTCTATAAGACAACCTCCAAATTGCATAAGGAAAGAAGCCCCAAACATCCTGACCAGTTTCAGTCAACACCTCTTCTCAGGCAATCCACACTTTAACAAAAGAAGCTAGAAGCATGACATCCTGGCTTGTTAAGGGCACAGACAGCTTGTCTGCAGAGCTATGTAATCAGCTCAAACCGGGGTAATGGCTTTTGTGGCATATCGGAATATGCGCCCACAAAAGACCAAACCCAAGAATAGGGACAGAAGAAGAACTTCAGCTCAAAGGCATAGGAAATATATTCAACAAAATCATATAAAACAAAAGCAGCTCAGGAGGGACCCACCCTACTTGCCAAGACTTCTCTGCCAAGATGGTCCATACCCTCTGAGCTAGGACCAAAATAAATTCTTCCTCCTTTGAACTGCTTTTGTTGGGTATTAGGTAAGAGCAATGAGGGAAGCAAACGGCAGAGAAGGTCTACTATGATATTATGGTGCCAGTGCAAGGGAAAATGGGCCTTAAGAGTAACTACAGCTAGAGGGCTGGAGAGATGCTCAGTGGTGAAGAGCTTCCTGAGTTCAATATCCACCAACCACATGGTGGCCCACAACCAGCTATCTGTAATAGGATCTGAGGCCCTGGTTATCCATCCATTCCTGAACATTTTCCCACTCAGCAAGCTAATACCAATACATGTGTCTTATTTAAAAGTCTAAACTAGCCATTCTCAACCGCAGTCCATTTTATCTGCAAGGAACATTTGAAAATGTTTGTGGATTTTGTGTTTGTCACAAACTGGTTATGGAAAAGACAATAATTGTTCCTGGCTTCTGACAAACCCAAGTCAAGACACCAAACAGAGAACACAGTATTGCACTCCACACCAAGTGTCATCCAGGCCAAACTACCAATAGTACCAAGGTTGAGGACTTCTTATTCTAAACTCTTCCAAAATATGAGAGCACGTTGCAAGGTCTTCATTTCTATCCAGTCCAGTCATGTCTTAGTTAAGGTTTCTATTAATGTGATGAACTACCATGACCAAAAGTAACTTGAGAAGGAAAGAATTTATTTCCACTCACAGTTTATAAGACATCACTGAGGGAAGACAGGACAGGAATTGGACAGAAGTCATAGAGGTAGGAACTCAGAGCAGAAAGGAACTGGAGCAGATGCAGCAGAAGTTACTGACGTGCTCCCCACCACTTGTTCATCATGCTTTCTTATCACACCCTGGACCACCAGCCCAGCAGCAGCACTGCCCACAACCATCACATCAACCATCAAGAAAATGCCATAAAGGCTTGCTCTCAGTCCAGTTTGATGGGGGCATTTTTTTTTAATTGAGGTTCCCTCTTCTAAAAGGACTCTAACTGTGTCAAGTCAAAAAAAAAAAAAAAAAAAAAAAAAAAAAAAAATTAAAAAAAAAAAAAAAAAAAAAAA
>NW_026068101.1:106074-109584 GCF_014885135.2 Alexandromys fortis
TGTTTTTAAACCTGTTTCAAATTTACTTTGGATATGTCAAGTCAAAAAAAAAAAAAAAAAAAAAAAAAAAAAAAAAAAACCCTAGCCAGCACAAGTAAGCTCCATCTTTCCCAATAATCCCATTCTGGGTTATAGTAACCATTTACTATCTTACACAGCTTCTTAACAGCATCTCAGCCACTTAACTGTTCAACCAGCTGTCCTCTGACACTCCATGTATACCATGGCATGCACCAAATACACAACACAAACTCACTCATACATCATATATACATACAACAATAACACAATTTTAGAAGAGAAATTGTTGTAATGCACAGATAAATAAGAGTTTCTGATCAAACCCCTCCTTCTCTATTGCTATGCTACCAGCTTGTGTAAGCAGATTACTCAAATCGACAGCTCCCTGTGTTTCTAAGACCAAATGTCTCTCTTCTTAAAAAGATAGCAGTCAGGGGTGGGGATTTAGCCTAGTAGTAGAGCATCTGCCTAAACTGGGTTCAGTCCTCAACTCCAGAGGGGGGAAAAAAGATAACAGTCATTGAATTAAAGTCCACCTAATTCAGTTTGACCTCATCTTAAATTGAATTACAGCTATAACTATTCAATTTCCAAATAGCTTACACTTGAGTTTTGAGGATTAGGAAATAATCCACATATTTTGGAGGTTACACATTCATCCCATACAACCCTCTACATCACTTTTCCACACAGCAACCATAACTAAAGCACATCAGACCTTGTCACTGCTCTGCCTACAAGGTCCTGCCTACTGTGTCCCACTGACCTCTTCCTTCCTCTCCAACTTCATCTCTTGGCACAGTCTTCCCATACACCAGCTATACTGACCTCTCTGTCCCTCAAACAGGCCAACCTCATTCTTGCTGCAGGCTTCTGTCTGGACATTTCTGTGTAACGCTCTTCTTTTCATCATTCAAGTGAAATCAGAAGTGCCTCTTCCTCACAAGAGACTAACTGCTTAAGTAGGAGACCATGCGCCAAAAGCAGAACCTCCCAATGGCATTCTCTTTCACATAAACCTAGTTTATCTGCAGCAATTAGAAATTACACCAATTATTCAATTACTCCCCTAAGTTTTCTTCTTTTTTTCTGGCACATTCAAACATTCAATCCATTTGGAATTCATCTCTGTATGATCTATATGCTTGGAAAACAGGCATCGCTCAAATGATTCCAATACAAAGTCTGCTACCTCAAAGAATTCTGACCACCCCTGCATCTGAGAGGCTAAGGCAAGTGGATCACAAATTCAAGACCAGAGTTCTGGAGAGATGGCTCAGCAGTTAAGGGAAGTAGCTGCTCTTCAGGAGGACCCAAATTTGATTCCCAGACATGGAGGCTAACAATTATCTGTACTCCAATTCCAACACCCAACAATCCAACACCCTCTTGAGGCACTGCACTCATGTGGTACACAGACACACAGGCAGGCAAAACAGTCATATACATAAAATAAAAACAAAGAATTTCTTCTTCAGGTCAGCCAAGCTACACACAGAGTTTTAGATCAAAAAAGTCCTGACCTATATTTTAAAAGCCCAGATCCTTCTTTGAGACATATGCAACACTCTCTAAAGCACCTCTCTCTCTCAATAACCCCAACCTCCTGATGCTGACCCCACCTCACCTTGTCCTCCGACCACACCAAAAAGCAGCAGCGGGCCACCTAAGGATTGAACACACTCCCCCTACTACCTAATGAAAGTTTATGAACGCTTGAAATTCCAGTTTTAGTAGTCACTGAAAGACCCAGATAAATCCAGACCCCTCTAGCAGAAAAAATAGAGCCAAAAATCTAAGCAGGGAGAGAATAATCAAAAATCTAGATTAGCCGTTTCAGTGACTGTGTTTCAGGAACTAACTGAAGATAAAGTTCGATTATAATCTTTTTTTTTTCCAGTTTTTCGAGACAGGGTTTCTCTGTTATAATCTTGAGAATAATCTTGAGAAACAGGGAGTTACCCCCTTGTAATTATCACTGGTATTTTCGGAATTTTCCAATGACGCCCTCCCTACCCCCTTTGGATTATTGGATTATGGTTTCTTCCCTTAAATACCCTTTCTCCCAGATACTGGGGGTCGAACTCTCTACCCCTGCGTGGGAAATGAGTTTCAGCCCAGTGCACTGGTTCCTGTCCTGTCATAAACCTAGTGTGATTGCAGCAAGGACGGTCTCTCGTGAGTTCCTGGGGGGTCGTGTTATCCCGAGACTTGAGTGAGAGTCTCCCCGCTCCAGAGGTCTTTCATCACCTCTCCTGGACACCTTTTCTGACCAACCCTGGAGTTCTTCAGTTCCTTCTTTGTATCTTTACCTCAACATCTGGTTACTATACAATCTACAGAACCTGACTCATAAAGAGTAGAATTCATACATAATATGAACTCAAGTTCTTATTATGATTAGCAACAACTAAGTAATTAATGTTACCTGCTTTATTACTACTATCTAGAAGGCAATTTTTACAAGACTCTCTAGTTCTTATTACCACTATTATGTATTGGTGTTTTGTGTTTGTGCATGTGTCAGGTCTAAAACAAGTTACAGATGGTTGAGAGCCCGCCTCCATGTCAGTGCTGGAATCCCAACTACTGCTCCTCTAAAAGAGCAACACCTGAGCGACTCTCTCCAAGCCCTAGTTCATAATTATTCATTTGCATAATTTCTCAAGCTAGAAAATGAGAAACAAAAGACAGAAACCCCTTTATTCTCTAGCTTACTAATTCCAATGCCTGACACACATTAATTATTAAGAAGTGCTAATTTAATGAACAATAGATGTCAGTTCTAGAATAATATTGTTTTCTTTAAAATTTGCAGAGATGAGACGAGACACCCAGGCAGCAAGGAGATCTGAACCCGGCACCAGGAGAGACATCACTGGGGTGAGTGAGTTTCTGACCTCGGCAGCAGCCCGGGACAGGGAACTCAGACACCCCTCCTACACGTCCTGGTCATCCTCAGGGGCTACTCAGCCCCATACCCCCTCTTTCTTCCTATCCCACCCAGCTTGCATCCACAACCCTCCCCCCCTCCGTCTGACTCCCTTCCCTCGTTGACCACATAACATCTCCCAGCCCAGCCTGTCCGGGCTCTAGGACCCAATCCGAATCGGCAGGGCAAACGGGAGGGTGGTAGCTCCTTTGTTCCCACTAGCCTGCCTGCAGCAAGCTAGGTAGGTCCTTTGTTTACGAGACACCCAAGCAGCAAGGAGATCCGGTCCAGGCACCAGGAGAGACATCACTGGGGCAGCAAGGAGATCCGAACCCGGCACCAGGAGAGACATCAGGCTTGCATCCACAACCCACCCAGAGTGGTCCTGAGGAGTTCCATCTAGACGCAAAGACTAGACCAAGACACCAGGCCTCTCCTGGCTCCATTTGAAGGAGGAGATGGGAAGGCGCCAATGCAAGACTTCCTCCAACAACCTGAAAGGCAACATGACTTCACCAGAATCAAGGGATCCCGAAATAAGAAGAATTGTACACCCT
>NW_026068101.1:115223-147453 GCF_014885135.2 Alexandromys fortis
GCCTAGCCAGTTTGGATGTTCACCTTCCTAGACATGGACAGAGGGGGGAGGACCTTGGACTTTTCACAGGGCAGGGAACCATGACTGCTCTTTGGATTAGAGAGGGAGGGGGAGAGGAGTGGGGGGAGAGGGAGAAGGGTGGGGGGAGGGGGAGGGAAATGGGAGGCTGGGAGGAGGCGGAAACTTTTTTTTTCTTATTCTCAATAAAAAAAAATTAAAAAAAATTGCAGAGATGAAAAACTGGCTGCTTTCCCTGCTTTTTGATTTGGTTCGAATTTGAGGAAGTCTTTAGCAAGTGTTCTATGGCAAACACTATAAATTTTTATACTGGAGATGAAACAAATGTGGACATTATTCTTTTTTTTTTTTTTTCAGGAAGGGGAGATGAAACCAAACTTTCTGTCAATATGCAGTCTGCTGTGACTTAATACAGAACTTCACATTCACCTGGCTCTGGCCTTAACATAAAGAAACTTACCAGATTCCTAAGCAAAATAACAACAGCCCAACACTTGAACCAAGGAAGGGAGGAGCCCCTTGTGAGGTGAAAATGCAAGCGTAGCCGCCTCCTCACAAGCTCCCATTCAGCCAAACGTCGAAGAACCACAGTTACCCCCATATGGTAGCATGGCAGGTATCACCTGGGTGTCTTCAAAGACAGGGCAGCATTAGTGAGGAGCTGAGAACCGATGTGACAACAGTCACCAGCAGGAAAAAAGAAAAAGAAGCTCCCGACGGAAAGATGAAGTGTGTAAATAGCAAGAGTGGAAGGCTGACAGCTGAGTCGGAACTCTACTACTTCACCCCACACTGCTCTATGGGCGCCGCCGCCCACCCCCCACCCACACCTCCAGCCCTACCCCTCGAGGGTGGACTCCGCGGCAGGGCAGAACTCACCTGGCCGTTCCGCTCCGCTCAAGGGCTGACTCCCTGAGCGGCCCAACCGGCGTCAGTTCTCGGACCTTCGCATCTGTGTCCAACCGCTAGGATGCTACGGCCCAACTCAAGGCAGCGCGATCCAAGCGCGGGCTTCCGTAGGCCAACGACCCCACGACCCCGGATGTTGATGTGCTGCGTGCCCCGGAAGCGGTGGCCCGAGGCCCTTGTGGGGGCGGAGGCGGCGTTGCCCAGCTCTCCGGAAGGAGACGTGGCGGCGGTTGGGTCTCCTACCCCGAGGACGCTTTGTTGCCCCGCCGCCGCCTCCTTCTCCTCCTCCTCCACCTGTTCTCCAACGGTAGAGGAGGTTGTGACGGCGGCTGGAGGACGCGGCGACGGAGGATGGAGGAAGGAGGCGGCGGCGTGCGTAGCATGGTCCCCGGAGGGCCGCTGTTGTTGGTCCTGTGCGGTCTCCTGGAGGCGTCCGGTGGCGGCCGGGCGCTGCCCCGGCTCAGCGACGACATCCCCTTCCGCGTCAACTGGCCCGGCACCGAGTTCTCTCTGGTCAGTGCCCTCGCTCGCTAGCCGCAGCCACCTCCCCTCTTTCCAGCACGAAGCATTCAGCCCAGTCCTCAGTTTTCCTAGCTTTTCCTTCCAGGTCTTTTTTTTTTTTTTTAAATCTTCCCCAAGCCGAAGTGTCCCGTTCGTTATAATTTATTGATTCATTCAGCACACTGTGTGGATGTGCCCTCCATACTAAGAACTAGGAGATCCAGCGATCACTTCCCCTCCCTCCTTTAAATTCCTTTGCACGAGTCCTGGCTGCCCAATAGTCCCACTCTGTCGAGGAAGTCTTAGAAATACAACCATACCAGCCTACCCACACAGCCCTCCAGCAGACAGGAGCCCCGTCTCTGTTCATTCTGTCTCACCAATACACACTTAGAAACAAGCGTCTGTGGCTGTTTTCCCACCGAAGGCATTCGAGAGGGCTATTTGGCTTGGAAGACGTTAGTGAACTTGTATGTGGAATACGACTGGCCGTGCAGAATACCTTAGATGTTTTAATGTATTCCGACTGCTCTTTAAAACCCTAGAAAGTGAAGGTTTTTTTTTTTTAAGGATCTTATTATCTTTTTATTAATCGTGTGTATTGTGTGAAAGGGATTCTGCGCACTTGAGTACGAGCGACCTGGGCCGGTGGTTGCCAGTGCTGGGAACTACACTCAGTTCTCTACGAGGAGTAATGCCCCTTCTTAATTGCTGCACCATCTCTCCAGCCCCTGAATGTGAGGTTTTATACGTTGCGGAATTATATGCAGAGTTCTATGTATAAATAATCTCACGAGAGTGAAAATTCTGTTTGAGAGAATATAGTGTTGAAAAGTCTTATCCAAATAGAGCTACTGCAGAATTTGTCTTAAAAGGTGATTTTGAGGGCTGAAAAGATAGCTCGGCAGTTACACACACTGCTTTTCCAGAGGCTCCAGGTTTGATTCCCAGCCCCCAAACGCGACCTCTCACAACATCTCCAGGGGATGCAATGCCCTCGATCATCTATCCACTGCACGCATGTGTATAGCTGCACACATACACATATTTAAAGAGAAGACTAAAATCTTTCTTTGAATTGTGCTCTTAACAGTACCGTAGTCTCATTTATCTCGGATTGAAATCCTAGCAAAATCAAAGGTTCTCTGTTTTGTTTTTTAATTACATTCCAATTCCTATGATGCTAAGACAATATGTACCAAGTTAGGCACCAAAAGTTTAGGTCAGTGGCAGAGCACCACAAAATTACTAAGTTCTGTTACTACCATCACCACATCGCTTTCTATTTACCTTGGGTTTTACTTATGCTGTATTTTATACTCCATTTTTTTCTCTACCTTTCTGTTACATTCTGACCATATTCTTGAATTTAAGTAAACATTCCTCTGGAAAGTCAGGACTATTTTGTGTTAATGCCATGATCTACTGATAATTTCTTTTTAATTTTATTTTCACTGATCTCCAGTGTATATATTTATACAGTCTATACACTTGTATAAAATATTACAGGCCTGAGGAGATGTCAGCAAAATCTAAGGTGGACATACTTGAAGACTTGGGAGTTTTAGGCTATTTGTTTATTTACTTTTCTTTTTGTTTAGTATGAATTATTTTGAGAAAAATCCAGATAACTTTCTCTGAATTTGGGAAAGAGACATATCCTTGTACAAAAGTAAGTTTTCAATAGTTGATCTTTGAAAGTTTTAAATAGTTCTGTAATCTTAACACTTCCCTTCCATGATTTATTTAATTAAAATAACTGCCCTCTTCACAGAGTTGCTGGTTATTTTTATGGGTCAATGGTTGGACAATTGTAAATAAGTCAGCATCTTTGTGAACTAAGATAAAGCCTTTTGTCTAACATTCAAAATTGGCAGACGCTGAATTAAAATATCTGTTTTTTTTTTCTTAAGCCTTAATTGCTTTTTTTCCTGTTGTTGAGGCAGGGTCTCATTGGCCTACGTTTTGAGGATATCCTCTGACTTAGCTTTCCAAGACCTGGATCAAATTATAGGCATGTCCTACCATAACTGACTCTTCTAGTAATTTATACCTCTAAAATATCTCTTGATAAAAATGATTAAAATTATACTGGTAAAAACTAAATTATAGCTCATGATCCTTATAAATTACTCACTGGTCCAGCAAAGTTTTTACTATTGCATCCACTGTATTGAAAACTAGTCAGGAAGTGGTGGTTCATAACCTTTCATCCCAGTACTCTGGAGGCAGAGGTGGGCAGATCTCTTAAGTTCGAGGCCAACTTGGTCTGCATAGCAAGTTCTGGGCCAAACAGGGCTATGTAGTTAGACCCTTCCTTGAATAAATAAATAAATGAAGTCTTTGGATAAACTAAAAATAATTATCTTTCAAGCAGGATATAGTGGCACACTCCCCTAATCCCAATATTTGATAGGTAGAGACAAAAGGATCAGAAGTTCAAGGCTAGTTTAGTTCCTTGTCTATATAGCAAGTTTGAAGCTAGCTTGAGAACCTGATCCCAGAAAGTAAATACAATTTGTCCCCACAACACTTAAGCTTCAAATATTTGATTACCTTATCACCTATAATGGCCTTGTTTAAGTGTCCTTGGCCCTTAAATTATACACACACACACACATAGTAATCTTTAGAATATATATTAATAAAGGTTGACTCAAATATGTTAAAACAGTAACAAGCATATACCTATGGAGCCAACCTGCTTGTTATCTCTGAGCTCTGCTCCAGGTAGCTAGATTAAATTGTTTAAGCTCTGACCCCAGAGTCCTTTTCTGTAAAAATGAGTGTAATGCTTTATTGGAGGATGAATGAATTAATAAATGCAAAGTAATTACAAGAAGATACTTGGTTCTACATGCTGCATGTTCATATAGTCATCTTCGGTGTCTATGGATTCACTTAGTCTAGCATCAGGACTCTCAAGATGAAGGATGGTAGCACATCCCTATAATCCCAACACTCAGGAGGCTGAGGCAGGATTGCTGAGTTCAAAGGTACCCTAGCCTGCACAGTGAGTTCAGGCAAGACCAACACGCAGTATCTAGCAAAACCTTGGCAACAATTTAGGAGGCAAAGACAGGAAGACCTCTGAGTTCAAGGCCAGCCAGTTCTATACAGCAAGTTCCACATAACTAGGGCTGCAGAAAGAGACCCTGGGGAAAAAATAAAACAGAGACAGATCCTCGGTTTCAAGCTGAAGATCAGAAAAGCAAAGCGGCCTGCCTCTGACTCTAACCTCAGACAGAAATGGGCCAACCTGCCTCTAGGAATCCTCAGACTGAGACCAGTCTCCTGTCTGATATTCCTATCTAGTGCTGGAATTAAAGGCATGCACCACCACTGTCCAGCCTCTATGGCTAACTAGTGTGACTGCTGGGATTAAAGGTGTGTGCCTCCACTGTCTGGCCTATATGACTGAGTAGTATAGCTGCTTTGCATTTTGATCATCGGGCAAACTTTACTTATTAAAACACAAATACTGTACCACTCTCATTCTCCTTTATTATCTAAAATAAAAGGGAAGACTATACCTAATCTAAGAAAAACTATGCAATGAGTACAATAACTATATATAATATATACAGGCAATAAATACATCAACAATGTCTAGTCCATTGGCATTTGACAAATTCAGAGAAAATGCTCCATATCATTCCTATATTGATGAGCCCAAAAGGTTGTGCTTAATTCACTTTCTATTCTAATTTGCATTGTCAAATTATCTTTTAATGTCTCTCAACCTTTTACACTTTACACCTCTTCAGTGAGTTTCTTTTGAGTCTGGTAAACAAGGAAAACTATAACTATAAAGTCTTCAACTCCCTCAGAGATCTGAAAAGGAAATATTAACCGAGTAAGCAGGAAATGCAAGCAAACAACTTCCAAAAAACTGTGAGGAATGGCAGAAACGGCTGACTGCCTGGACAGTCACCCGTAGTTCCTCTGCGACATTGGGGCATCCATCTTCAGCCTACAGGCCTAGAATATTGAACAGACTATGCTGTGATGCAGAATATTCTGAAGAAGCCTTATCCCCACAATGTTTGGCAGTCACTCTCTTTTGTGTCTTTGTCAATTAGGACAGCATACTGCCAGCAGTCGAGGCAGGGCAATTTCTTCCCAGTGGCTTATTTTTACCATAAATTCCATGTGGAGTTTCATTGATATTCATTATCTCCTTTGAAGTAGATTGGTGTTACCAGGAGCAGGCATGTCTCATGGTCAAAAAAAAAAAAAATAATAACTCATGCTATTAGAACATTTTAAATGCCATATTCTGTAAACCTCTGAAGTGGTTAAAGACATCCTGTCTATTTAAAGTATATCTCAGTGTGACCTTGAGAACATACCTAACATCACTACAAGTTTAATTGTACTAGGTGACCAATTACTTACTTGCATTTCCTTATTGCCCTAAACAGTTGATAATAATAACTTTCAAGAACTATAAATTTGTATTACGTTGTTAAATGAGCTGCATAGGTACAATACTTTGAAACAAGACTAGAAATGTATGTACAGTGTGTTCCAACAAGATTAATATCAAATTTGTTTCAATATACAAAATTTGTATACAATATACAAAAGTCCAATCCAATGTAAAATATTTAAAATAATTAGTAATTTCTTTTTAAAAGTAGATTCAATAATCTACCTTTTTATCTTATATCTGTATCCCCTTTTTATTTTTCAAAACAAGTACTCTGACTCTAATCTCTATTGTTCAGCTTTACTCCTCACTGTAACCAATAAAAACTTGTAACTAACTCCCCTAAAAAATAATAAAAATCCATAGCCCATTGAACAACCAAAAACCACCAACCCCGCCTATTAGGAATTTGGGCATTGTATTCTTAAATGTACATCCTGCTGTTTGGGGCCGTGATATTTTTATGGAATCCTAAAAAGAAAAATTTGCATTAATTGTCAAGCCCTGGGAGAGGTAGCTGTGTCATTTTTGTTCAGTCTCAGCATAATGGGAAAGTGCAGGGCTTGTCTCAAGTCCTGGCTAAAGTAGTCTGTGAGGCTGGATCATCTCAACTAGCCACCTCAAAATTGTTCTGAGCAGTTTGTAGTCCAAAACCGGTCTTTACATGATATTTTTCATGGTGATGATGTTATAGTTATGGAGGAATTGTTGTGAGGCTCCATCCTTCTTTTGGAGACTTCAAAGGTCACTTTTATGTGTGCTCATGGTTCACTGCAGAAAACTGATAGAGACTCAAGTCTAAATTCATCTACAGAAAGGTAGATCAAACCTTTTTCTAGAATTAGTACTCTATATGACCATTAATATGACAAAAACTGTTAGCTGTTTCTGTGGGTTTCCCCACATGGTCTTGGCCCGTTTGCTCATAATATTGTTCCTGCCTCTATGGCTGGACTCCAGGAATCCGACCCAGTGCTTAGCTATGGATCTCTGCATCTGCTTCCATCAGTTATAGGATTAAAGTTCTATGATGACAATTAAGGTAGCCATAGATCTGATTACAGGGGAAGGGCAGTTCAGGCACTCTCCACTATTGCTCACATTCTTAGATGGGGTCCTCCTTGTGGATTCCTGGGAAATTTCCTAGTGCCTGGTTTCTCCCTAACCCAATTATGGCTCCCTCTTTCAAGGTATCTCTTTCCTTGCTCTCCCTCTCTGTCCTTCCCACAACTTTCCTGATCCCTCATATTTGCCTCCCCATCCCCTTACCACCCTCCCGTATCCCCTACATTACCACTTTAGTAAAGAGATCTTGTCTACTTCCCCTTCCCAGGGGAAGGGGAGGATCCATATATGTCTGTCTTTGGGTCTTCCTTGTTTTGTGGCTTCTTTAGGGTTATGGATTATAGACTGGTTATCCTTGCTTCATACCTAATATCCACATATGCATGAGTACATACTGTGTTTGTCTTTCTGCGTCTGGGTTACCCCACTCAGGATGATTTTTTTCTAGTTCCATCTATTTTCCTGCAGATTGCAAGATGTCATTGGTTTTTTCCTGATGAGTAGTACTCCATTGTGTAAATGTACCACATTTCCTTTATTCATCCTTAGGTTAAGAGGCACCTAGGTTGCTTCTAGGTTCTGGCTATTACAAATAACACTGTTATAAATATAGCTGAGCAAATGTCCTTGAGGTATGAATGTGCATCCTTTGGGTATATGCCCAAGAGTGGTATTGCTGAGTTTTGAGGTAGACTGATTCCCAGTTTTCTGAGACGCCACTGTACTGTTTTCCAAAGTGGCTGTACAAGTTCGAACTCCCACCAGCAATGGAGACATGTTCCCCTTACTCCAAATCCTCTTGAGCACAAGCTATCATTGATGTTTTTGATCTTAACCATTCTGACAGGTGTAAGGTGTATTTCAGAGTTGTGATTTGCATTTTCCTGATGGCTGAGGATGTTGAGCAGTTCCTTAAGTGACTTTTAGCCATTTGAGATTCATCTGTTGATAATTCTCTGTTTAGATCTGTACCCCATTTTTAACTGGATTATTTGATATTTTAATGTCTAGTTTCTTGAGTTCTTTGTATATTTTGGAGATCAGCCCTCTGTCTGATGTGGGTTTAGTGAAGATTTTTGTCCATTCTGTAGGATGTCGTTTGTCTTGTTGACTGTGTCTTTTGCCTTACAGAAGCTTCTCAGTTCCATTTATTAATTGTCAATCTCAGTGTCTGAACGACCAGTGCCATATTCAGGAATTGGTCTCCTGTGCCAATAGATTCAAGGCTACTTCCCAGTTTCTTTTCTATGAGGTTCAGCATAGCTGGGTTTATGTTTAGGTCTTTGATTTATTTGGAATTGAGTTTTGTACATGGGCATAGATATGGATCTATTTGCATTCTTCTATATGTTGACATCTAGTTATGCCAGCACCATTTGTTGAATTGCTTTAGTTTTTCCATTGGATAATTTTAGCTTCTTTGTCAAAATCAGGTATGTGGATTAATATCCGGGTCTTTGATTTGATTCCTTTGATCCACGTGTCTGTCTTTATGCCTCTAGACAGCAAAAATACTCAAGAAAATACTGCCAAACTGAATCCAAGAACACATCAGAAAAATCATCCACCATGATCAAGTAGACTTCATCCCAGAGATATAGGTATTGCTCAACATATGAAAATTCATCACTGTAATCCACCATATAAACAAATTGAAAGAAAATAAAACACTTGATCGACTCATTAGATGCTGAATAAGCCTTTGATAAAATTTAAAACCCCTTCATGATAAAGATCTTAGAGAAATCAGGGATATAAGGAACATACCTAAACATAATAAAGGCATTGTATAGCAAGCCAACAGTCAACATCAAACTAAATGGAGAGAAAACCAAAGTGATTCCACAAAAATCAGGAACAAAACAATGCTGTCTACTCTGTCCATATCCACTTAATTTAGTACTCAGTATTCAGAGTTCTATCTAGAGCAATAAGACAACAAAAGGAGGTCAAGGGGATACAAATTGGAAATGAAGAAGTCAAACTTTGGCTATTTGCAGATGATATGATAATTTACATAAGTGACCTGAAAAATTCTACCAGGAACTCCTACAGGTGATAAACACCTTCAGTAATTTGGTAGGATACAAGATTAACTCAAAAATATCAGTGACCTCCTGTATACAGATGATAAATGGGCTGAGAAAGAAATCAGAGAAGCATCATCCTTCAAAATAGCCGCAAACAACATGAAATATCTTGGGGTAACTAGCCAAACAACTGAAAGACCTGTGTGACAAGAACTTTAAGTCTTTAAAGAAAGAAATTCAAGAAGATATCAGAAAATGGAAAGATCTCCCAAGCTCATGGATAGGTAAAATCAACATAGTAAAAGAGGGAAATTTTACAAAAAGCAGTCTACAAATTCAATGCAATCTACATCAAAATCTTAGCACAATTCTTCACAGACCTTGAAAGAACAATGCTCAACTTCATATGGAAAAACAAAAAAAAACCCAGGATAGCCAAAACAATCCTGTACAATAAAGGAACTTCTGGACGCATCACCATCCCTGACTTCAAGCACTACTATAGACCTGTATTGAAAACAGATTGGTGTTGCCACAAAAACAGACAGGTGGACTAATAGAATCTATTTGATCTTTCCATAACTGCCTGTCCTGTAGGATTGTGTGGTATACCTATAATGTGCTTTATATTATAATAATCAAAAAATTGTTTCATTTTCTTAGAGACATATGTTAGAGCTTTGTCTGTCTTTATTTGTACAGATATACCCACGATGGTCATAACTTCTGGCAATTGTGTGATTATCCAATCAGATTTTTCCAAACTCAAAGCATTTTCCCATTGAAACCTGAATAGTATCAATGGTATGGTGTACATATTTTAGTTTTCCAAATTTTACACAATGGAACACATCCATCTGCCAGATTTCATTCTTTGGAGTACCCTTTGGGTTACTTCGTGCAGGTAGTGGTGTTTGGTTGTATAAAGAACAAGTAGGAACATTTTCTTATAATTTTCTTGGCTTGTTGCCACGTGATGGAAAAGGGTTTTTTAGAAACTTTTGCTATTGGCACGATGTTTCTTTTTTGAAATTCTGAGGCCTTCAGCACATTTCCAATCAATAATTGATCAGTTTCTACATTGCCTTGTGCTACAGGACCTGTCAGATCTGTATGGGGTCAGCTGTGTGTTACGTATATGGGATGATTCCTATTCCTGATTGTATCTTGTAACTGAATAAATAATAAAGTCAATTCTGTATCATCTGGTATAAATTCAGTGGTTTCAGTATGCAAAATAACTCTACATATTGTCATTCAGCAACTGTTTGTTGCTGACTCAAATATATATGTTGAGAGGTTCCTTAAAAATCCCTTAGTACCATAAGAATAGCATATAATTCTGACTTTTCAGAAGAGTACAGGTTTTTGAAATATGACCTGGTGGTTCTCTGTATTTCTTCCCTGTCTGTTGTTATGTCCCCCTTTCATTTCTGATTTTGTTAATTTGGATCTTCTCTCTCTGCCTTTTGGTTAGTTTGGATAAAGGTTTGTCTTAGTTTGGATAAAGGTTTGTCTATTTTGTTGATTTTTCTCAAAGAACCAACTCTGTCTCATTTATTCTTTGTATTGTTTTTATTTTGTTGATTTCAGCTCTCAATTTGATTATTTTCTGCTGTCTAGTTCTCTTAGGTAGCAGAGGCAGGCACATCTCTGAGTTCAAGGCCAGCCTGGTCAACAGAGCTAGTTCCAGGACAGCTAGGGCTATTAACACTGAGAAACCCTGTCTTTAAAAATGAATACAAAAACAAAACAAAACAGATCTTCCATTGAAAAAATAAATTGATTTGAGGAACCTTTGTTCTAACTAGTACTGAATTTATTCAATGTAATGCACTTTAACTGAAAAAAATGTAATTTTTATTCTGTTTCTAGCCTACAACTGGAGTTTTGTATAAAGAAGATAATTATGTCATCATGACAACTCCAGATAAAGAAAAATACAAATGTATACTTCCTCTTGTGACGAGTGGGGATGAGGTATGTTTTTTTATACATACATTGCTGATTCCTTTCACCAAATATATGTATTTTACAACCCTATAGTCATGTACCTTAAAATCGAGTAACAATATTATCAATAACCTTATAGCATAAATATATTAATCCCTTATTCTGTTTTCTTTGATTTGGGGCTTCATTTTGGAAAAAATTAACAGCCTGCTAGTTGTGGTGGTTCAAATCTATAATCTCAACACTTAGGAGACTGAGGCAAAAGGATTGTCATGAGTTTAAAGATAGCCTGTCCTACATTGTGAGACCTTGTCTAAAATTACAGAAATGGAGGAGGTTAGTTATTAATGTTTTGAATAAAAAGCTAACTCTGTATTTGTTTTCCTTTATACAAATGATGATGGTTTTCAAGGACAATATATTTCAATGTAAACATAGTGTTTTCATAAATAATTTCTTATAATAAATAATTCTCTAGGTACCTTATGTTTTCTCACTACCTTAGCTCATGCCCTTTTCTCTCTCCTAAAATGCCCTAACTGCCTCTTATCCATCCTTCAAGGCAATGACTTCTTTCAAGATGAAACAGGAGAGGCAGCATGGTAAAATGGAAAGGACAGCAGCCTAGGAGCCAGGAGGCTGAGGTATAGGCTACAGTTAGCTGTGGGTCCCTGGGCAGACTTGAAACTCAGTTCCCCCACTCAATGAATTTTAGCCGTTTCTCGTGGTCTGTAAAGTGGAACAGTAAAGTCAGTGCTTTTCTTAAGTTTGTTAAGTTGAAATCTATACAAGGCAGCTGTTCCATACTGCTCTAAAACCCTTAGAAACAAAATGTATCCACACAACCACACCAGTGGTTCAAGTCTGAAGTATTAAAATATGTAGGAAACTGAAAACACCTTTCCATGACAGAACCATTCTAAAACTTCCATAGTTAGAATTTTGGGGGGATATAGGCAATCAAAAATTCTGAAATAAGTTTACAAAGATTGTCTAGAAAACTTATACTTAAAAAACTTTTTTTAAAAAAGAATGAATACTATGGAAGATTATTCTATGGCTTCATATTTTATACTTCAGTTCATTTGAAAGAAGTGACATACCATAGGATCTTATTAAAGATGTTGACTTATTTTCTCTTTTATTTCCAAGCATTTGTGATTTAACCAATGAATTAATAACCAAACAGCAGAGTTGGATGAAGTTTCAAAAAAAAAAATGTATGTTAAACTCTAGTTTTTTTTAGGAAGAAGAAAAGGATTACAAAGGCCCCAATCCAAGAGAGCTTTTGGAACCACTATTTAAACAGAGCAGTTGCTCCTACAGAGTACGTATTTTATGTACATTTTAAAGTAAGTGTCTAATAGCCAGTAGAGCCTTAAAATGGCTTTTCATCTTGCTGTATTATGATATGGTACATTTTAAGTTAGGTACAAATCTTGCTGCTTGCTAGTATGATCTTCATTTAAATTCTTATACATGCAGTAGATAGTACACTGATATCAAAGTGTCAGGCACTAGAAAACTGGATGTTTTTAGTTCAAAGGCAAGCTTTCTTACATGATAGAATCATAAAATGCTAATTGCTATTTTTAAGCTATGTAGAAAAGAAGCCAGATAGTTATTACACATGCAGACACATTATAGCTCTATTTCAACCACATAATCTTCATACAGAGCCAATTATTAGAATCCAAATACACTTCAGAAGTTTTGCCATTTTGCGTGGCATGATTATAAATGTCACTTCATAAAAATTTATTCCAGATTTGAGGGAGAATCTGCCCATCTGCTAAAAATTTCAAGTAAAATTCATTTGATTATATGACTTGTGTATTTAAAAACATATATCTTTCTTAGATTGAATCTTACTGGACTTATGAAGTATGTCATGGGAAACATATTCGACAATACCATGAAGAAAAAGAAACTGGCCAAGTATGTTTTCCTTGAAATATAAAATATGAAATAAATTCATAATGA
The DNA here is from genome assembly GCF_014885135.2 of Alexandromys fortis. Taxonomy (NCBI): domain Eukaryota; kingdom Metazoa; phylum Chordata; class Mammalia; order Rodentia; family Cricetidae; genus Alexandromys; species Alexandromys fortis. The sequence continues at coordinate 128,115 of NW_026068101.1, forward strand.
TATAGTTTTTAAGTTGTAGCTAAAGAAATATGTTTGTAAAATACTTACTGTATTTTTTTTTAATGTAGAAAGTAAATATTCATGAATACTATCTTGGGAATATGTTGGCTAAGAATCTGCTGTCTGAAAAAGGTTAGTCTCTAAAAGTGATGATAGTACTACTGGGTTTTGATTTAACATTTAAGTTCTAATTGAAGTTTAAATCCAGGCATGGTGGTACAGGACTGTGAGCCTAGCATTTTGGTGGTAGAAGCAGTAGGATCAGGGATTCAATGCCATTCTCTTTACATAGTAAGGCCTACTTAGGCAACATGAAATGACTCTAGAAGAGAAAAAGAAAGATAGGGAAAAAGAAATTTCCCTGGATATTATCTTTTGTATGCATTATTACTATTACAGCTATTTCTTTAATGTATGGACATGTGTCACTGCATGCATGAAAGAGTCAGAGGAAAACTGCTGGGAATTGCTTCTCTCCTTTCTCCTTGTCATTCCCAGGAATCACACTTGGGTCTTTCATAGACACTCATTTTGCAAACACTAACTTTCAAATAGAAGGGCAAGCCTGAGAAGAGGGAGTTTAAACACCTAGCACATGAGACCTGGCTCCAGTACCCAGCAACTCCCACCTAAAAAAGCAGAGAGATAAAAACCTGTTTTGTCTTCTTTAGAAAAAAGTTTAAAGTTAAGTTAAAGCTGATTAATTTGTATCATATAGATGTAATGTTTATTTTGTATGTTCACCTTTTTCTTGCATTGCTTCCACAGAACGAGAAGAAGAAAAAGAAAAGTTAAATGAGGCAAGTGATGTATTAATTTTTCATACTTCATTGTTAGGTATGACTTAAGTGACAGAAGCTAGACATATGTTCTTGGTATAATGCCTCAAAGAAGTGAATCAAATAAACTTCACAGTTTATGACAGCTGGCTTTTCTGTGACGGAGTCAGAGAGACACCATTGTAGCTGCCAAAGGAGAAGGATGCCTACTAGTAGTAGGCCACAGTCTTGTAGCGATACACAGATGAATAAAACTGGGTTAATTTAAGATGTAAGAGTTAGTTAAGGGGGCTGGAGAGATGGCTCAGAGGTTAAGAGCATTGCCTGCTCTTCCAAAGGTCCTGAGTTCAATTCCCAGCAACCACATGGTGGCTCACAACCATCTGTAATGGGGTCTGGTGCCCTCTTCTGGCCTGCAGGTATACACACAGACAGAATATTGTATACATAATAAATAAATAAATATTTAAAAAAAAGAGTTAGTTAATAAGCCTGAGCTAATAGTCCAAGTAGTGCTGTAATTAATATGTTTTCTGTGTGATTATTTGGGGCTGAGAAGTTGGGAAATGAACAAGCACTCTCTGCCTATCATTGCCAATTGAGCATGATGATAGTTTACACCTTTAGTTCCAGCATTCAGGAGTCAGAAGCAGACAAATCTCTGTGAGCCTGCTCTACATACCTAGTTCTAGGCCATCTGGGCGATATACACAAGTGAGACCCTGTCTCAGAAAATAAATAATGCTGTGATCCTTCTATTTACTTTTAAAATAATACGTAAATAAACTGTCAGCTGATCCTGCTGGCACAGGGCTGTCATCCCAACTTCTTGGGAGACTGAGACGCGAGAATCACAAATTCAAGGACTTCCTGGCCCAACTGCCTTCCACATGGTAGGAGAGAACTAGATCCTGAAAGCTGTTCTCTGACTTCACACACACAGACAGCACATGTGCCATGTATGCAAATACATGTCAAAAAATTAACAAGGAAGAGTGAAGCTATAGCCCACTAGTAGAACACTGTCTAGCATGTACAACACCCTAAACTCAATCTCCACTACTAAAAGAATAATAATATTAATTACTTGTCTGGGAAACGCTGTGATACCAATCCATCACTTCAGTGCATAGCATTGGTGCTTTCTATGTAGCATTACAAACAGTGGTAATAACATTTTTAGTGCTTGTTCCTCTTCTATGAATGTAACAGATAAATTGCATGTGTAAATAGCAAGCTACCTGCCTATATGGGCTTTAAAAATAGAGGCTAAGAGTAGAAACTGTCTTTTATCTCTGTACAGTGCAAAGCTGCCATGCATATACATGTTGTAGGTACTTAATATATGTCCATCAAGTGATGACTCAGAATATTATGTAAAAGGAGCAATTCCTGTACTTCAAAGAATGCCTCTGCTTTCTTTCTTTTCTTCCTTTTTACTATTTGCTCTACTTGGAAATCAGCCTTAAAACTTATAGAATCTAAATTATGAACAACATTCTCTACGAGGTTATAGAAGAAAGAGCTAAGCAGACCAGTATAGTAAATATTTTTGTTAGTTTAATTTATTTCTTTAACACTCTTGACAATAACTCATATCAATCCTGTGTTTGTACTCCTCATTTAAATGTACATTGACTTAATATTTTAATTTTAGCATCAAATACTTCATTCTGTATTATACTATCCCTAAATACACATCTGCTCACAAACTTAAGAATAAGAACATTAATGCTGACTTAAAAGAAAGTACAGACATTTTCATCTTCTGTTTACAAATAAAATGTAGTTTTCTTTCAGAATAAATACTTCCCCCATCCTCAAACCCACCTCAAATTTCTAATAAAAAAAATCTGCCTACACTTTTTTTTTAAGATCCCTACTAAAAATATTGAAGGTCAGATGACACCGTACTATCCTGTAGGAATGGGCAATGGTACACCTTGTAGTCTGAAACAGAACCGACCCAGATCAAGCACTGTGATGTACATATGCCATCCTGAATCTAAGCATGAAATCCTTTCAGTGGCTGAAGTTACCACTTGTGAATATGAAGTTGTCATTTTGACACCACTCTTGTGCAGTCATCCTAAATACAGGTACAACGTTCATTCAGTATTCTAAACATACAGCGCACATGCGCTTTAAAGCATTCATGTTTAGCCTTAATGCTTTTTTTCCTTCTGAATAGGTTCAGAGCCTCTCCTGTGAATGATATATTCTGCCAATCACTGCCAGGATCTCCCTTTAAACCCCTCACACTAAGACAGTTGGAGCAGCAAGAAGAGATACTAAGGGTGCCATTTAAGAGAAATAAAGAGGTATGAGGGTTAACTAATTATAGTTTCTCAGTCTTCCTTTTCCATGTTTCAGAACCTGTATCAATGTGTTATTTCTGTAGCATAATAATGGCAATTTATTTTATTGACTTCAAATTTTTAATTCTAATTATTTGAATAATTTCAATTCTTTTTCTTGCACTTTTAACAATTATACTTTTCAGAAATTGTAACATTCTCATACAATTACATAATTTCTAAAAATTTTATATAGATGTATTTTATTTGTATGCATATATGTGAATGCCTACATGTATATACATGTGCAATGTGTGTACCTGGTAGCTATGGAGGCCAGAAGAGAGTCTGATCCCCTGGAAACTGGAGTTACAATTGTAAGCTGCCATGTGAGTTGTGGAAACCAAACCCAGGTCCTCTGCAACAGTAGCAGGTGTTTTAATTGCTGATCTGTCTCTCCAGTGTCACACATAATATTTTCTAAGTTTAACATCCTGTTAAATTTCTAAGTAGTTGTTCCAATTAAGCTTTAAAAAAAAAAAAAAAAAAAAAAAAAAAGCCGCCATTGCTCCAGCTCTTAGCATTTTACACTTCAGCCTGTTGTTCTCCTTTAACCACCTCTGTGTGCTTCCTGTTGATACACTGCCTTCCCCTTCGTCCGTCTGTTGGGCATGGCCACATATGGTTTTTTTCAGTTATATCGCACTCATCATTTTTTCAGTTTTTTCAGAACCCTTATCTTCCCCACTGCTTTTGTTTGTTTTGTTTTGCTTTTTAATTTTGAGACAAGGTGTTTCTGTAACCCTGGCTATCCTGGAACTCAGTATGTAGACCAAAGTGGCTCGAACTCAGAGATCTGCCTCCCGTGTGCAAGGATTAAAATCATGTTCCGTTGCGCCTCATTTTCCCACTGCTTTTAAAGTACTGTCCTTACAGCAAGAATAGTCACAGTGTCCAAAACAAACTATTCTCTATCCAGTTGACCCAAAAAAAGAAACCTAAGTGTTGTTTTGTTTGTTTGTTTGTTTGTTTTTTGAGACATGGTCTCACTTTGTAGCCTTAGGTAGCCTGAGTGGCGCTCTCTCTCTCTCCTTCTCCCTCTCTCTCTCCTTCTCCCTCTCTCTCTACCCCCATGTGCAAGTGCACACCTTTGCTCAGTACCTACAAGACAACATCCAGACCTCTTAGCTAAAGTTTTCCAGCATAAAAAAATACTTGATCTCTTTAGTTTTAAATATTACAGCCCTACATATTTCCCCTGATGAGTCTTTTCTTCAAATCCTTATGCATATATGCACACAAACACAGAGCATATTCTTAAGTCACATCACAAATTTTTCATGTTTCTTGGCTGACTCAACAGTGTTCTCTTGGTAAAATATCCACATTGCAGTTCTTTGTCAAAGTCAGCTTCATCTACCCCTTCCTTTATGAGTCTTTAGTTCTGGGTGCCCTTATTTACTCTAGTAAATTACAAGTTCCTCCAGAGCAACAACCGGATTCAGCTACATTTGAGTAATTGTAACTGCTGATCCTATTCCCGACCAGCTCCTTTTCCCCCTGCTTGTTCCCTTGGCTACCCTTAGTGACTTCTACAAAATTAGATGTAAGGGTGGAAAACTTAGTCAAGAATCGAAGTGCTTACCAAAAGGAAGACAAGAAGCAGATGAGAAGTGGACATTTTCTTTATGTGTGCCAGAGGATTATCGTACTTGTTACTTGAGGCTGAAACTAACATTTGTCTTGACTCTTCTCTATTGTCACAAAGTCCACTTTCTTAAAACCTTAACATTAAGTGGAAAAATTTCTGTTAAAGTAATAACCGGTTGTAACTATAAAACATGTCATGAAAGCTCATAAACACATCTGGTTAACTTTAGGAAGAATTGCCATCTACAAAAGAAGAGAGATTTCCAGCCATCCACAAACCTATTGCTGTTGGCTCTCAGCCAATGCTCACTGTTGGAACAACCCATATATCCAAGCTGACAGATGACCAGCTCATAAAGGAGTTCCTTAGTGGCTCTTACTGCTTTCATGGGGTAAGAAAGTGAAACTATAGCTTAAGTATTTATCTTACAACCTTGTGTGTGGCAGTTACCTAACCATAGTCAAAACTGTCTACAGAGAAATGCAGGATCCTGCCATCTCCAATGGATATTGTCTTTCTGTAGTCCCGTCCCCCACATATCTACAATCTAATCCACACCCATTATATTCTCTTTATTCATTAAAGCTTGACTTCCTATGACCATTATGTATGAGTTGATTCTTAGATGGACATCAGTGATTTCTTTCTCACATTTTAGTTATGCTACAGCCACAATTCAAACTTGGCCTAAGCTTAAAAGGTAATGTTTTGGTTCTTGCTGTTAAAGCCAGTGTAAATACATTCAAAGGTGAAAATTTTGTCTTAGGTGTCTTCTGAAAGAGTTAATTCTAGAGTTAATTTGTTTTCCTTTTAGTGAATTTTTATTGTTGTTTTTTTTCTGTAATTTTGGAGACAAGGACTCAACATATAGCCCTGGATGGCCTGAAACTCACTGTGTAGACCAGGCTGTCATGTTTTGTTTTTGTTATACTATTGATTTTATAAAAATTATATATTTTCCCACTATCAAGTGGTATTGTTACAGCAGTCTTCCTTCTCTCTGAATAACTTCTGTTTCTTTCCTTTAGGGTGTTGGTTGGTGGAAATATGAATTCTGCTATGGCAAACATGTACATCAATATCATGAGGTATAGAATATTATTTATGTTGTTCTACCCCTAAATAGATCTAGGTTGTTTATTTGTTTTGCAGTGCTCAAATTCAGGGCCTCGTGAATATATCAAGTGCTCTTAAATTGAACTGCATCAGCAGCCTTGGATTAAAGTCTTTAAAGTCTGTGACAGACTGGTGATTTGGCTCAGCAGTTAAGAATGTACTGCTCAGCCAGGGGGGGGTGGTGCATGCCTTTAGTTCCTCCCCCAGCTCAATCATCCCATTCCTTCATGTTCTTATCCCCTGTTCTCTCCCTTCTGCTGCCACCCTCCCTGCCCCCCCAGTATACCCAGGAAATCTCAACTCTTTCCCCTTCCTAGGGTGATCCATGCATCCCTCTTAGGGTCGTCCTTGTTATTCAAACTGGATAGCTTAAAATGAAAAGAAAGTAGATTTTACATTTCTAGAGGTTAAGTCTGACAAGGACCTTCTGGCTGCTTTGTCTAATGACCAAACCAAGAGGAAGAAAGACTGAGAGAGATTAGGAGCTATAAAGATGATTTGGTGATTAAGAGCAATAACTGCTCTTCCAAAGGGTTCGATTCCCAGCACCACTTGGTCACTTACAATCATCTATAACTAGTCCCAGAAAATCCAACATACTGTTCTGGTCACATGGGCTTCAGGCATGAATGTGGTGCACAGGCATACATATAGGCAAGATGCCCATACACATACAATTAATGAATAAATTGATTTTTTTAAGATAGAAAGGATGGGAGCTTTAACAACCTCTTATAAAGATAAAGTACTCAAGACTTACATATCCTCCCTTAGGTTCTACTTCCCCACATTGTAATTCTAGGAATTAGGTTTACAACACATGCTTTGGGAGGATGGATTCAAGGCAAGCAGAGATACAGTTGAGAAGCACAGCAGTAGTGCTAGGGCTGTAGCTTGATGTAAAGCACTGTTCCAGTATGCTCAGGTCCTGGTTTGGTATCTCTCTCAAAACAGCATAGTAGTATGTATGTGGTGTATAAAATAGGTATGATCAATTAAATTTTTGGTTGAGGTGTTGGCAGTGAACGCATTAGAGAACAATCCAAAGAGAAAGGGTCTGGCAGAATGGTTGAGCACATGACAGAACTTGCTGCGGAAGTCTGAAGACTGAGTTTGAGCCCCAGATCCTGTGGTGGAAGGAAAGAACCAGCTTCCAAGAGTTGTTCTCTCCTACCTCCACAGCACTGCAAATGCATGTGCCTTCAGTTATGTATATACCCTGCACACATACAATGATGATAAATAATTTTTAAAAGAAGGATCTAAAGAAAAGCATCCCCAGGAAGGAATCGATAAGACAGAGAGCTAGGAAAGGGAAACGATACTGATTACCAAGTTACTCCATTTGGAGCTAGGCTAACTAGAAATGACATTTTTCAGAGAATCAGAATAAAGATCATTTCGATTTGTTTCCTGAGTTTGACTGACGTCGTCGCATCATTATTTAGTGAATGGATGAAGCCGGGACTGGGGCTTACAGTCGTCCCTCTTTGCTCCTGTCAAACATGCATTACCACAGACACCATCAGTCTCAAACAGCCACTCACCTGGTGAAGGAACCCGCTGTCAAGCCTGATACCCTAAGCATGCCTACTCACTTGCCCACACATAGAAAGGGGAATGTAATTTTAAAATTTAGTATTTTTCTAAATACTAGGACAAAGACAATGGGAAAACCTCTGTGGTTGTGGGGACATGGAACCAAGAAGAGCATGTTGAATGGGCTAAGAAAAACACGGCTAGAGCATATCATCTTCAAGACGATGGCACCCAGACAGTCAGGTAAAGACTATTTGCCTTTAATACTCAAAATATTGATAAATTAAAAATTTGAATATACAGAGCAGGGCAAGGTACTGAATGTCTTTAATCTCAGCACATGGGAGGTAAAGGTAGGCAGATCTTTGAGTATGAGACCAGCCTGGTCTACAGTGTGAGTTCCAGGACAGTAAGTGCTACGTGGTAAGACTCTCTCTCAAAAAAAAAAAAATTAAAAAAAATAAAATAAAATAAACACAGAGGTAACATTTTGGATTTTAGATCAGTGTTATTTTAGGGGGCAGCCTTTAGATCCCTTTCCTTTGGGGAAAGAAACAGCCCAGGACCAAGATCACAGTAATGAGCTGCACGTCATGCTGCACATTTTGATTTCCAGCCGGGGCTATGCAGAGAGACCTTGTCTCCAAAAATAAAACACCAGCCCACAGTCCTGGAGTCAGGCAACCTGGGTTCAAATTCTGGCTGGATCTTCAGTAGTAATATTTTGGGCAAAGTATATAATTTTTAAGCTTACTTGTCTAATAGTATATCCCAATAAGGTCATGAGGACATTTAAGTAAAATAACCTAGCCTAGTAATAACATTCATTAACCTGCCTGCTGCCTTCAACGGTGATAGCTGTGTAAGACTGCCATGATAGGGATGGAGAGGTGTGTAGATGGAACGGTGGGCCCAGGTAGTCAGTTGTCTCTGTCATTTGTTGTACATTTTGGAAGTTTCTCGTTTGTACTTCCTGGTTGCTCAAGTAATATTACTTCCCTTCTCAGATCTTTGATGGAATTGAAGATTAGAAAATTGTAGTTACCCACCACATTATGTAGACTCCTTGAAATAGAATGCTTAGTAAAACTTTTGTTGTATGTTTCTTGCTTAATATTGTTTGTTGTTTGTAATTTTATATTTGGTATCTGTTCCTACTGTATATAGTTGTATTGGGTTTGGTTCTATCTTGTTTAGACAAAGGGGGAGATGATGAGGAACGCAGCCCGCAGCTCCTTACTACAGAGGTGCCTCGGGTTAAGAACACTGGCTGTTCTATCAGAGGATGTGGGTTCAATTCCCAGCACCCACATGGAGACTCACTAGTCCCATGGGATCTGATGCCCTCTTTGGGTGTGCAGATGTACATGCAGGAAAAACACCCAAATACATACATAAATAAATACTAAAAATAAGCAAAAACAAACAATCCAAACACTTTAAGGGGGCTGGAGAGATGGCTCAGTGGTTAAGAGCACTGGCTGCTCTTCCAGAGGTTCTGAGTTCAGTTCCCAATAACCACATGGTGGCTCCCAACCGTCTGTAGTGGGATGTCATGTCCTCTTCTGGCATGAAGATAAACATTCAGATAGACCACTCATACATAAAATACATGAGTCTTTTTTAAAAATGTTTTAAAAAAAAGTAAAGATTGGCAGTGGTGTCAATGACAATGACTTCATTCTTTTTGTGTGGTTTTGTTTTTATTTTGTGTGTATGGGTGTTTGCCTGCATGTATGCGTGTGTGCACCATATGCATGCATGTCATCCACAGAGGCCAGAGGAAGGGATCAGATTCCTTGGAACTGGAGTCACGGTCGTTTGTGAGCTGCCACATGGATGTTGGAAATTGAGCCAGATCCTCTGGGAGAACAGTGAATGCTTTCAGCCACTGAGCCATCTCTCCAGCCCCAGCTTTATTCTTTTGTATAATAGAATACATGCCTTCATGATTAACCAGCATCTCTGCTAGGCAAGTGCTCTAATGCTGAGCTACCTCACACTTCAAATAATACTTGATTCAGTTAGAACTAGGGCTCTTCTAGAGCATTTGTTTGTATGTTTTTAACTTGTTAAATATACTTTGTTATTGCCCCCTGTTGCTTAGTTTTTCCAAGCACTGTTCACATATCTTTTGTGCTATGTGGGTATGTTTTATTACTACCAGAAGTAAGTTAACCTTACTACCCAAGAATAACTAACTTCATCTTGTAATCCCTTATTCAATAAATTTAAAAGATTAATTCTTGTTCATTCTCAAATGTTAAATACTGTTTCTTCCTGGAAGAGATAATATTGAGAAATTACTTTCAAAATACGCCAACTTTTCAGGCTGATCAGACTCAAATTTAGGAAAATTCAAATAGAGATATTTAAGAGTTGAGTGTGCTAAACATTATTTTAGGCTTATGTTTCCTGAAAAAAAATACAGCTTTTAGCATCATGTGTTGAACATTGGAGCCTAGAATAGTGTGGCTAGAAAACATAAAGCTTTTCTTTGAATATTACTCACTTTGAAAGTTATACTTTGGCAGAGGCTTGCTTTTTTTGTCCCATATATGTAATAGTGTTTAATGGGAACAGCTTGATGGAAAACAGAAAGGAATAATTGCTAAGTAAATAATATACTGGGCTGGGAAAATGGCTAACTTTAAAACTGTATTACTGGGCTGGAGAGGTGGCTCAGTGGTTGAGAGCACTGGCTGTTCTTCCAGAGGTCCAGAGTTCAATTCCCAGCACCCACATGGTGGCTCACAACCATCTGTAATGAGACCTGGTGCCCTCTTCTGGTCTGTGGGCATACATGCAGACAGTACACTGTATACATAATAAATAAAACTTTAAAAAAAAAAGAAGTATTACTTTGTTTTGTTTGTTTTTCTGGATGCTTGGTTGAGATAGAATCTTACTGTAAGCCCTGCTGACCTCAGGCTCACAGCTGTCCTCCCAAGAGCTGGTATTAGAAATGTTTGAGCCACCACACCAACCTCAGAAACTTGAATCTGACCCATATGTAATATGGACAGCATCAAGAAAGACAGTACAAAGTTTCTTTAATTTGTATTTTTAGTATAGAATCTGACTCTGTGGTGTGAACCTCCAAATATTAGGAATATTTCCTAATACGAGCTCCCTGACTACGCAAAAATTCCCCATCAAGTCAAATCAAAACAAGCCAAATTAAAAAATATCCAGGTTTAATGGGAGATCTGCGTTCTCGGGTGGCCCCAAGGGGAAACCGGGGAGCCTCAGGAACGCGACACCCGGGAGGAAAAAGGAAGACCATGTGTTCTTCTTTTGGGGGATCATTTAAGTACCCTGGGGAAAAGTGGTCCTGAGCCCTCCCTGGGGGGTGGGGTCAGGACCTGGCCTGCTGGGATTTGAAGTCCAGACCAGGCCTGGGGGCTGGGATAGATGCGAGGGACTGGGACCTACACTCCCAACCTAACACTACCCATTACAGCTATTCTAATTAGTAAGGCTGTAATAAAGCTTGTGTGTTTCTCCAACTCAGGATGGTGTCACATTTTTATGGAAATGGAGATATTTGTGATATAACTGACAAACCCAGACAGGTGACTGTAAAACTAAAGTAAGTTGAATCCTTTTATCTACTTTTCATTGACAGAAGTTTTACAATAAGATGTAATAACTAAATTATTCAATTGTGTTAAGTTAAATTATTCTGGGTCCACTTAAAGATTTATAATACCTTAATAAGATAACAAAGTACTATTTTTTATGACATAGGCAATATTTTAAAGTGCTCTGTATTTTAGGTGTAAAGAATCCGATTCTCCTCATGCTGTTACTGTATATATGCTCGAGCCTCACTCCTGCCAGTATATTCTTGGGGTAAGTAAAATGAAAATCATCAAGAATTCACTTAGGGACTAAGTGGGAGAGCACTTGTCTAGAGTGTGGGAGGTCCTGGATTCAATCCCAGTACCACTAAATGAAAATATTTAAATTTTGAACATACTTGACTTTTTTGTGTTAAATCTACAAAGGCATTTAATAGACATGTTTTTCTTTTGAGGTATAATTTACTCAGTTGGTAGAGTGTTTGCCTAGCATGCATGAAGTCCTGTGTTCAATTCCTACCACTGTATAAAACCAAGTAGGCGTGAAAGATCATCTGTAATCCTAGCGCTTAAGAGGTGGAGGCAGGACGATAAGTTGTTCCTATCATCAACTACATAAGGAGGTCAAGGCGATCATGTCTCAGAGCACAGATCTTAAATGCTGAGTTTGATGATATTTAACCATTTTAAATAGCCTTGTAACTATCACCTAAAATAAGGTCTGTCACAACAGGGAATTCTCTCATACCCCATCACCAAAGGATACCTCTTTCTAGTTTCTGATACTATAGATTAGGTGTTCCACATGAATGGAGATCCCGTGTGTTGAATATGTCAGTACTTCATTCTCTTAGCATTGGCAGATTACATTCTTCTTACACTATACTTCGCATGCTTAATCAATTCTTCTGCAGATGGGCATTTGGTTTGTTTTTCTTTCTGTTTTTTGTTTAGTTATGATGAATAAGGCTACTATGAACTGTTTTCACAAGTCTTTCTCTGGTTATGTGTTTTCATTCATTAAGGATAAATACTTGTGAGTGGAATTTCTAAGTCCTATGAGATACATTCTACCAATTGACTCACCAAAATGCTAGTGCCGTGTTAATCTACATACAGTGCATGAGAGTCTAGTTACTCCATCTCCTCACTAGCTTGATTTCCAGTCTTCTTTGATAGCCACTGTAGCGTGTTCAGTGTACATTCCTCATACAGAGAATGGTACTCAGCAGCTTTGTATGACGTTATTGACGTTCATATACTTTTGTGAAGCCTTACATCTAACCAGACTTTAATAAAGAAAAAGTTATTCTGATACATATTCAAATGGTTAAGAAGACTTTCTTCAGTACTGTTTTTATCTGTACCAAGACTTAAAAGGAAGGGCCTTTGATCAAAATACATTGTATGCATAAATGAAATTCAAGATAAATTATTGCGGTAGCAGAAACAGGTAAAGCTCAAGTCTAAGTACAGAAGAGACAGCTCAGGATCAGTAGCCAACAGGCCAAGAGAAAGGAGTTGGTAGAAAATCACAAAGAGACTAAGCAGCCAGAGTGATGAGAAATTGAGTGTGGAGATTCTCTCTTGGTACAAATGGACTAGGCAGGCCAGAGACAGGGCCCACGACATAGTCAGAGGTTCAGAGGAGCCTGACTGCTGGTGAAGGAACAGAATCAGTATCAATCTCTTACCCAGTTTTGCAGTTGTTACTTATCTTTTCATGGCTTGATTCTAGGAATTCAAAAATATTTTAGATACAAGCTCTTTGTAATGTACACACCTTTTTCATACTCTGTGGCAGATTCACCTTTTAAAATGTGTTCTTATAGTGTAGTTCCCACTTTCTCTCCTATCAGGTTCAGTGTGTTCAGACTGATATTGAGGTCTTTAATCCACTTGGACTTGAGTTTTGTGCATGGTGACAGACATGGATCTATTTTCATTTTTGTACAGATTGAAATCCAGTTTTGCCAGCACAATTTGTTGAAGATGTTCTCTTTTTTCCATTGTATAGTTTTAGCTCCTTTATCGAAAATCATAGGTTTGTGGATTAAAGTCAGGGTCTTCTATACGGTTCCATTGGTCGACTTCTCTGTTTTTATGCCAATACCAAGCTGTTTTTAATACTGTAGCTCTGTAATAGAGTTTGAAGTCAGGGATGGTAATGCCTCCAGACGTTCCTTTATTGTATAAGATTGTTTTGGCTATCCTGGGTTTTTTGTTTAATAAACAAACTGTATTATTCTGTTATGCTCAGTTTTTTTTTTCTTTTATGGGTACTGTGCTCTGTGTGTGTGTGTGTATGTGCGTGTGTGTGTATGTGTGTGTCCTAAGAAGTTTTTGCTACCTCAGAGTCATGAAAACACCCTCTTAGATTTTTTTCTAAAGACTCTATAATACTAACTTTGATTATGTTCAAAGTGTCCTATTTTCTGTTCTTGTCCTCTGAACTATATATAGCTTCTAGGACTTGTGGGTTCATACAAATTTTAGAAAAATTTTGGCCATTATCTCCACAAAGATTTTTTTTTCTGCCCTATTCCTTTTTTCTTCTGTTTCTGAAATTCTTATTTATTTATTTATTTATTTTGGTTTTTGTTTTTAGAAAAAGGGTTTCTATGTGTTGCCTTGGTTGTACTGAAACTAAGTCTGTAGACCAGGCTGTCCTCGAACTCACAAAGATACACCTGTCTCTGCCTCCCAAGTGCTTGAATTGAAGGTGTGCACCACCACTGCCCGGCCTAAAATTCTAATTAAACATATTAATTGGAAATTGTTTCAGAATCTCAGAAACTTCCTTTGATTACCCTTCTCCGCTAGCCTACCCCGTGTGTAAATGCGTCTCATTTCTGCTAACTTTCACCAGTTTCACTAAGCACTTCTTTTTTATGTCTGGTTTGTGGCTGAGTCCATCTGTGAAACACTTAACATCTCTTTCTATTCCATTGAATTCTTAGGATTCTTTTTCTCTACTTAAATTTTATCTGGTCACATGTTGTCTACTGTTTTTCCTGGTATGTATTTGGGCTTTGTTTTGTTTTTTCACAGTTGTCATGACAGCTGACTCATCTTTAAGATAGTGTTTTCTCTGTCTTTTACATAGAGCTGGTTATTTTGCCATAATGTTTTTCTGTTCTAGTCAGGTAAACTCCGACTACAAACTCCATACATTTCCCCATCCTTTCTACCTTGTCTCCATTGGCATATTTACTTAGAAAGAAAAACATATTTTCTTTACCTATCTCATATTTTATATGAATGATTAAAAATAGTTTTGCAGTTACCTATCTCATATTTTATATGAATGATTAAAAATAGTTTTGCAGTTATCTTTATTAATGCCAGGCATCATGGAACCTGTCTATAACCCAACACTCAAGATTACCAAGTATTCAAGGCTAGCATAACCCTATCTCAAAAAAAAAAAAAAAAGCCTAATTTGTAGGGGAAATGTTGGGTGGTTTATCCAAATCAAGAACTTACATATTATTATATTCATTGAGGAGAAGATATGTTAGTTTCTAATGTCATTGCTTTTGTTCTTCAGGTTGAATCCCCAGTAATCTGTAAAATCCTGGATACAGCAGATGAAAATGGACTTCTTTCTCTCCCAAACTAAATTAAAATTGAAGGAAAGAAAGGTGATTGAAAGTCACCACTTCCTCCTGACCAGGTCTCATTGTAGAGTCTCATCATTGCACCTGTCTGTGGTATGACATGGAAGGACTGGCAACCTGCTGTGAAATACATGTGTATATAAGAGGTTACTGATAAACTTGTAAGGCAGACGCTGTCTCACTTCGTTTATTTTGGTGTTATATGAACCAATTTCGTTTTGACTTTGCTTGGATAATGTGATTTCAAGATCTTATCCAAGCAGTTTAGAGTCATAATCTTGTACTTGTTGAAGTACTTTTAAATAATATACTGATTGTATAAATTACAGCATATATAATGAGCTAATGAAGTAAAGATAATGAAGAGAGAAGTTGCTAGGAGAGTGTTTATATGAGAGGCTATGTAAAATGTGTAAAATTCTAGTGCCTGGAAGCCTATCAGCAAATTTTTCGGTGGCAGCTGCTCTATGTCAGGTACTGAACTCGCAGTGGGAACAGAGCAGAGCCTCACAGATGACCCGACACCACTATTATCTCAAGAAACTCTTTTCTTAGGACAGCTTGCTCCTCCTCCTTAACTTTTACGATTCTTTCTTGTGAATTTATTATCAGCGTATGTGTCTAGTGCTGACGGTTGGTATCTTCCCTAAATTAGGACGCTCATTCTAAAACTCACTGTGCTGGCTCTCTGTGTACCTGCCTGTGTGTATTATAAATCTTACTCATGGATAGTTTACAACACAGTATTTATTTCAGAAAGAATAAAATGTTCATAAGCAGCCTTTTCATTTAGCCAATGACAGGTTATTCAGTTTCTTTTCTCCTTTCTCCTTTGCATATATTTTGTACATACTAATCTGAACAAGGACAGAAAAGTAGCCATAAGGGTCTGGGGAGTGGGGAGCTCAGTGATAGAGCACATTAGCATGTTTGAGGCCCTGGGTTCAATCTCCAGTACCAAAACGAAAGAACCGATGTTGGGGTTTATGCTTTTGCTTCCAGCACTAAGCAGGTAGATGCAGAGGGATCCCTACATGGCCAATTCTGCACCAACCAGGGGTGCAAAGTGAGAACCTAATTAAAAGTCAAAACAAAAAAAAGTGACAAGACTACTCCTGAAAAACAATACTTTTGATAAAAGCTATACTAAGAAAAGACTTATGGCCAGGTCTAGTGGCATATACTTTATCATCCCAACATTGTGAAATGGGCTTGGGAAAATCAGAAGTTCAAGGTCATCTTCTGCTAAATAATGAGTTTGAAGCCATCCTGGGCTGCAGGAGACCTTGTCTCAGAAATAAGTAAATTCCTTAATGGCTGAGTGGGGAAGTTTAGTGCTAAAGCCTCTGCCTACTATGTGTAAGACCCTAAGTCCGTTTTTAGAACAGTGGTTCTCAACCTTGTTTGTGATGCCTTTGGGGGTCGAATGAGTCTTTCACAGGGGTCACCTACAACCATTGGAAAACACAGATAATTATGTTACAGTTCTTGAGAGTAGCAAAATTACAGTTATGAAGTAACAACAAAAATAATTTTATGGTTGGGTATAACAAGTCTTTTTCTGTCCCACCAGCCAGCTCCCAAATTACGACACGGAGACTTCCTAATTATGAAAGCTCAGCCCATAGACTTGTTCCTAACTGGCTCTTATAGCTTAAATTAACCCAGTTAGGTTAGTCTACATTCTATCACATGGCATTACCTCTCTTCCATCTTGCACTTCCTGTGTCCTCTCCAGGACTCCTAGTGTCTCTTGCACGCCTAGATTCATTTTCTTTTTCCTTTCTCTCCTCAGAAATCCTAGCTATACCCCCTGTCTAGCTGTTGGCTGTTCAGCTTTTTTATTACAACAATCACAGCAATACATTTTTTTCACACAGTATACAAATATCCATCAGTTGGGATCAGCATAAATGAACTGTTATGAAGGGTCACAACATCAGGAAGGTTGAGAAGCACTGCGGCTGGGGCCTGGGGATGCAGTTCATTGATGCACTGCCTGGCATGCACTCGATCCCGGATCCCATCTCTAACACAGGAAAAGAAAGAAGATAAATGGCTAGACATAGTAACATGGAAGCTTAACCCCAGCGTGGAGAAGGCTGAGGCGGGGACTCTATGTTCAACCACACTCTCTCTAGTTTATTATAAATTATATCAGAAAGAAAAATTAAGTTGTTCCTACATAGCATAGAATGCCCTAGGTAACCAAAAATAACCAAATTCAGCACCTTTGAATATCCTACAATTCATTTTAGTTCTTACACTTAGCTTCTTGGACTTAGCATCAAACATCACAAGTAAAGGATTCAACCTTTACTTGCCTGCCCCCACATCAAATGCTACTTGCAAGTACTGGGGTTTTTCTTTTCTTTTCTTTCTTTGTTTTTTACTTATTTTTATTTATATGTATATGTGTGGACCTGTTTGCCTATAAGTGCACCACATGCGTGCATTACCCATGGAGGCCAGAAGATGACTCTGGAACTGGAATTATAGACAGTTGTGAGCTACCTGATGTGGGTGCTGGGAACTGAACTCAGGCCGTCTACAAGAACAGTAAATGCTCTTAACCACTGAGCCATCTCTCCAGTCTCTGAATTCTAATACCTTCAATCAGCCAGCTATAAATTATAAATTCTCAAGACCTGCTACTCAATCTCAAAAGTTTGCCAGAATGGCTCACAGAACTCTGGTAAATACTTGGTTTACCAGTTATATAGAAGACAGTACTGATACATTCAAGTGAAAGAGATAAATAAGGCAAGGAAGTTGGGGCAGGGTTCAGCTTCCATACCCTAGCTGTACTGTCTCAGTTTATTAACCTGGGCACCCTTCAGATCTCAAGAGTTCAAAAGTATATATGGTATCACTGCCTGGAGGGGTCAGGCTCCAGCAGCACAGGACTCAAAGGGAATCCACAGAGTTGCTCTTTTATGACTTTTCTATCTGAGGTGGTTAAGGGGGAAAGACACACTTTTGATGGTTTCCTTCATACCTTTATTCTTCGTTTGCATTCTCTATTCTTTATGTTCCTGGTGATTTCCTTCTCTTATTCTTGATATTTTCCTTCTAATTTTATCTTTATATAGAAGATAGTCAAGTGAAAGAGATAAATAAAGCAAGGATATTTTCCTTTTAACTCATTCTTGTCTTCCTTCTAACTCATTTTCTCTCTCTCTCTCTCTCTCTCTCTCTCTCTCTCTCTCTCTCTCTCTCTCTCTCTCTTTTTTTTTTTACAGCTTATATACCACAAAATCTTTCAGGCAATATAAAAATTACAGTGTGGCTACATTCTGTTTTTCAAGTGAATGATTACAATGAGTATAAGTAAAAATGTCATGTTTTCCATATCTTTTACATGAGTAAACATTTGATGTATTACAGATGAAAAACAAATCCCAAGAACCCACGTACTCTAACACCCGAGCAACTTGTTACAGATTAACATTGTGTAAGCAAGCAAGAAATTCTTTTACTGGCAGGCTGCATTTTGCAGTTACAGAGAAAGAACAATCACTTTATTACTTATCTTGAGGAATCACAAATCTAAACTTATATGGATGAAAAAGAATCAGTCAGCTCTACTTTAGGGTACATACTCACTCATCAAAAGTTTTTTATTTCAGGAGGTTGAGGGCAGAGATGGGTATAAGGAATTACTCATCACTGTGGTCATCAACCAATCCTAGCAAGAAAAGCATGTCAGCTAGTGATAATTGGGCTGCTTGGTTCTTGATCCCTGACCTTAAGGAGTTCCTCTCTCAACTATGTGCCTTTTAAAACTCTAGATTGTCCTTGTCTTCTTAGGGTTTTCATCTCAAAGCTATTTAACAAACACATCTTAGACTAACTTTAAGTTATTTTCAAAGCTTTGTTTCAGCTATGATGCACTCCAAACCCTGTGAACACATCTCCCAACATTAAAAGAATTCAGACAGCTGGGTTCCTAGGACTCAATTGTTTTGTTTTGTTTAGCTTTTCGAGATTCGGTTTGTCTGTGGAACAGTCCTGCCTGTCCTGGAACTTGCTTTGTAGACCAGGCCAGCCTTGGTCTGTGCTTAAAGACATGCACCACCACTGCCCGCCCACAGTTGTTTTTCTTTCTTTTTTTTTTTATTGATATTTATTGAACTCTACATTTTTCTCTGCTCCCCTCCTTGCCTCTCCCTTCCCACCGTCAACCCTCCCCCAAGGTCCCCATGCTCCTAATTTACTCAGGAGATCTTGTCTTTTTTCACTTCTCATGTAGATTAGATCTATATAAGTCTCTCTTAGTGTCCTCATTGTTGTCTAAATTCTCTGGGATTGTGGTTTGTAGGCTGGCTTTCTTTGCTTTATGTTTAAAAACTACTTACGAGTGAGTACATGTGATAATTGTCTTTGTGTCTCTAAGTTACCTCATTCGATATGATGTTTTCTAGCTCCATCCATTTTCCTGCAAAATTCAAGATATCGTGTAACGGCGTAAGCGAATGCAGACAGATTGTCAAAATATAGACAGCTTTAATGGAGGAATAGACTTACAGAACCACTGTTCCCGCGGAGACCAGGAAAGCAGAAGCGAGCGCTGGGAGCACGCTCGCCAAATTTATAGGAAAACTTTAGCCTGAGGGGAACACGCCCCCTAAGGGGTAGGACTTATCCCTACATCTCCCCCTTTTGTCTAAATAAGACAGAACTAAACCAAATACAACTATATACAATAATAACAAATAAATATAACAAACAATATTGAGAATCAAAAGTTTTG
>NW_026068101.1:154396-216873 GCF_014885135.2 Alexandromys fortis
CACAAACTAAGAAAATGACTCCCGGGAGCGTGCTGTGTTAGCTAGCAGGCTATGCGCTTGAGTCGGGGGCAAAATAGCCCGACGTTGGACGCCAAAATGTAATGGTGTAAGCGAATGCAGACAGATTGTCAAAATATAGACAGCTTTAATGGAGGAATAGACTTACAGAGCCACCGTTCCCGGGGAGACCAGGAAAGCAGAAGCAAGCGCTAGGAGCACTCTCGCCAAATTTATAGGAAAACTTTAGCCTGAGGCGAACACGCCCCCTAAGGGGTGGGACTTATCCCTACAATATCGTTATTTTTTTCTGCCATTGTGTAAATGTACAACATTTTCCTTATCCATTCTTTGGTTTAGGGGCATTTAGGTTGTTTCCAGGTTCTGGCTATGACAAACAAAGCTGCTGTGAACATAGCTGAGCACATGTCCTTGTGGCATTGAGCATCCTTTGGATATATACCCAGAAATGGTATTACTGGGTCTTGAGGAAGGTTGTTTCCTGATTTTCTGAAAAATCGCCACACTGATATCCAAAGGCGCTGTACCAGCTTGCATTCCAACCAGCAATGCAGAAGTGTTCCCTTTTCCCCACAACCTCTCCAGCATAAGTTGTCATCAGTGTTTTTGATCTTGGCCATTCTTTCAGGTGTAAGATGGAATCTCAGAGTTGTTTTGATTTGCATTTCTCTGATGACTAAGGATGTTGAACATTTCCTTAAGTGTCTTTCAGGCATTTTAGATTCCTCTGCTGAGAGTTCTCTGTTTAGGTCTTTACTCCAGCAGGTCATGGATGGGGCAGGGGTTAGGGTGGACCAACCCAAGGCCCAGGATGTGGACCTGGGTGGGAGCTGAGCTGTTTGCTCTGGGCCACTGGGGCTATCACCTCAGGTGAGGGGCAGAGCCAGCTCTCCAAGGCCCATACCACTGGGGCCAGCTCTCTGTGTGCTGCAATCAGCTGTCCCATGGGGAGGTGGCACCAGTTCTCCTGCAGTGTCCAGTGAGGGGCAGGGCCAGCTATCCTGGCGCCAGTGACGGACAGGGCTGGCTCAACATGGCCCTCGGATTTCAACATGTATGTATGGTTCCTATGACCTCCTGTGGTAATATGAACCACAGACATCAGTCCAGACCGTGGCTACTGTTGGACCACGGACACAGACATGGCCCACAGAAGCATCCCGGGCCCAACCCTATGTGGTGGCACAGGTCACTCTGATTGGCAAGGGTAACAAGGCCCTTGGGCACCAACATGGCCACAGGTGGTGGCCCAGAGCCCTGGCATCAGCATTGTCTTCAATGGTACCAGAAGCCACAGACATCAACACAGACCTTGGCTGGGGTAGGGTCACAGACCCAGACATGGCCCTCAGCAACAGCCCTGACCCAGACAACACCATGTCCCCAGGAGGCAGCAGAGGCCACTCAGATTGGCAGGGCCCTAGTAGTGGTATGACCCTTGGGCAACAACGTGACCTAAGCTTAGATGTCACCTTGGTCCCAGGTGACAGTGTAGGCTACTCCTATCAGTAAGCAGCAGTGTGGTACCCGGACACAAACACAGAAGGACCAACCCTGACCGGGTGAGTGAGACAGGTAGAAGGTATGGGGGTTTCTCTGGGTGACCTGGCAGAACCAAAAGGATTTGTTTCTCCAACAATGTGGGGCACAGGTCTTAAACAAGAAGGTTCCCACATCAGAGAAAACCACTAGTCAATACAGAAAACAGAACTGAAAAAAAAAAAAAAAAACAACTAGAAAGACACACAGTAAAAACACCTAGGGGTGGCCACCTCATATTCCTACACCTGAACAGACAGAGGGATTCAGTAAATCTCACCTGGATCCCAGATACTGGATCAGCAGCCACATCTGTTCTCTCCTGTGTGTCCAAACAGAAGGTTTCTTAACCAGACTCACCTCTGGAGATGACAGATCAGGCAACTTTCTAATTTTTTTCCTTTTGGGGTTGAGGTGTCAGACCTCTCTGAAGTGTTTCGAAGTTCGTGAGCCCTTGAGACCTGGAAAGTTTTGGGTTGTGTGCGCTCTAAAAGTCCCCTGACCACTGCACTCTTCCTTGTTCCTTCCTTGCTCTGAGACCCTCGATGTCTCAAGGTTTGATCTCTGGGATCTCCAGAAATGTGGAACATTCACCAGAGAAAACTGCTCGAACACAGGTTTAAGCCAATAGAAAGTTTGGTATTCAAAACCCCAGCCTAGCCCTGATCTTTTCTTGGGGTGTGCTTTTAAACACAAACACTGTGTTCTGTGTTGACATACTTCAGTTAACAAGAACCCAGAGCAGAACCACAGAAGCCAAAATGCAAGGTTAGTACATTTAGAGACTTTCCCAAAACTATGGACTTAGGCCTTGGTCTTAGTTCTGGTGGGTGGTGCTGTCTACATGTGAGCTTTACAGCCCGAATGGCACTGTCTTCATGGAGATAATTGTGCTAAGGTCTGGGGGCCTATTACATGCTTCTCTAAAATCTTCAGGACTGCTGCTGTGATTCATTCATGACATACATATTCCTGACACAGGCTTCCAACAACATCCCCTATTTGCCACTGATATTTCAAATATTTCAAAAAGATCTGCTGGATCATATAGTCCAAGTGGTAGAGCACTGTGCACAGTAGCCTGGGCCTGCTGAAGAACCATCTACGGTTCCAGGCCCCACTCAAAACGAAGAGCGTTGCTAGCGCAGTGGGCAGGAGAGGCACAGCCAGATGAGGAGTGTGGTATGCTGCCCCCAGAACCCAAATAGGCCCATGGAGCATCACATTTATTCTTTCTCATAAGGGGCCAGAAGGAATCTCTCTGCATGTCTCACACCAGTCAAGTCCTAGAAAATTAGCTGAAGTAGGGGGGTCCTTTATTTTGATTAAGTTTATATCCCTGCTCACTTGTTCCCAGTCAGCATAATGTCATCACTCTAATGGGCCTTTGTACTACCTCATACTACTCAAGATCCCTGCAACTTAGCTATGGCACAGGGCTGGAGAATTCATACACTCAAGGAAGAACAGTAAAAGTATGCTGTAGCCCTTGTCAGCTGAAATCAAAACCAGTGGCCAGGTAAATAGAGAAAACAAAAGGCACTGGCAAGATGCAGTAGCTACATAGACTGCCATGCATCGTTCCATTCAGTTACTGATTAGTTGACTAATTTATTCAAAAGTTGTTTCCCACCACGCATAATGGCGCATACCTATAATCCCAACATTGAGAATACCAAGGCAGGAAGACTGCAAGAGTTTGAGGCCACCGTGGCCTACCCAGTAAGTTCAAGGCTAGTCTGAACTTAAATATGCAATTATATCTTAAAACAAACACAGACCCTCTAGAGCCAAGAGCTCACAAGTATGAGGGATGTTCCTAATGGAGCTTTATTCTTGTGGGAAGACAGTTATATTAATTAGTAATATAATAAATAGTCATTACAGATAACTACATGGCCTGAACTATGTTCTCACAAATACATTGTTAGCCCTTGTGCACTGTGTGTCTATATTAGGAGATAAAATTCCAAAGGAAGCAGTTAGGTCAAACTGGGTCATTGTGAAGTCATACTAGAAAGGCAATAATCTAAATATGTGACTTTAGATACCAGCCTCGGAACCAAAGAGCACCTCCTAACTACCCACCACCATACTAAGAGCTTCCTATCGAACAATGCCCTGAGTCAGCAAAAACAATCCAGGATGGCTTCGACATTTACGAGTCCCTTGGCACCCCTGCATCCTCCTTTCATAATGCCATTTCTGATTCATCTTTTTAAGCAAAATGCCATATCGTATAGACAGAGAAACTGGCCTCCAGGTAAGGAGGCCCACTGCAGGAAGGGCTGATAAGAACACATCTCGTCCTCTGATGCCACCCAGCGGTGAAGGCATTTCATGGGTTACACCTACTTCCCAATCCAGAGAAAGAACAATCCTTATCATAAAGCATGTCACATGTGCCCCAATCCACTTCCTGGGTCATGGAGCCACATGTGCCCCAATCCACTTCCCGGGTCATGGAGCAAAAACCACACACTAAGTCTAGTTAGGCTTGTCTCTTTTCTTCCCCTAAAGGCCTTCAATGATAACAGCTCCCTTTGTCTTCTGAGGCTGAAGTTGTATTTCCGGCCCCTCTCACTGGTGTGCTGCCACCACCAACAGTATTAATAAACTTGAAAAAATGCATGGTTTTGTCTGTGTTTCTGTGTGTGCACACTCAGATGTGTGTGTGCAGAGGACAACACGGGTGTGGTGTTCAGAAGACCCTGCAGGAGTGAGTTTTCTTCCAGCGTGGGTCCAGAGTGTTGTATTTAGGTCATCAGGCTTGGCAGCAAGTATGTTACCTGCTGAGCCATCTGAATGGCCCATTAATAAACTTCTTGCCTGAGGGACAATTCAACTCCAACCACAGTTTTAGAGCAAAAGACCAGGCCCAGGAAATCATAAAGAACTAGCCACTAGCCACCTAACTAATAACTAATAAAT
Organism: Alexandromys fortis; assembly: GCF_014885135.2. Classification (NCBI taxonomy): domain Eukaryota; kingdom Metazoa; phylum Chordata; class Mammalia; order Rodentia; family Cricetidae; genus Alexandromys; species Alexandromys fortis. The sequence continues at coordinate 158,885 of NW_026068101.1, forward strand.
AAACTAATCAAAGATTTAGTCACCCACTTTATTTGTTTGTTTGTTTTGTTTTTGTTTTTTTTTTCGAGACAGGGTTTCTCTGTAGCTTTGGAACCTGTCCTGGAACTAGCTCTTGTAGACCAGGCTGGTCTTGAACTCACAGAGATCCGCCTGCCTCTGCCTCCCGAGTGCTGGGATTAAAGGCGTGCGCCACCATCGCAGGGCCATCATCCACTATAGTATGATGAATTCTTTTACAAGCAATTCACAGTGAATGATAGTGAACAGCAGAGGAAGACAGCGCACATACCGGGAAGAGAAGCAGGTAAAGCAACGCATGCTTAACTTATCTGATCCCCTTAGGAAGGAAGTCATAAGGATAAGCCACTGTCCAAAGACTGCACTTACCTGTATTCCAGGAAGAGCAAAGCCTCAGAGAAAAGGGGCTGAGGGGTAGAGAATTATCCATAAAATCAAGGCTACACTTTGAAGCAGAAACGAGATTCCTCATGGGAACCTCCTCAACCATGAGCCTGATCTCCAGGCACCTTGCAGAAATAGTGACATGGTGACTAACCCAGTGTCACCTCGACAAGGACTGCTCAACTTATTCAGACTTCCTTCCCCACTGCCTCAGTTCGTTCTCTATTTAAACCTCAAGCTGGTGACACAGTCCCGTAAACCTGGGGTTCAGGAGGATGTTGTATATTCCAGTTCATCCTGCGTTATAGCGTGACTTCCAGGTCGGCATGAGGAGAAACTGAGACCCAGCCTTCAGCAGTCTTTCTCCATCTCCAAGTTTTAAGTTTCGGATCTACTCTAACATCTACTCTAGGCTCATAGGACCCAAAATATTTTCCTCTTCCCAATGTGTACATGAATGAAATCTCCCTTTTTTTTTTTTTTTTTATCTTTCCTGCCTCTTTAATTGATATGCTGGACTGGGAAAGAACCCTAACCTTTCAGACTATGTACATTGTACTAGCTAGGCTATCAGTAGGCTATCAGGGATAGAGATGAGGAGTTGGGAAATACCAGCCACAGCTTCCTGACAAAAATAGAAGCAAGCAATCTTTTATAGCACCCATGCTTTTTTCTTTATCTTCTTTGTGAAGATGTGTTTGCCCTCTCTATTTCCCTTACTATTTTTATAAAATGTTTGTTGGGGAGAATTTAAACTTTAGCTCATATCACAGTAGGAATTGAATTAGAAGAGTAATGAATATCACTGAGAATACTGCTTGACATATTGACCCTACATCATCCCTCGTGTGTGTCTGTGTGTGTGTGTGTGTGTGTGTAGGCATCTTGACTCTGCATCATCCCTCGTGTGTGTGTGTGTGTGTGTGTGTGTGTGTGTGTGTAGGCATCAAGTCCAGGACCCTGCACGTAATAGTCAGGGGCTGTACCAGTGAGCTATATCCCCAGCCCTAGGAAATGTCTTTAACTGAGCGGCTGTATTGTCTCAAGAGGGAGGATGATGGTGCTAGTGTTGCCGTTATCTGGCAGTAATAAGCCCTCTTGACACCTAAACAGCAAGTGACTGGTCACAAAGATGCCGATGCAGAGAAATCTGGGTCTGTATTTCATTAGCAGAACCCAAATTGCATCTTCTTAACTTTTAGGTTGTGAGCCTAGGCTTTAATGACTGAACCATCTCTCCAGACCACAGATGGAGTCTTCTCCTAGTCCTGCCTTCGGGGGAAGGTACAAAAGAATGGAGAATGACTTCTAATCCTCTTATGCACAGAAATGCCACTTCCTGGGTATTTGGTGTGTGTGTGTGTGAACTAGGGACAACCAAGAAGGTGGTTGGACAGTCACTGGCTGTATAGGGGTCAAGAGGGCTTGTTGTGGAGTTAGCAGTAACAGTAGCTTGGTGACCCAGGTGAAATTGGTTGTTACCTTGACCGGAACTAAAATGATGGAAAAGACAGAGCTCTGGGCAGGTCTGTGGGACTATCGCTAGGTTGGACTGAGGTGGGAAGACCCACCCTAAATGTGGACAGCAGGAATCTATCAGCTGAGTCCTGGACTGCACAAAGAGGAAAGTAACGAATATATCATTCTTGCTGTGGAATCGTTCTTGTGCCCTTGTCATACAGCCCTGACCATAGACCACTTTGTAGATGCCTAACCTTTTCTTACTACAGTTCCTCAGTTTAAATTTCCATTAGATAAAACCTTGGTTGAGAAACTAAAAGTCCTAAAAAAATAAAAAAGAAACAAACTCTATATTTGTTCCAGGTTAATCTCATTTTAAAGAGGTTGTTAAGCCAAGCTTAGTAGTGAGGTTCGATGTCACAGATACATCAGGAGAGCAAGGGAGGGAGATCCAATCAAGATATTCCCAGGGTACAAAGTAAGTTCCAGGCCAGCTTGGGAAACCTTGTGAGACCATCTCAGAAAATAAAAAGGGGGACTGGGATTATAAAAGGGATCAGAGGTTAAAGTCACTGGCTCTTAAGGATGAGTTCCTGGGTTTGATTCCTGAGACCCACATGGTAGGGGTAGAGACAACTTTTGAGGTTGTCCTCAGACCTCTGCACATACTTTGTGGCATACACACACACACACACACACGTAAATGTAATAAACCATGGCTGAGGATGTAGGTCACTGGTAGCACTTGTCCAGTATGTATGAAGAATTAGGTTTAAATATCCCTAAACAGTCTAGTAAATAAGATTCTGGGGTTAATTATTCTTAGTATAACCAGAGATGCTTCAAACTATGGGCAAACAAGTTATTTTATTTCTCAAAGATAACTTTTTTTTTATCTAAGGCTGAACATATTCATTGTGCAAAAGTGACCACTGTCATACTCTAATGGTTTTCAAGGGACAGGACAGAAATATAAGGTAATCTAAGTGGCAGAACATTGTCTAGCATGTGCAAGGTCCTGGATTCGATTCCCAGTGCTCAACACACACACACCTGGGTGGGGGCAGGGAAGGAGAGAAAGAGAACAGAGACACCATGACCATGGCAACTCTTATAAAGGAAAATTTCATTGGGGCTTGCTTACAGGTTCAGAGGTTTAGTTCATTGCTATCATAGTGGGAAGCACGGTGGCACATAGGCAGACATGATTCTGGAGAGCTATTGAGAGTTTTACATTCAGGTTGGCAGGCAGCAGGAAGAGACAGTGGGCCACTAGGACTGGCTTGAAACTGAAAAGCCCACCCCTAGTGACATGCTTCTTCTAATAAGGCTACACCCACTCCAACAAGGCCGCACCTACTAGTAGTGCTGTTCCCTATGAGCCCGTAGGGGCCGGTTTCATTCAAACCACCACACTCATACCTGCAGTCCCAGCACTTGGGAGCTGAGATGGGATCTAGACGCTTGAAACCGGCCTAGGCTGCACAGTTGAAAGACTGCACAGGACACCATATGGAAACTTGATTTTTCAGCTGCGTGTGCTAGCATACACGCTACTTCAGAGATGAGGAAGTAGGAGAAGGAGTTTGAGGCTAGCCTATACTATATAGTAAGATCTTGTCTCTAAATAAATAAATAATAAATAAATAAATAAATCAGAACAAACAAAAAAAGACCCGAAAGTTAGGATTTGCAGTATTTTTATTTTCCAAACTTATTTTAAAAGCACATTAAAACATCAGAAATAGAAATCTGGCCTAATGGTTAACATGAGAACACTTATTATAAAACATTTTAGAGATATATAATTTGCACACAGTAAGCTTCAAGAGAAAAATTAATGTATCCTGCAAATTAATCATATTCAACTGAATTCTCATTACTTTGACTTATAATATTTTTTAGCCCTTATGAGGTGACAAGTTATATATGTCTGCCTATGTCAATATGACCATTATACTGGTACAGACAGACATATGGAGCTTAGGAAGAAACAAGTTTTATCTCTCTAAAGATAGGAGGGGAGCCAGGAATCTAGCCCACTACCTATTGCATGCAAACTAAATAATTTCTTGATGAACATAAAGAAACTGAACACTCTCTGTGTGCATGCTCTGTCTTCTTTGTTGTGTAAGTTTTACTTCTTAAAAATGGGCCCCATGCTGGTCAAATCATTTCAAACATAAAGGTCACACAAGGAAACCTAGCATTTAAAAATTTACAAGTAGTAATTTTTATAGTCTTTTGTTAAGTCACATTTTAAACGCCTGCTCCCTCAAAAGAGATAATACCTTTTTTATGAACATAATTTTTAAAATATTTTTAAGATTTAATTTTATTTTAATGTGTTTGAGTGTTTTGTCTGCATTTACGTCTGTGCATCATATGTATGTGGTGCCCATGGCAGTCAGGAGAAGGGGTCGGGTCCCAGAGAACTGGAATTACAGGTGGCTATACCACTGTGTTGGTGCCGAGAACTGAACCTGGGTGCCCTGGAAGAACAAGGAGTCTTAACCTCTGAGCCATCTCCCAAGCCCCAAAGATATATACCTTTAAAAGTGTGCATTGGTATTATTACAAATTTGCTTGCTTTATTGGACTTAATGCTAAGTTTTCAATTAAGACAAAAGTCTAATTGGTGCTGGGTGGTGGTGGAACAAGCCTTTAATCTCAGCATTTGGGAGGCAGAGACAGAAGGATCTCCAAGTTCAGGCCAGCCTGGTCTAAAGAGCTAATTCCAGGACAGCCAAAGCTATACAAAGAAACCCTGTCCGAAAAGAAAAGAAAAACGTCTAATTGGTAATTTGCCAAAATTCTCCGAATGATTTTGGGAGAGGATATTAGATGTCTTCGATATTTTAGTTCTTTGCTGAATCTGCCTCAGGGGAATATTAGTGGGAACCATGTTGTGCTGAATCTATAAAACACAGTTGCCACAGGGAAGAGTGATTTCCAAAGAGAATCTAGATACCAAGATAAAGGAGAGTGGATATGCTATAAACCTTGGTAGAAAAGTAGAGAAAGGGGGGAAGAGAAGGGAAAGTAGGCAGACCAGCTCTAGGTGAGCCCTGAGCTGACTGTGGCTGGAGCCGCTAGCTCTAGCTAGGCTTGCTCTGGCTCAGGAGCTACTCCACCTCTCAGCACCTCCTGCCATCTTGGAGTTTGGGCAGAGCCCGGGAGAGAGTGTTCTGATTTGAGGGCTTTCTGTTCCTTGCACTGCTGAGCTTTGAGAATACTAGTTGGATATAACAGTTTGTAAAGATACTCTGTTTTGGGTCTAACAGTTAGCATTCCAAAATCCAAAGTTAGTGAGTTCAAATTCTAACTGCATGACCAAAATGTTTTTACATTAAAAATGTGATTTCACAGTTGTTCTCCTAGGCATCAGTGGACCTAAGAAAACTAGTCTGAGGTGTAGGAATAACATTGTTGCTCATTTCCAGTTTAAGGTTAATGAGAGAATATCAAACAATTAGTTTGGGGTAAGGGGTGTACTTCAGTGATAGACTAGTTGCCTAACATGCACAAGGACCTAGGCTCAATCTCCAGCCCCAAATAGAATAAGGAAAAACTTGAAAACCTCCATCTGAAAATATTAATAGATCACCTTGAAATTTTTTTCCATAGCAATATTTAAACCCGAAAGGTTATTGTTGAATATCTATATGAACACTGTCAGGTGGCTCTCTACTAAATTCTCCTCGAACAGAAGGAAAGCCTACGTCACCCCCCTTCCACAAGTGTATCCCTACGTCTTGTTAAATAAGGGTAGTTAGTATTAAATGTATGGATACACTGCCTCCCACAGACAAACTGCTGAGACACATCGTGTCTGCTCTCTCAGAACAGTGCTCCGTAGTGGATTCCCAGTTAAGATCCTTCTGAAACAGCAATTAACTGCTAACTATCAAAAACACTTTGTAAAGCTAGCTACTCAGTTGACACAAAATAATAATGTGGTACAGTTAAGAAGTGACAAGAATTCCAACTCTGTGTTGTTATAAGGGGAGGGCCTCACACTGGCTGAGAGCTTCCTATAAGGACAGCGGTACAAGTAACACATTTCTAGTCTCTGCCTTAACAATAAGCTTTTTATTTAAATCAACTTGCCACCAAAAAAAAAAAGCCTCCTGTTTTCTATTTCAGTACTTCAAAGAGTCAAATTCCATATGTTTATAAAAACAACACGTTGGAAAGACCATTTTCCAGACACCTTTAAAGATGCGGCCATCCGTATTTCAGGACCCATAACACTGACTGAAAGAAAGGCTGCCATCACAGGACTGTTCCTGGCGTCTTCTTAGTAGTTCAGTACAAAAGACTGGGATACACATGGGGGCAAAAATGGAAACAAGCTTTTACATCAACTCGTAAAATGTCAGGAAACCACGAAGCAAATCCAGATGCTAACATCTCAGACAAAAGAAAATCTAACGGTCAACTCTCCAGCCAACTCTTCAAGTTTTGCTTTGCCACTGGCCTCAACATCTTCCCAAGGCTTGTTCGGTCTTGGAAAAGCACCGCCCTCTTCCCCAGCCTTGTGATTAGACAGAGGGGATGGGAATCTGTTTGGCCGATGTGCTGTCGTACTCCTGCATCAGGTCGTTCGTTGTGTAGTAGTGCATGGCGATGTACGAACTGGCAAACCCGAAAGAGTTGACCGTCTGTAACTTCCCCAGACTGCTCTCCTCCTGGGAGGGGCTGCTGTTATAGATGCTGTAGTAAGGTTCAATCCGGGTGTTGATGGGGGTTGAGCTGCTCTGGCCGCAGTGCTGGTGTCCGGCGGACACTTTGGGACTTGCCACACTTTCCTTTGAGTGACTTGGGCCGCAAGCCTGGTCCACAAATTTCTTCTGTGGCTTTGGAGACAGCATGTAGGCGGAGTTTGTCTCGTGATGGGAAGATTTGTTTCTGTTGATTTCAAGGTTCCCTTTGCCCACGGCTCGAAGTCGCGTCTTCTGTTTGCAGCAGAGAAAGCCCAGGCCAATGTTCTGGAGACACCAGAGCACTTTTCGTCTCAGCCCCGCACTGTTCCGAGAATATATAAAGGGATTTAATCCGGACTTGAAAAATATCAGAGTAAATCCGAACAGTTCAAACTGGTATAGGATGAAGCTCCCGTTGTCAGACAGAACCACCTGGAGCAGGGAAATCCCCAGAGGAAGACAGCACGCCAGGACAGACAACACTATGATCACACAGGTGACCACGGCTTTGGAGTCCTTGGCAGTAGAAAGGTTGATGGCTGATACCAGCTGGAGTCGATTGGCTGAAGGAATCTGCATCTGGCTGGGATTCTTAGTGTACCCATGAGTCTGAGCGTGCTGCAGCTTGTTGTAATTCTGGTTCCGGTACAGAGCCGGCACCGTGCACTGCGTAGGATCTCCACCTCCCTTCACAGCTGCCCCCACGAATGGCTGTGGTTTAGAAGCATCGACTGTGATCACAGGGGGGCACTTTTTGACTTGAGCATTCTTCCGAAGTGTCTGAGCAATCAGGATGTAAGAGACAGACACCACAGCAACACAGAAGGTAAAGTCAACAACATACAGAGACAGAATGGCTTTCCCTTCCCCGGCCATCAGACTGGACATGGGGAGACAAAGGTGAGACTTACTGGTTCTCAACGTAGCCAAGGTGGCAAGGGTAAAACTGGTGGCCCAGAGAAGCAGGGTGAGGAGCAAGATGCAGGAAAAGGAGGCCGTGCAATTAGGTTGTTTCCCTAGCACCATTCGGAGCCGGTGCAGGGCGATCGCAGCCACCATCTTGAGGGACATGATGATGAAGCCTGAGCTGGTAAGGTGGAAGGTGAAGCAGAATGTTTCCGGGATGCTCCTGGCTGAGCTGAAGAACAGCACAAAAGTGAACATGGGAGCCGTAATCCCGCAGATGAAGAGATCACAGAAAGACAGGTTTAAGATCATGAAATCAAAGTTGGTTCTGAACTTCCTGAAGGCGGGGTCAAAGAAAGACAAGAAGACAATAAAGTTGCCGTAGGAGCCCAGACAGAAGACCACGGCAAGCAGGAAAGTGCAAGTCACCAAGGTGGCCGTGTGGATGAAGTCTCGAAGATCCTCCTGGAGAGAAGTGCCATTGCCTCCTCCCTGCGAGGGAGGCGTGTACGGCAAGGTAACATTGGCAGCGTTCCGAAGGGGGGCGCTCGAGTTCATCTTCAGAGAGAGGTGTCTCTTGTGTTCAACAGGAAGAGAGTCAGGACCTCAACTCACAGACGATGGGCATGTGCCAAAAGAGGCCAAGGAAGATAAGCCTGCACAGAAAAGCACCCGGAGACAGAGAGGGATCAGTGAGCATGGCAACCCATTCCATTTCACAAAAGCATTCAAAACTGTCATCTCTATTGCTTTGAAAAGCGTGTCACAAATTCTACCACAGAAAAGACATCCCAAACCAGGCACTGGAGACACACAGGAACATGACTTCTCTATTGCAAGTCCATGATCTCTTCCTCAGAGGAGTTACATTAGCATGGTGGCAGGGACCACAGCCAGGGACAAGGAGTACTGAATGTATCTCTTGGGGAGGGGCTGGGAAAGGAAGAAAGGAGCTTTGGTGAGGAGAAGCCAGCTGGGTGAAAGGTGATGGGCAGGGAGAATGAACAACTTGGGAAGCAGAGAGTAGGTCTCTGCAGCAGCAGGACTGAGCAAGCAGCAGGCTGTGCTTGGAATACAAGCAGGAGGGTATTGTTCACACATGATGTGACCCTTCAATAAACGCTTATAAATCAATAACAAATCCCATTATTTTCTCTAAGGAGAAAGCTCTATTTCTCAGCATTTTTTTTCCTAGTTTGAGAGTTAAGTTCTTAGTCAATTGAAAACCCTCCTTTGAAAAAGAAAAGTCCTGACTACATTTGAGAGAAGAAGAAAAAAATTAAAGTAACAAAAGGTGTCTGAGATTATATTTGTAATTTCCAAGGTGCAAAGCAACGCTTTGGAGTCTGAAGATGTAGCACAATGGCACTATACCTGTCTAGCATATAGGAGGTTTCGTGTTTGATCACTAGCAAACATGCCCATGCGCACGCATGCACACACACACACACAAACACACACCATACCACTATGAGGGCTAGAGAGAAGGCTTAGTGGTTAAAAGTATGTATTGCTCTTGCAGAGAACCTAGGTTCCAGTTCTAGGATCCAGGCTGGATGATCCAACTCCAGAGAATCAGACGCCTTTTCCTGGACTTCAGAGACATTTACATTCATACATGCACCCCCCCCACATATACACATACCTTAAAAATAAAACTTTTAAGAAGCATTATATAAACTCTAAGTGCTAGTTATTATTACAACAGGAATATCCTCACATTAAATAGGAGGTATGAATTCTGTATTCATTAACAACTATATTAACCACAGTATTGTGTGAGTTGCTAATTACACAAAGATGATGAAGAAGCACTTGGTACATTCAAAGAATAACCTTCTTGCTCTTTATTTCTTTCCACAATCCTCCCCCCTTCTCTTGAGGTTGGATATTTATTTAATGGTTTATGGAAGAGAAAGGGAGAGGGGGTGAGGGGAGAAGGGGGAAGAGCAGAGAGAAACAGAAATGAGAGAGACAGAGAGAGAACGGGGAAGGGGAGAATGGAGTGAGGCAGAAGCTGCCTCTTCGTGGGAGAGACAGAAAAGAGGCTCGGGCTGGCCATTTTTCTCTCTTATGAAAGGAAAATGTAATACCCACACCAATCTTCACTGTTCTCAACCCTACAGATGTGTGTGGTCTGCTGTCCATCCTCTCCCAAACAGGACTCCAGAAAGACAGATAACATTTAGTGCTCTACACTTGACAACTGGAAAACATTTGCTTTAATTTAACACTGCAGGAATAAGCCACGACACTAGGGAGGTCCAGAGCCTATCCTCAGAATATTTAACCACCAGCTTGAGCTGGAACCCAGAGGTCTCCAGTGCCAACCCTTTAGCTGCTGGACCATGGGGTGCAGACTGAGTCCAGTTAATGAGGGATTACTGGGGCTCCAAGCAATAGCTATGGACTGCCTACAATAGTAGCCTTTCAGCATTTAACCACAACAAGTACAGCCTTGGCAGTGAGAATCAGATCAGTTTGGGGAGAGCCGTGTGACCAACCATTGTGCCCCTCATTAAGACTGTTACATCCTATGCTCTCATACTTGAAGCTTTATATAAGATATCAAACTTCACTTAACTCTCAAAACAATACTATTAAGTATTAAAATTTGTTCCCAAGTAAAAGTTCTTGGAACACAAAACTTCAAAACCAATAAAAGAACAGGAGAGAAAGTCAAACCAGAGCAGAGTACTAACTCTTGGAACTTTAAGAGGAAATTAAGAACAAAACAAAAACATAAACCAGATGGTGGTGGTGGCACACGCCTTTAATCCCAGCACTCAGGAGGCAGAGACAGGTGGATCTCTGTGAGCGCTGGTCTACAGAGCGAGTTTCAGGAAAGTTAGGACTCTGACACAGAGAAAACCCTGTCTCAAAAAAAAATGACTATATATATATATATATATATATATATATATATATATATATACACATATATATAAAATCTTGTGTGTTGTGTTCAATGTTTTGGGACAAAGTCAATACTGGTTAACTATTCCTAAACATTAAATATTATTTCCAATAAGCTGTATCAGAACGATTTTAAGTTATAAAACCAGTTTTAATTATATTTATTGTGTTTATCTATTTTAGCATGTGCATTTACTGTTGCACTGTGCTTACTTAGTTCTATGTCAAGTCAACACATCTAGGGTCATTTTGAAAGGAGGAGCCTCAACTGTGGACAAGCTTCCTCTCCTCCCCTCCCCTCCCCTCCCCTCTCCTCCCCTCCCCTCCTCTCCTCTCCTTGTTTGGTTTGTCAAGACTGGGTTTTTCTGTAACTCTGGAGATCCGCTTGTCTCTGCCTCCCAAGTATTGGGATTAAAAGTGAGCACCACCGCTGCCTGGCTGTGGTGAATTTTCTTAACTGATAATGATGTGGGCTGTGGTGTTTCTGGGTACAGGCTAAGTAAGACATGAAAAAAGCCAATAAACAACAATCCTCCAAAGCATCTGCATCAGTTCCTGCCTCGAGTTCCTGCCCTTTGTGTGCTGCACTACTAGCTCTAAAATAAAACAAGCCTTTTTCTCCCCAAGTGGCTTTGGTCAGTGCTTTATCATAGCAGAGAAAGTCTAACTAAGACAGGCACGCATGTAGAGTTCTGAGGATAATTTGTGGAAGTTGGGTCTCTGCTTCCATCATGTGAGCCTTCAGGATTAGCCATCTCACCAGCCCAGAACACCAGTTTTAAGCAAATATATTAACGACAGTAAGACAGAATAAGCAGAGTGTAGTGGCACACATCTGGGGAGGCTGGGCCAAGAGAATCATGAACTCAAAAGTCAGCCAGGATTATACAGCAAGTTTCTAGTCTAGATTACACACATATGGTGCATGGTAATCACATGCATCTGATTACAGTTGAGGGACGCTGAAGTAACTAGAAGAACCAGGAACTCCAAACACTGCATAGTGTCAACCCTTAGTAAAATTTGGGTGTGGCACAGGATTTGAATTCCAGTGCTCAGGAGGCAGAAGCAGATAGATCTCTGTGGTAGGGAGACCAGGCTGGTCTAAGTAGCAAGCTCCAGGCCAACCAAGGTTACATATGCAGCAACTCTTGTTGCAAAACCAACAGAACAAGATGTTTGAAAAGCTGGATGTGGTGATACAGCCTGTAATCCCAAGCACTCATGAGGCGGAGGCAAGGTCACCCTGGGCTACATATTAAGATCCCTGTGTGATGTGTTCCTAATACCTTGATGTTTTTATTTTTGAAGCAAACGTTTGGACATTTATAAGCCTTACAAGCTACCACATGACTTATTGGGTTATTCTAATTTATCCCACCCCAGTAAGTGTCGTTTCTTCATGGCAGGCTTTTTTTTTTTTTTTTTTTTTTTTTTTTTTTTTTTTTTTTTTTTTTTTTTTTTTTTTTTTTTTTTTTTTTTTTTTTTTTTTTTTTTTTTTTTTTTTTTGAGCCTAACCATCACACAGAACAAAGTTCTGTTCCGTTCCCACAGATTTGAAAGGATCTGGGGAAACCTCAGAGTGGCTAGATAACTTGCCCAAGGTCAGTAAGATATTTCAAATCTCCCATTCTTTCTAGCCAGCTAAACTACCCCCTTGAGATTGCCAATAGCTGGTGGGGTGGGAAGACCTGAGTCTCTGCTTGATTGATGAGGTGGTTGAGCAGCACAATGGACTGGGAGATTGCAGATTTACATCCACCAGTGATTGGCAATGGGTGGGGGCTCTCTAGAATTGAAGGAAAGACGGGCCTAGGCCTCTCCAGGGATGCTTGGACTCAGGCTTGTGGTGGTGGGTTGTGGTTCATCAATTTAGAGCCTAGGAGCTTCCTGCAGGCTGCATGCTAACACAGGTGCGCATCCTGTCAGGCCAAGCTCTGCTTGCTCCCCGCTCCCTCCTGCCTCAGAGTCCCTCTGGTCTGGGCCCGCGGCCTCTCACCTGCCCGCTGACCGCAGCGCAGCCCTTCCTCCTCCATGTTGCAGCCGCGACCCCAGCTGCGCCCAGCGGCCTGAATGCTGCCCGGCTAGAGGAATCGTCGCCATCGCCGCCTCCACCTCCGCGCATCCCGGGAGCCTAGGCGAGCCGGGGCGGAAGGCGCAGTCACCAGCCGAACATGGGGCGCGGCCCCTCCCTCCAACCCTGGCCGCCCCGCCTGCCCGCACCCTCCCTGCCAGCGGGCCGCCCGGACTGTGAAGTGCGCAGAGCCAGCTTCAGCCTCGTGGGCGTGCGCCCGGACCCCGGGGCTGCCTGAGACTGACTGTGATACATACAGCAAGGGAGACAGTTAAGGCAGAGACGCCAGGCACCGTGCAACCCTGAGGTAAGGCCTTGCCTTAGGTGGCGATGGAGAGTCTGAGATGAATGGCTATGGGCCTCCCTAGGCAGCTCAGAGTGCCTGTGGCCTTGGCTTTCTCACTAGGCTGCCAAGTCATTATAACAATTTATATCAATTTCAACACACGTTATGTGTCTTAGATATAGTAAGGAAGGATGGATGCAAAGTAAAACAGAAAACAGAAGCTATTAATTAAATTGTGTTGAGTGTGAAAATCTTGAAAAGCAATTGTGCAATTCAGCTAGGCCTACCTATTTTAACAAACAACAACAAAAAATTAGACTAGTAGCTTCTCATCTCCTATAGCCGACATGTCTAAAGTAACAAACTCAGTTTGGCTTTAATATTAGCCAAGTCACCAAACAACACACTCCTTAGTTTGTTATTATGGGCACAAAACATCTCATTCATTCCTTCAGGATTACTGCCTTGGGCTCTTCTACTTTTCTAGTCTTATCTGCTATTTAGAAATAGAGAAATAAGAAACCTTGACTCCATCCAGGTGAAATATTTTCTGGCACTGTTGCTACTACAACCTCCCTCCATTTTCTGTTCAGTTTTTGTAGAAATACAAACTAGTAACAAGATTCAAAGAAACTTAATTTTCCCTCTACTGTTTGCTAACATGCTGGAGGGCTTTGTGCAATTTCAGAATTCTGTTTAGAAAAAGAATATTCAAGAAAAATTCAACTAATTTTCACATAAATCATGTTCTACTCCCCAGACACTTCACAACCTATTACCTCTAAAACATGTTATCAGTAAGGGCAACACTGGGCACTAGAAACAACTGAGAGAGGAAAAAAAAGCTAATTAGAAGTCAGAGCAGAAATCCTGACCCGAATTACATGTCTCTCCACATAAATGGACCACTTTGTGCATGATCTCCATTTAGCCGTCAGTGGTAACAAAGCGCTGAGGTTGGACTGGAGCCATCAGTGGTACCTTGTATTGAAAACGACACAATCTCCACTGCATAGGACCCAGAGCTCTAGGAAAAGAAGGCATTGGGGCACATGGTTCTAGAGCTATGTGGAGTTACTCAGAAATACAACATAGTATGTTCATAAAATATAGCAGTAAGGTGGATAAACTGGATGAAGAATACTGGTATACTAATAATACAAAAGAAAATCTGCAAACTACCAGGGCTGACAATACAGTAACAAGACTAGCATTCCAGCTCAAACCAGTTGACATGCATTACCATGTCAATTTTGGGAAAGCACATATCAAGGCCAATAAAATGTTCACATTCTCTGGGCACAGTGGTAAAATATCTTATTCCTTGGATGCTCCAATATAAGAAAAGCTTTAAAATGTGCGGTGTGGAGAGGCACTGCAGCGTACTCTGAAGTACAGCAAATGGAAAACTACTGTGATATTCAACAGTGGAGCAATACTCAGAACACCACAGAAATCTACAAAGGTAACCCCCACGCCCAAGTGCTGGGGTTGGACTCAGGGACTCTGCTGTGTTAGGCAGGCCCAACTCTCTGAACATTAATAGTGAAGAAAACATCCTAAATATGATCTGCAGTCATTCTTTTTCAAAGGATCCCTTCAGAAACTAAAAGATTTGATCTTACAAATCCATATATTTTCTCCTTTCCTTACTCATAGTTCACAGAAACCTACGCTCTTTCCAATCCAACCAACAATGGCTTTCTAAACCTGTTTGCCTCTCTGATCCCTGCCAGCTTGTGCCTTACTGACATAGTTCCTGATCCTCTATCTCCACCTTCTGAATGAATCACATATTCTAAGAGCTGCATTAGATAGTATTAGCCATCTTGTTCTTTTCTCTGCCCCTAACTTGGGTCCACTTGTACAAAATTAATCATGTAATGATAGAACATTTAATTTCAAAATTCAAGCATAATCTGGGGGAAATGTCAAGCCAATAAGCAACAAACCTGGTATTGTAGTTACCAGGGAGCATGCTGGGCACTCAGACTAAGGGACTCTGCTTTTCAATTGAGTGGAATCCAGATCGTCACTGATAGACTAAACCAATACGGAGCTTTTTTGAGATTTTAAAAGCTCTTACTCTGTAGTCTTCTGGCTCAGGATCCAGAATGCTTTGATTTCTGGTAGTGTCACACCCTGGCACTTCAAAAAGATGTTGGTGAAACCAATTAGAATGTCACCCAGCAAAATTTTAACTAAGGAACATGCTGACTACCAAGTACTTCATCTTTTTTTATTTTTTTTAAATTTCCACTTAGGAGCCATTGCAAAAGCATATTTTTATGTAGCTTAGTTAGAAAATGCTGGAGTATTCTCCTTTGGGAGGAATAAAAATTCCATAATAAAACTAATAAACAAACTAGGAAAAAAGAGAAAAGGCTGAAGTGGGCAACAATTCAAAGCCTTCAGCTGTCCTAGTAATGTGCTAGTCACTAGTCACGTGGCTAATGAGGACGTAGAGCATGCCCACTGAGCCTGCTATTACACTCAACAGGGCAGAGTTACATTCATTCTGGCCAAAGGGAAGAAATTCACAGATCTAAACCCAAGAAGGCAAGTAATCCACAAAAGTTGCTGCCTACAAAACTGTCTTCTCTTAATGAAGAAAAAAAGTCAGGCATTAAAAACAATCCTTTTTATTGGGATTTAAACTAGTTACACAATTGAAATAGTCAGTTAGGCACTACTCTATACAGGGATTATGCCTGTGTATGCTAACACTTCAATACTGTACCAAGACCACTGCTGTGTTGGGATGCTCAGCATGTAGACACTAAAAAATATACTGTAGTGCTCCTTTAAGGGTGTGTCACAAGATGACATTCGTCAGCTCTTCCTCCTACAACATACCTTGCACTTTATAAAGTTGTGACAGGGCAAACATGTTACCATTTAGAGATACACGCAAAAAAAGTACATAAAAATCCAGATATTCTAATATTAAATAAACTTAAATCCCACAGTTCAGCTTTTGTAACATGAGAAGATAAAATAATTTTAAAACGCACATCAAAAAATGGTATTCTGGAGGTACAAAGTGCCATAGTAAAAAGTTGTGTGTGAATCTTTACAAACCAGTCACATAATGGTTCGTGTTATCGGCTGCATCTGTACAAAGTCTTGCCAATGTTATCTCTATGGCTTATACAATCTTTTACATCTATGTAACACACTAAACAAGTCAAATACCAAGTCTTATTAGTTTCAATGATTCTGTAAGCAGGCAGGGTGAGGAGAGAAAAGGGGCGAGTGAGGAGGAAGGAGTGTGAGAGAGAGAAAGATTAAAAGAAAATTTCCATAAACACAGCAATAGTCCATTTATATGAAGTGCAACACATTTCAAGGTGAGGTGCAAAACAGTATTTGTGAGGACTAGGGCAAAAAGCAACCAGCCAAGGTGTTTATTGATGTTGTTCTTTATTTTTAAAATCACACATTGTATACACATACAAATCAGTTTAAAATTTATTCATCAAACCCCAGTTTTTCAGCAATTGGCTCTTATTCAGCACCAAAAACTCCAGTCTGTGGAGACACAGACACTGACTTCTGCAATGTGGTCAAACAATCTGTCAGGTCACAAGTTGATTCTGAGACTTGCCCCCTTTGATCCTTTTCTCTTCATGGCTCTCCAGACACAAGGCTGTCCAGACTTCAGATTCATGGCCCATGACCTACTACCAGTAAACCCAATTGCCTTTGAGGAAGAATTCAAAATAATTTGAAATGAATGAAATGACAGGACCGACATTACTACTGGTAAGTAGTCTCCATTCTAAGGGGAATTGTTTTGTTTTTTAACAAGCTTCTAGGCTGTTTGGTCATGATGCCATGATCATATTGAATTATTTCTAGTCTGAGACCTCAAAGAAAAAAAAGTGATCAGTATTCTGAGAACACTTCAAGACAAGTTTTGGGAAATCAAATGGCAGTTGAGAACCTGTGAGCGAAGAAGCCGCTAAAATGACGAGAGCTCAACTGAGGCTGAGTTGTGAGACCTGCAGAGAGCCAACCACAGATGGTACCTGAGGAGCTGGAATTTTTGATGAATTGAGCCCAAAATCAGGACTGGCCATCTGCATTAAGGAGAAAAAAAAATCTGTTAGGTAATAAAGCACTCAATTCTAAAATCCCACCACATAGATTTTCTTCATTTCCCCAACCCTTCTCTACACAAAGACTTGCTGGCTCCCTCCTTCCAGAGGGTAATAGCCCATTTTTGACTGTAGATGAGTTGTACACGTGAGTATTGTTTTTAATACCACCACTCTGGAAGGGGGAGAAGCAGAATGAGCTTGAGGCCACCTGATCAACATAATGAATTCTAGGATAGCCAGGGCTACAAAGACTCTTTTTAAAAATAAAAAGCAAAAACCAGACAAACAAAAAAGAACACAGATGATGGGCTAGAGCACTTGCACCTATCCCCAGTGATCACACTTACAACTGTCTGCACCTCAGTTCCCTCTCCTGACCCAATGAGCACAGCACGCACACGCTCACAGTAAATCCAGATGAAGAGTTTTCATGACTGGAGAGTGCAGAGCTCCCACTACAACCCAAATGTCTCACTCAGGAAGCAATCTGGACTATGGTTTATTTTCTTTCACCCTGACTATCTCAGGCTGCTAATGCAGCTTACTTGTTTTCTAACTGTCCTAAAGCAGACACATAAACTGCCTGTCTAAAAATGGAAACAAAATCCTGAAAAATTCTATGGGACTTATTTCTACTGACCACAGCAAAAGACACACTTACTTTGTTTATTGAGACAGAATATCAGTCTGTAACCCAGGGCTGGTTTTAAACTCTGAGATTAGTGGAATATAGAAACAAATACCCAGAATGGCTGCACAGGCAGGAGGGCTTCCAGTTCCAGAGAGGCACTGTCACAAGAATCAACCAACCAGCCCACCCAATAAAATCCCGAGGTTAAAGGCACAGGCCATCATTGTTTACCTCAGTTTTGGGAACTGAACCCAGGGTCTCATCTGTGCTAAATTTGGGCTCTGTCTCTGAACTGTCTATCTCCGCACCTCAGAAGCCATGTTCACAAGCAGTCAGTGCTGGCACACAACTGCAAAGCTAGTACCATGAAGCTAAGGTGGGGAACTCTCGATGCAAAGTTAGCCTGTCTACACAGCTATCCCTGTCTTAAAAAGTCAAAACAAACAAGTCTCTCCACTTTACCTAAGCAGTTACATCTAAAATGGCAGCAAGGTTTACAACCTTGTAGACACTCCTTCTCCGCCATCAACGGGATGGCACGTGTAACTCACCTCTCTATGCATAATAGCATGGTGACACAAGCAGGTCAGTGAGAACAAGCAGCTGGTCGTCAGTGAACTGCTGCTTGTGTTCTTGCCAGTTGTCATGGTGCGTCCTTCGGAAATTGGATAAGGTCTTCTTTACAGTCATCTGTAATGAACCCATGCACGTTTTAACCTCTAACAACCAGAGTTAAATGCTGGTTATCTTCAGCTACATTATAATCCACGTAGACCTCACCCCTCACACTGCAAATGCTACGATGTTAGGAAAGCAAGTCAATTTTCTGTCTCCAAACCACTAATCATCTGCAGAATTACTAGCTTCACATCGGGACAAGGCACTGCAATATACTTCCACATTTCAATACATACCGTACTTACAAAGTGACCTGCTTAGCTTAGGAGCATGGGTGCTCAAGACTATTTCTAGTTTAACATTAGCCTTCATTGAGATGAGAGACTTTCCAGATACAACATGCCAGAATAACAATAACATGAAACCTAACTTTGTAACTAATGCTAACAGTGCTCTTAATGTTGGTTTAGAAAGGATAAAAGCTACAGTAACTTTATTTTGTTATAGATGGGAAACATGTCTCTGCAAGGCTTTAATAATTACAGAGTAAATGTGACCCTATCAGAGACAGCAGTCTTTTTTTGTTTGTTTGTTTTGTTTTATGTTTCTTCAAGACAGGGTTTTCTCTGTGTAGCTGCAGAGGTCCTGGAACTAGCTCTATAGACCAGGCCGGCCTTGAACTCAGAGATCCACCTGCGCCTGTCTCCTGAGTGCTAGGATTAAAGACCCGCACTACCACTGCCCAGCTGAGGCAGTAGCTTTATAAAGCAGTACATTCAAAACGTGCAAGGAAATATTTATCAAGTGATACAAATAAACTAACAAGGAAGCATTATACTTTGGGATGTACATTATTTTGGTAAACTGTGGTGTGCTGTTCAGTTCACTAAGAAGCTGGATCTGGAAGTGGAATTGGCCCCAAGCATGTGTATGTTGTATTCTCTAAGGCCCCTTGTCTGGGAATTGTTTCGCGCCTTTAACTCTGTGGCAGGAGAGCAGCAAGTCAGCTCGAGAGTGAAGCCATGTTGGAGGACATCTAGAAGACAAACCACTCCCAGCAGAGGCTGCTATTGTTTATCCCAGATGTAAAAGCACCTGCAGTGGGAAAACTGGCAAGTTCAGCTCAACTGTGAACTCTAGCTACTGTCTCAAGGTAACTTTCTGCTGTTTTTGACCATTTATCTCTATCTGCTATTTGTTCTTTTACTTGGAGGCTTCACCAGAGGACCTACTCTGCTCTCCTGAGACTTTCTTTACTGGGAACTCCAGCTGTCTTAAAGGTGCTTCACCAGTTGATTTCTGCTAGAAGTGCTTACCCTCCAAACTCGGTGGTATTTGCTATTTATTCTTTTACTTTTGCTTACTGTGTACTTAAACTCACTCATACAAAACTGAAATTATAGCTATCACAGATCATTCTCTGGACCATACAGAACATACCTCAATAGGCTGGGGATCATTCAAATGTGCACTGAGATTCATAAGGAGCTGGGGCATCCAGGTGGGAACATCATAAGGGCTAGAAAGAACACATGCACCAAGTCCAAGCACACCAGCATGACGCCTGACCAACTCTGCAATGAAAAAAACATATACCTTTTATAGTGGAATCAATTTCACTCATGCTAGATGTGCTTTCAGTGCACCTATCTCCTCCATTTAATATCAATTTACAAGTACAAAAAAGCATGATTCCTGCGGCTGAACTAGAAATGGCAAGGATTTTAAAAACATTCTAGAGCTGTCCCCCAGTGATGGTGTAATTGTTTCTAGCCAGGAATGGGTCATATTGTTAAGAACCAACACAGCTACAATTTTCTTGATCAGCTCATTCATATTCTAAGTACAATTCCTGATCCTAAAATGATCTCCCAGATTGGGTAATATTTTCTCTGTGTGATTGTGCCCACACAAAATGCACCACCATGCTTGACAAATGCATTTCTTATAACAGAGCTGCAACACATGTCTACCTTAAGGAGTCTGTTCCTTCCTCAGTGGTGTGAGTCCAAATACCCATGTTCCCTGGTTCCTTTCTCACTTTCCCATCTCTTTAGCCCTGTACTTGTTTTCTGAGTCAAGGTCTTTCACTGAGACCCAGGGAGCTGCTTGTCTCCACTGTCCCAGTGCTGCAGTTATGGGACAGCACACCTGGCTTCTTATGTAGGTGCTGGGAATCAAACGCAGGGCCTTGGGCTTGCATGGCAAGAACTTTACTAACCATATTATCTTCCTAGCCTATCCCCATTTTTCATTTATATATGTATATATTCCTTTTGTGTGTATACTCACACTTATGTGTGCAAATCTGCACAAGCACACACCTGAGTGCCATGGTATGTAAGTGAGGTCATAGGAAACTTGTAGGACTATGTCTTGCCTTCCATCATAGATCCCAGAGATCAAATTCAAGTCCCAAGTATGGCGGCAAGTTTTTTTTTTTTTTAAGTGCACTAACACATAATCCCTAAATTCTGAACACAAGATAGTTTAAATCCTCCAAAATAACCAATGCACTTATACTTATTTTAGGTCAAGGTTAGAACTGTCTTATTAAAAAGTTGGGGCTGGAGAGATGGCTTAGTAGTTAAGACCACTGCCTGCTCCTCCAAAAGTCATGAGTTTAATTCCCAGCAAGCACATAGTGGCTCACAACCATCTGTAATAAAATCTGGTACCCTCTTGAGGAAGAGACATGGTCAGTAGTCCTATCAATTTAGACCATGAAACTCAATGTTCAACAGAACTGCTATATACGGCTGCCCATGCATGCTTCAGTATTGCCAGGACATAAATTAAAAATTATTAATTATATGCAATAGTGGACAAGTTCCTTTGTATATACAACTTTAGCCTCTTCATTCCAGGTCCTGTCTTCTTCATGCCAATTCCTAACAAGCAGGGACAATTATTCCTGCCAAGACCTGAGCACAAACAAGTACTTCAAATGTTTAAGAAAGTCTGCTTAATTCAACAAAGGTATGGGGATTTGTAATATTACCTGCAGAAGGAATGGTATCTCCCACAGAACCAGGGTCTCGCTTTCTTTTCTTGGGTAGTTTTGTTTTGCAAAGTTGCTCAAAATGAATCTGCATAGCACTGTCCATGGTAAGGAAGTTACACTGTAGCAGACCACTTAAGGTAGTAGCAGCCATTTCTCGAACCTGGAGAGATAATCATTTCTATTAGACTGAGATTTTGAGTCTGAGGTGATAAAGGACAGTGAAACGGAAAGGCTGAGTGGGGATCTTTCCTAGAATGTATGTAAAATTTACTTTTTCTTTCTGTTTCAAGACAGTCATCACCAGATTCCCCAGTTTTCTGTTACACATAAAATTTCTCCACAAATTAACACATAAACAAAATAATAAATACAAATGTTCAAAATGTTCTGCTCTATATTCTTTGAAAAGTTCTTTGTATTGTCATTTGGTTGCCCCTTTCCTATAAAGATTCCTATAAATATGGTACTGGGACTGAATTCGAAGGCTTCATTTAAGCCAAGCAAGTGCTCTACTACTGAGGTTTCTTTTTAATTTGTACTTTGAAACAAGTTCTCACTAAATTGTCCAGGCTGACCTTGTAGGAGTAGGGATTAAGTCTAGGCCCCTCCCTATGTCAGGACAGTATTCTACCAGTGACTTTCATCCCAAAGTCCTTTCGTTTTTAGGCAGATAGGATCTTGTTAAGTTGTCCAAGCTGATGCTCATGAACTTTCTTACCTTCTTTCCTCAACTATCAGAGTACCTGGGATTACAGGTGTGCAACACCACATCCAGCCAGAGAGTATTACTTCATTTAATTTTGATGAATTTTCACTGATTTAGGATAACCCAATTCGAAAGACTCGACAATTTTATGGTTGTCAACTCTCTTCAAAGAGTAATGCTGGGCAGTAGTCACACTAGCCAGCAGCAATATACATTGTGTTTTGTAGATGAAGAGAAGATATATTAAAAGTAAGCAAAGTTGACTTGTCTTTTGTTTGCATCTCTATGGTCATTATTTGTAGTCTGTTTTGTCTTTATGTGACTACAACTAGTCTACAAAAGTTTGATGATTTTTGTATGTAATAACATTTTTCTCTAGTCTGAAGCTTGACCATTTAAATGTAAGTTTCTAATATTGTTGTAGAGAAATTTGTCTGTTTTGAAGTCATCTGCTCTTGAAAAGTCATCTATGCATTAAGTTCCTACAAATAACCAACTGCGTATTTCAGTTTCACTAACTGAAGAGAGGACACTGCTTTACTCCATCTAGTGTGCAATGTTCCGACTGATTTCCTCCACGCTGCTAATAAATTACTCCAATATCTTCACGGAGTCACTCTTGTCCAGTGCTAAGGCCTACATTCAGGATATTCTTTGGCCAGGATTTGGTCAGAATTTACATGCCAATAATAGCTTTACAATGTGAGGAAAAAAGAATTTATTTCATTTTATTAGTCAAAAACACATTATCTCCTCACACAATCTTTTTTCTTTAAATTTGTAAATTTTCTTTATTTGAAGATACCACCAAAACATGACAGACAGTTTAAACAAATGTCATGGTCTAATTATTACATGTTCTAAAATTTACTCTGTGTGTGTGTGTGTGTGTGTGTGTGTGTGTGTGTGAGAGAGAGAGAGAGAGAGAGAGAGAGAGAGAGAGAGAGAGAGAGAGAGAGAATGAATGCTTATGTATATGGACACCTGAGAATGTCTGGTTTCCTGCTCTATCACTCCTTTGAGATTGTGAGTCTCTTACTGAACCTGGAAGTAGGCTGGTGACCATCAAATCCCAGTGATCTTCATGTCTTTGCCCTGAAGTTTCAGGTGTGTGAGACTACATGCCTGCCTTATTATGTAGGTGGCTAGGGATTTGAATTCAGACCTTCATGCCTGGTGCCCACTAAATGGTCTTATTCCACTGAGTCATCTTCCTAGCCACAGTTATGTTTATTTATGAGCTATGGGAGAAAACAGAATCATATTCTAAGAAACATTCTTGAAGATAGGAAGTTTAATTAAAAGCAAAACAAAACATTTCTATGTGTGGGCACATGTGTAGTGGCCAGAAGGCAATGTTCAGAAGTCAATTATTTCCTACATGTGGGTTCCAGGATTAGACGCAAGATGTCAGGCTTGGCAGTAAGTTTCTTTATCTGCTAAGTCATCTTCCCAGCCCACAACAATATTTATTTATTATTATTATTATTATTATTACTTTTTTAGAGAGACAGGGTCTTACTATGTACTCCTGGTTGACCTTGAATTTACAGAGCTCTGCCTCCTAAGTACTGGAATTTAAAGGCATATATCATCATTTTAGTAATGTCTAGTTCATAGACCTTAACTTGTAGGTGTCAGTTCATGACAGATTGACCTGGTTGTTTTGGGCCTATGATAGGAATGTGTACCTTGTGTCCAGAAAGCGGGAAAGTAGGAAAGAGACTCCCTACTGCCCACCCTGAGACCACGTGTTCAAAGACTTAGGCACTACCACTTCCTGGTAGCACCACACTGGAGAATCAGCCTCTATCTAAACACAGATAAGCCTTCCTCTCTGTGTGCTGCTATGTTTTATGCTCTAAAACTGTGGCTTGGAGATGCTATTTTTGAGATTTCCACTTTTCATTTTCATTCCATTAGGTTAGTTTCTAAGAAGCGCCAGAACTAAAATATTTTCACTGAGTTTGTTATAAGCACTCTGTATGTGCTCTACAGTCTGGATGATGTTTGCTTGCTGAACACAGGAAAGCTGCACAGGTTTATTGGAAAATAGATAAACCATCATTCCCACTTAGCCTATATATAAATCTCTGCTTAGAGATAGATACACAAAGTTCTCCACTACAAACAAGTTTTTAAAGTCTGTAAAATAAGTAATATTTTTATAAAAAAATTTGTATTTTTCTTTTTCAGGGTCAATTAGATTTTATTCTATACTTATTGCAGCATGTTTTCTTATATAGATCTAATTGAGTTGAAGATTATCTTTTGATACAAAATATGACTAAAACGGACCACTGAGCAGATAGACATCCAGAGAAGAAGAGAGAACTTGCCTAGAAAAAAAAAATTACAGAGAAAAGGAATAATCTGGCCAAATAGTAGAATTACTTTCTACAGGGTAAAGTCTCTTTATTTCTCAACTCATTTGAGTCCCGACTCAACTAAAAACTAAACTTGACTTCTCTAAACCCAAGCCATGTTGTTAAAAGAAAAATTCAGAGTCTCTCTCATATTAGAAGAATCACCTGATATGGGACAGAAGAAAACCAAAATTTAGGGACCATTGTCACAAATCTATTTCCCCTCATACTTATTTTGACTCTTTAGAACCTTTCTTTAGGTATAATACTATCTTTAAAATTTAAGTTTTAAAATTTTAAGTTTTCCACAATGAACAATAAATTTTCCTAACAGTGATATCTGAAGTCTCCAAAAAGATGATAGAGCCCCGCAATAATGAGTCTACCTGAATCATAATAATGCCACTGAGTGGATTAACAACACTCAGAGCTCAGCTTTGGACTACAAACTGCTCAGGACAATTGCAAGGTGGCTGGCTGAGATGGCCTACCTTATTGCACCACTCTAGCCATACAGAACTTCAGATGAGGTTTACCGCTTACTCACAGACTGGCTACAAATGTTGCAGCAAGCCCTTCTAAGACTTAACCATTGGTTTAGTTTTCACAGGTTCTCACAGAGATACTGTTGCCCCAGACAGCACTTGCTTTCCCAATAGGTAGAGTGGATGGTTTTGGTTCTTCTCAGGGTTATGGATAATTGTCACCTATAGGGGGGTTGGTACTAAGCTGTTAGAGGGTTGGGAGCAGAACTTTAGATATTAGACTCAGGGATCTCATTTGAAATAGAAAATAGGAGGATAGATAAGATAGGATAATAAGTAGATTATTAAATCTACTTGTAAACTAAAAAAGCAACTATCAGTTTTAAATAATTTACACAGGTATGGATTCTTGTATATTGATAGAAATTCAAAATTATTTTTGCTATATTGTATATATGTTCCTACTTCTGTTTAAGATACTTTTGTATCTTAAATGTAAAATTATTTTTGTTATACTGATAAATGTTTCTATTTCCGTATAGGATATTTTTGTACATTGATGCAAATTAAGGTTATTTTTGTCATACTGTATTATACATTTCTACTCCAGTTAAAATATTTTTGTATACTGTCTTGAGGTTATTGTCCTTATACTGTATACATCTGTTTCTATTTTTGCATAAGGTATTACCACTACAGGTTGTTTATTTTTATACGTGAAACCTTGGTCTTTAAGATGTATAGGTTAATAAGAATTACAGCTGGACCCACAATGGCAGCAGCTTAGTTCTGTCCTGTGAGTGTAGTACTTTGATTCTGATTTGTCTGATAATAAACTGTACACGACCCCACTTGGATTTCTTCTTCATTATCTCTGTATCAAACAGGGATAATGGCAGAGGTCACATTTTAAGTCTACTGGACAATAGTATGATCTGTGCTCTTCAGTGTGCCTTCATGTACATTATTACTAGTGCTTGAACATCTCCTACGTTTTGGTGTGGGAAGGCACTCAGCTACCAAAAAAGAAACAAACACCAACCCAGTTACAAAACCTTTGAACTACAATTTGTCCTTCCTGGAAGATATGCTGGGGCAACAGTGGCACAGAACTTGTGAGAATAATCAACCAATATCTGATTTAACTTAAGACCCACTCTACAAGATGGAACTGATACTTGACAGTGCTTAGGTGACCAAGAACCAGAGACCTAGGGTAAAACCAAACACTACCGGTCTCAAAACCAAACCAAAACAAAAACCAAACAAACAAAACTAACAAAAATACATCAATAAAATGACCCCTAACGGCATTCTGCTATACTCATAAATCAATGCCTTATTTAGTTATCATCAGAGAAGCTTCCCTCTGCAGCAGACAGGAACAAATGCAGGGACCCACAGTCAGACATGTGGAGAGTGTATCCTTGGAACATACAGCTCTAAATGGGAGGTCTCCATCAAATCCATGCACCAGAGCTGAGGGAACTCCACAGAGGAGGAAGCACAAAGAGTGAAAGAGTCAGAGGAATGGAGGACCTCAGGAAAAAAAGGTCCTCTTAATCAACTAAGCAAGGCTCTTACAAATTCACAGAGACTGACCAAGCAAACACAGGGCAAACAAGAATCTGCACCAGGTCCTGTGCATACACTAAACCCATTAGCCTAGTATTTTTATGGGACTCCTGAGAGTGTGAACAAGTAGGTCTCTGATTCTGGGTCTGCTCTTGGGACTGATTTCTTTCCGTTGATTCGTCTTGTCCAACCTTGATGTGATGGTTTTTGTTATATCTTATTCCATTTTATTTTGTCATGTTTATTCTTTATATCTTCTAGAAAAAGCCTGCTCTTTTCTAATGAGACAAAAAGAAGTGGATCTGGAGGAGAGGTGGGGAGGAACTGGAATGAGTACAGGGAAGGGAAGCTATAATCAGGACATATTGAATGAGAAAATAATCTATTTTCAATAAAAGGAAAAAAGAAATAGAAAAAAAGAGCAATTACAACCCCTCATTTCATACACAAGAAAATGCAGGAAATATGTCAATCAACTGAAAGAAGACATAGAGAAATCACACAGTAGTTTTTAATCTGTATTACAGGAAATCATGACTACTCACAGATTGCTATATTAAAATTAAAGTTAAATAACATTTATTTAAACAAATCCTATGAATTGCACTCTTTGGTCAAGGCTGGTTATGAACTTATGAAAATACTAATGCCTTAGTTTCATAATCATAAAAGTTAAATAAATTTCCATTTTTTTAACATAAAGTTTACCTCTAACTGTTCATCCTCCAAAAGACATATAATCAGCCATCTGATGTCTTTGACTGCATCCTCATTGTTTAGGAAAATAAAGAGATTATAAAATACCATGGTCTGGAGGTAGGTCAGCACTGTATATCTTGCATGCCAAGAACTGCTTCTTGCTGTCTGTGAATGAGAAATGAGTATATATAACATTACATACAAGTAATAAAATATTTTAAATTGATTTCTGATTTCACAGGTATAGTTGAAATTAATCTTCCATTCCCTTCTAAGCAAAGAGTAGTACGGTCAAGTTACCAAGGCAATTAGTTATTCAAAATGTCTTGACTGTTCAATGGTGGGAAAGTAAGAACTGAAAAAAGTCAAAAATACTCTCTTGGTAGAGAAGTATTCATAATTAAGACAATTAACTTATCCAAGTTCTACATATTACTCTACATTCAAGAGCAGCAGGTAAGGCCTGAGAAGCAAATAAGAGTATGAACGACTAGTGTCAGGTAAGGGGTCCATCTCATAGAGTGAGACTTAAATCCAAGCAAAAGTAGTTTGTTACTCTCATAACATTTGTGCCACTATTGCACTAGTATATCTTGCAAGCAAGTTGATATTGTAAGTTGCAGCATTTGTTGTCGGGTGATATTGATGACAACTTTCCTCCTCATGTAGCATGCAGGGTACCTTCCAATATTATGAACACTAGTCAGGAGAGTTGAAACTGCTAGTTGGGAAACAGCTCTATTTCTCAATTTTGCTGATAAAAAGTAAGTGGTCTTTTCAGCAAAAGGCCCTTCTCATCAGGTTGTAGAGATGAACCAACAATTTTGGCAACAGCTTGTGATGTTTTGGGGGAAGGTATATATGAAACCTCTTGGACTAACAACTCATAAGCTATATGTCCCATTCTAGGCATTGGAGGTTTTAACTGGTTGCACATTTAGTTGGAGGAATGTCTCCTCCAACATACAGAGACACCATTTAAATCACTTACATATGTATAGACATTTAAAAAAGCTTCTGGCAGTAAGTTTCCATATGTCCCTAAGAGGGACACACATGGAGGGCACCAGGAAAGGGAAATAGCTAAGATTTCCTGGGTAAAGTAGGAAGAGGAGTAGAAGGGAGGGGTGGGGGATGGGAACACGAGGCTTCCAAATGCCAAGTTGTGCAAGGAATGAAGAGACATCTTGACAGAGGGAGCCATTATGGGGTTAGGGAGAAACCAGCTGCCAGGAAAATGCCTAGGAATCCACAAGGATGACTCCAACTAAGATTCCTAGCATAGTGGAGAGGGTGCTTGAACTGGCCTTTCACTGTAATCAGATTAGTGACTACCATAACTGTCATCATAGAACCTACATTCGGTAACTGATGAAAGCGGATGCAGTTGACCCATAGCCAAGCACTGGGCTAAGCTCCTGGAGAGGATGAAGGACCATATGAGAAGGGGAGGTAAAGATCATGATGGGGGAAAACCAGAACTAACAGCTGGGGAACCTGCTTGGGACTGAACTAGGCCCTCTGAATGTGGATGATAGTTATATGGCTTGATCTGTTGGGGAGGGGGTCCTTGGCAGTGGAAACAGGACTTATCCTGGGTGCATAAACTGGCTTTTTGGAGCCCATTCCCTATGATGGGATACCTTGCTCAGCCTTGATACAGGGTGGGGGGTTGGTCCTGCTTCAACTTGGTATGCCAGATTTTGTTGACTCCCCAAGGGAGGCCTTACCTCCTCTGAGGAGTGGATGTCAAGTAGATTGGGGGTGGGGGACAGGAGAAGGGGAGGGAAGGGGAACTGAGTGAGTCTAGCATGTAAAATTAAATACTGTTGTAACAACATGCACAGGAACTGCACATGTTCAAAGCAGACAATATCCCAGCACTAAGGAGGAGAAGACACACAGTCTCACCCCTAATCAAACTGCAAAAGCTATTTGCAGTTGATGCCTGCTAAGAAAATTAGCTTTCCGTAATAGTGTCAGAAGTAGTTGGTCAACACAAACTAGATACCATGGGTTTTTTGTAGGCTTTTATTTAATTTTTGTTTTGATATTTTTTATCTTATTATTCTGTTTGTTATGATACTTGGTTTTGTTTTGAGAGGGACGGTCATGAAGTTGGGTGTGAAAGATATGGGGGAGTCTGGGGAAGAAAGCGAAAAATATGAAGCATCTAAAAACAATACATGGCTAGCCCTGAGCATATTCATACTTATTTTAGCACACATATACACAAGATCACGAATTTGAAAGAGAGCAAGGCGAGGCAAATGGGAGAGAGTTGTTGAAGAAAAGAGGAAAGTGATATTATTTCAAAAGAATAAAATGTTTTTTTTTTTAAAACTAGCTAGCTTTAGTATTTACCACAGGATGGAATAGATCTTTTAGCATTTTAACAGTGAGGATGATGACACTTGAAGTCACATTTATTGTTTTTTTTTTAATTTTTATTTATTTATTAAAGATTACTGACTCTTCCCTGCCACCGCCTCCCATTTCCCTCCTCCTCCCCCAGTCAAGTCCCCCTCCCTCGTTAGCCCAAAGAGCAATCAGGGTTCCCTGCCCTGTGGGAAGTCCAAAGACCACCCACCTCCATCCAGGTCTAGTAAGGTGAGCATCCAAACTGCCTAGGCTCCCACAAAGCCAGTACGTGCAGTAGGATCAAAAACCCATTGCCATTGTTCTTGAGGTCTCAGTAGTCCTCATTGTCTGCTATGTTCAGTGAGTCCGGTTTTATCCCAGGCTTTTTCAGACCCGGGCCAGCTGGCCTTGGTGAGTTCCTGATAGAACATCCCCATTGTCTCAGTGTCTGGGTGCACCCTCAAGGACATTGAGCCTATAATTAGTGATCCTAGAGAAGCTAAATAAGGAGAACCCAAAGAAAAACATATAGGGTTCCTCCTGAATATTAACCTTCATCAGGCGATGAAAGGAGACAGAGACAGAGACCCACATACGATCACCGACAGAAATCTCAGGTCCAAATTAGGAGCAGAAGGAGAGAGAGCACGAACAAGGAACTCAGGACCACATTTATTGTTTTATTCCTTGTCATGGAATAAATTCAAAAGGTACTTAAGAAATATTTGAATAAGAGTGAGATTGAGAGAGAAAGGAAAGGAGGGAGAAAAGAAATGACAGCAAAAATGAAGGTGAAGGAGAAAAGGAGGCAGCAGACAGGTGAAGTATTAGAGAGACACTGACATCAGCTGGAAAAACAGTCCCAACTTTGAGGAAACTGAAGGTAAGATTAAATGAGTCTCTGTAAGTTATACAAGTGAGGACTGTAAGAGAATCTGAATTCAGGTCTGTCTGCCTCCAAACTGAAGATCTGCAGAATCAGCTGCAGAGCAGACAGGTCCAGAAGGAGATATGCATGTGGATGTGCAGACAGACAGCGCTGCCTTTCTACTGACCTGCATCACACAAAAAATTTTCAGTGCCCATTCCCCAGAGGAAGAAGTATATTTTCCATTGGTTTCTATCTAATTTCTTAAGGAATACTAGTAGGTTTTGTATTTATTCTATAGTACCCATACAATTACTAGTCTCTCACATGGAAACAAGGTAGAAATAAGAATCTGTGGCCAGGGGGCTGGAGAGATGGCTCAGAGGTTAAGAGCACTGGCTGCTCTTCCAGAGGTCCTGAGTTCAATTCCCAGCAACCACATGGTGGCTCACAACCATCTGTAATGAGATCTGGTGCCCTCTTCTGGCCTGCAAGTATACATGCAAGCAGAACACTGTATATGCAATAAATAAAGATTTATTTAAAAAAAAAAAAAAAGAATCTGTGGCCAGTCATCATTGTTTGCAAACAAATTCTACTAAAAACAAAAAAAAAAAACAAAAACAAAAACAAAACAAAACAACAACAACAACAAAAACACTACTAAATCCCATGTCCCTAAAATTTTAGATTGTTGGAAAATATTTTTCAGTGAAAACTGAAAGTACACCTCCCTTTACATAATGTGTATGACAGGGCCACTGCTGTGTTACTGTACTGAAGTGCAGTCAGAGTAACTGAATCACTGGGTCCATCACAGACCAGAAATGAAAATGGCCAAAGAGAATGAGAACCCCTTCCATTATCGACACTTTGTATTAATTTATTTTATTACTTATTACATCTTGAACATACCCAAATTAAAAGAAGTTGGCAGCTGAGTCAAATATAAATCAAGGCTTGTTTTTGGTCGATACAAAAATTTAAAAACAAAAAAACCCTTGAAACAAACATCAGAGACCAGGTGTAACACACATTTAATCCCCAGTACTTGGGAGGCAGAGGCAGGTGGCTGTTTGTGAGTCACAGGCCAGCTTGATCTACTTGGTGAATTCCAAGCCAGTTAGGGCTACCTAGTAAGACTCTATCTCAAAAGACAAAAAAGCCCAAACAGCCACAAAAATCAGGTATTGTGTATTTTCAGCCCATTGTGAAACCTTCATAATGGCAAAACAATGCTAGACAGAGGATGTACATATTCTACCTATATACTTACTTGGTTTAGCACCTGAAGTACCAAAGGCACTTGATGAGGGTAGAGTAACCCCTGAGACATCAGTGACAAACAAAGCTTTGCATCTCTTTTCAGTTCATCATAGCTATTGTCATTTTCCACCGGGGCGATCTCGAGAACAAAACAAATGCAACAGTGAGTGACCATCAGTAAGTGCAGGCATCCCAGCACCCACAAGGATGAGGCGAGAAAATGGCAAGTCCAGGGCCAGTCAGAGCTGCATAGTCAATCTGAGGCCAAACATCTATGAAAATTGTAAACATACACAAAAACACAAAAAAACCTTACAAACCAATCACTTCTTAAATAACACCTAATTCAGATAACCTTGTTTCATTTTTGCTTCTTGCTGCCCCCTTTTATCAACTAAATTACCTCAAGCAAGCCCCGTATGTTATCTTTTTAAAAAATCTAGAATGGTATCACCACACTTGAAACATCACTACAATACAAAATACTCAGCAGTGGTCAGACTTAAGTCCTAGAGCTCAGGAGGAGCAGTAGAGCAAGTGGACGGAGGGGAGGGCCTTGGACTTCCCACAGGGCAGGGCACCCTGACTGCTCTGAGGACTGGAGAGGGGGGAGAGTGGGAGTGGGGAGAGGGAAATGGGAGGAGGTGGAAATTTTTAATAAATAAATTTTTTTTTTAAAAAAAGTAGGTTAATCGCTGTGAATCTGAGGAAGTCTGGTCTACAGTGTGAGTTGCAGGTCAACCAGGGGTACAGGATAAGACACCGTCTCAAATAAAATGAAGCAAAACAACCATAAAAAAACTCCTTAGTGTTCAAACCTCCCCCACTGTAGCACTGACACGTTGTTACAACAGGTTTTCTGAATCACTCAACATCATAATAACATGATGCATTAGTAGCTTTGTTTCTAAATCTGAAAATTCCTTGTTGGCCGGTTTTTCACATTTGGAGGGAGAAACTGAGGTTTTTGTTTAGTAATTTCCTCAGTCATGGCCTCCCCTGACTGTATCCATGTGATGTGTCTTGGTTTCAGTACATCCTGTACTCTGGCCATTGGATCTAGGTTTCATTTTATTGACATGTGTGATACTGGGCAAAACATAAGAATTGCTATGTGTTTCCTTCACTGTAGTTTTTCCTTATGCAATAATTCACCATAAAAAAAGAAGTCTGCAGTATGGTCGTATTCTCTTTCATAATTTTCTTCACTAGTATGCTACCTAGAATACTTTATATATGAAAAAGCTTTCCCTTGTTAAGAATAGTTGAGTTCCTTCCTATACTGCAATGGTGAATAATTATCTTCTTGGAGGTACTTTTATCATTATAAACCCAGCAACTTCTACAAATCTGATAGCTTTGTATGACTCAAGATGGTACTCATTTCTTCAATTCAAACTGGTGTCTGGGTTTCAGATATGATATACCAAGATAAGCTAGTTTATCTTAGATGTTTCTTATTTCTTCAAGAAGCCCCAATTTTCATTGGAAATGTTCCCGAGAAACCACAGTCTGGATACAAGGAATATTGTTCCATTCTATGAGGGTTTCTTCCTAACCTTTTAAGGTGGAGAAAGTTATAAAATAAAGACAGAAAGGGACAGGCAAAAAAGCTTATACTGGTTATGATCTATTTGAATTTATAGTTGCTAATATTGTTTTAAAGTTTGAAAATTATTTATGCAGGCTGTGGAGGTCAGAGGATAAATTTTTGCAGGAGCTGATTCTCTTTTTCTACTATCTGAGTCCTGGGTTTTGAATGCAGTTCATTAAGCTGGGTACCGAGGCATTTTACAAGTCCCATTACTTAAATCTTTAAATGATAACATTTATAAAGAGGGGCTGAAGATATGGCTCTGCAGCTACGCGCACTTGCTGCTCCTGCAGAGGACCCAGGTTTTCTTTCCAGTACCCACAGGACTCAAGTTCCAGGGCATCCAACCCCTTTTATTCTGGCCTTTGTGGGCACATGTCATGCATGCAGACATTCAAGTAAAACACACACACACACACACACACACACACACACACACACACACACACACTAATTCTTTTAAAAAATCTGTAGAGATTGAGAACAAATAAGTGTGTGTATAAAATGGGTATAGTTAGGACTGCCATAGTAATAAAATAGTTGTTTTTGTTGCAGTGTATAAGACACGAATCTATACAGGTGGTAAAACGACGACACAGAATTAGGTAATGTGTAGACCAATATCGGCTTCCTAATTTTGAGATTATACTACAGTTGTGGAATATGTTAAGTGTTAGAAAAAGTGGAGTGAAAAGTACCATAGAGTTTGGTTGATTTACTTTGCAGCTTCCCATGAATCCTTAATGATTTCAAAATATACAAGTTTTAAAAATAAAACTCAATATTCATAAAAATTAGGTGATGATTTCCATTTTTCTTAACATGTAAAAGGTAGTTTAGTGTATGTAAATATCTATGTCAGCATCCATTCCTGCTACTGCTACAACACCAAATTCTTTATGGAATATCATCCTCTCTTGCATTCTGCAGGACTGTCAATCAAGAGAGCCTAGTCCAAGAGAGACAAAGGATCAGAGTTTGCTCATTGTAACCTTGGATTTGGGCATGTGGATCTTGAAGGGATCCAAGAAAGCAATGCCATGGAGTAGAATCCTATTACTTTCTGTAATCTAGATTCTTGGAGCTATGGCTCCTACTCAGCTTTCCCGTTTTTACTTTGTTCTGCAAACCACCTAGATATTTTCTGATAATCCAATTAATTTACCACTTTTGCTTTATCACTTGATAGATTTCTAGTGCTCGATATTAAAGAACCTTAGTTAAATGAAAGACTAAGGTGGAGAGATGGCTCAATGGTTAAGAGTAACTGGGGGCTTTTCTAGAGTATCTGGACTAGATTCCCAGCACCTACAGAGCAGCTCACAACTGTCTGTACCTCCAGGTCGAGGAACCTTACAGCCTCTTCTGAACTTTGAAGGTATCAAACATGAATGTTTTATACTTACATACACGCAGGCAAAATGCTCATACACATAAATATTTTTTTAAAAATTAAAAAAAAAAGGAAGAGTCTCTATGATCCAGTACCACTCCTTCCCCCAAGGACTTCTAACTGCCAGGTTCTACCCACAGAATACTCGAACTGCCCTAAACTGCTGATCCTGTCCCCACCCTGTAGAGTAAAAAGCCCAAGCTCTGGACATGAAATTCCCCCAATCTCCACCGTGGAAAGCTCTACCCTGAAAAGTTCCACCTGCTTCCCAAGAAGCTCTATATAAGCCCTGTATCCTGTTCAGTTCTCTGCTGTTTCTCGCTGGAGCAGAGGCTGCCATCCTCCTGTTTTTTTCCTTCCCAATAAATCTCTCGTGTGAGGTTTGTTGTGTGACGTGACTTTGTGGTATTCCTTTGCTCCTGGCTGCCAGGATACCTTTCCATTCGAGCAGTAATGCATACAACCAGGACTCTGTATAATATTCTTAGAAAATATCATTCTTGCTTAGCATTTTTGAGATGAGAACCCACTGTGTAGCCTAAGCTGACCTTGAACTTGATCCTCCTGCCTCACTCTCCCCAAATGATGGGGGTTAGAGGCATGTACCACTATACCTAGCTTTAAGAATTTCTTGAAACTGATTTCTATGGGTTAACTTTATTTTAAACTTATTACTGTGCGTGCACACACACACACACACCCCACAGTAAGCATGTGAAGGTCAGAGGACAACTTACAGATCCCCATTCTCTCAGTCCATCATGTGGGCTCTAGGAATTAAACGCAGGTTGTCAAGTTTGACAAACAGTAGGCACCTTTACCACTGAGCCATTGTGACAACTCTAGTTTATTCCTTTAAATAAAAGGTACCATATTGGTAATTTTTGAATGGGAGCAAGTGCTATGCCAATGATTAAAGCCCCATCCTTGACCATTTCTAGTGTTTATTATATGCCTGACACAAGCACTGAGCACTTTGCACAGGCGGGTAACTTTCTCACTTAGTACAGAATCAGTGTATTAACCTGATTACTGGTCTTTACTAACAGCAATGTGGGGAGTGGAAAATCAAAATAAAATAGTATTATATTATTGAAACCAATCACAAAACTCAATCTTAAGAATGAAAGATATGTAATATAACTCACATAACCTTTCCCACATCCTTGGGACATGAGTGGATGCTACTCTCAATTTGCACATGAGGAAAAATGTTCTGAGGGCCTAGATTATTTGCTCATGATAACATGGTCAGTCCACCAACAATGGAGCCAAGTCTGACTCCAAGCACCTGGCTCCTATTCTTGCCTGTTACTGTCTACCTATTAATTGGCTGTAATAAAATAAAACAAAGCTACTATACAGTAAGTGGTTTATTAAATTACAACAGCTACATAAGGAATAATATAGGCGAGAGAAATTACCATACTAAAATTTCATTGTCCTTTTTAATCATTTATATGTTCTCTAAAATAAAATTGGCTAGCAGGGCATGGTGGCACACACTTTGAGTTCCAGCACTCAGGAGGCAGAGGCTGGTGGGTCTCTGTGAGCTCGAGGCTGGTCTACAAATTGGGTTCCAGAATAGCCAGAGTTGTTACACAGAGAAACCCTGTCTTGAGAAACAAAACAAAACAAAACAAAAAATTGGTGAAACAATGCTTGGTCTGCAAAACTTTTGTGTTTAGCTGTAAGTGGTGGTTTATGACAGTAATCTCAACATTTACAAAGAGGAAGTAGTTCAAGGTCACCTTTTGCTACGTAGCAAGTCTGAGGCTAGCCTGGGCTACATAGGATTCAATGTGAAAAAGAGAAAAGACTTTTCATATATCTGTCATACATTCACACCGTGGTGGTTTGACTAGGAATGACCCCCATATTTGAATACTTGATCATCAGGGAAGCGGCACAACTTAGGATAAAGAGGCATGGCCTTATTGGGGTAGGTATGACTATTGAGGGAAATGTATCACTGAAGATGGACTTTAAGATCTCAGATGCCCAAGCCAGGCCCAGTGGTTCAGTCTCTTTCCTGTTGCCTGCAGATTCAAAAGCAGAACACTTAGGAACCAAGTATGCCAGCAAGCGGCCATGCTTCCTACCATGAGGATAATGAACTAAATCTCTTAAACTGTAAGCAAGCCCTAGGTTAAATGCTTTCTTTGATAAGAGTTGCCGTAGTCATAGTGTCTCTTCACAGTAATATATCACTAATAATATATATTTCAATATCAATGGTAATTATGTATGCATATATTAAGTATATTATGCAATATGGATGTATATATATTTTCAGTGTTAACTACTATTACCTAAGAATTTTTCTGTGAAAATCTCCTATCTAGAGATGCAATCAAAATTCAACCACTACATTAAAAATGTATCAGCCTACTGGGTGATGGTTATAACTTTCCTTGGAAGTCTAGAGAAAATGGTATTCTTCATTTCAGCTTACAGTCTTACCTTAAAGAACAAAGGCAGAAGCTGAAGTTGTTCTTTGACTGCTGTAGAGAAAGATCTTCCTGCACTTGCCATAAGCCATTTCAGTACTATTTGGAAGCAAATACATGGAATCAGTCAAGCTATTAAATTAGGGACCACAGAGAATGTGCAATGCTAACACTCCCGACAGCTCTTTAAATGTAAGAGTAGCTACAGTCTCTCAAATCAGACTTATTTATTAGCAGTCTAACATCACCCACGGTAATGGCTATCAAGTAACTGAGGATACTAAGGGTAGAAAAAAAAATTTACAAATTATTAATAGCCTACCAAGTACATTTCATGTATTTTAAACTAGCCAAGAATTTTGAGGTAGCTAAAATAATGCAGAGTAGTTTATAGTTACAATCCTTATGATTTTTTTTTAGCTACTAAAAAGGATACCCCATGTGCAGTTTTAAGAAGCTTAAGCCAGGCTCAGTAGCTCAGCTCACTCTCTTTTCCTTCCACCTGCAGATCCATATGTATAACTCTTAGTTACCTCTCCAGCACCATGTCTGCCTGCATGCCACCACAATCCCTACCATGATAATGGACGAAATCTCTGAAGGTGTAAGCTACCACAATTAAGCATATGTCAGAGTAGTGTCATGGTGTCTTTTCACAGCCATTGAAACCCTTACAAAGACAATGGAATAATCACAAAATATTTTGCAGAGTAAAATATGCCAGAGATAAAACAAACAATTAGACTGATATGAGCCACCTAGAATAGACAAACTCCAAAGACAGAAAGTAAAGTGGTGGCTATTTGGAACTAGGAACAGGGGAGGAAAATGAGAAGTTATTTATGAAACAGGTACAGATTTTCCGCTTGCCATAAAGAGAATTCTAGAGATGGGTTGAGTGTGGACTCATAGCCTTTAAACTACAAACTCAAAAATGGTTAAAATTGCCTGGCATGGTGGCATATGCCTTTAATCCCAGCAAGTAATAGCAAGGACATTTAAACAACTACAACTCAAAATCAATAACCTATCATGATTTTTTTTTTTTAAATGGAGAATGATGGCATATTTGAGAGGCAGGGGCAGAAGCAGAGGCAGCTGGCTCTCTACGAGTTCAAGGCCAGCCTGGTCTACTTAGTGAGACTCCAGGACAGTGAGGCTATATGGTGAACCCCGCCCCCCCCCCCAAAAAAAACCTCAAAATAAAACCAAAAAAACCAAACTAACAAAAAGGTTAAAATCAGAAAATTTACTTTTTTATCAAAAGAAAAAAAAGTATGTGTGTGGGGATTGCAAATAAATAAAATAGCTGTTTTCAAGTGAATTTCTACCAATTTTAAGACTCACTGGTTTTTAAGAGTTTAATGCCCTGAGTTCGTTCATCTTCTTCACCAATGCCATTTTCTTCCATAACATGGTTCTGAATTTCTTCATCCACATCCGTGAGGGGTTTCAGTTTTTCTAGGACTCGAGCAGTAAACTCAGAGATACAAGGGGATGTTGTTGGTGCAGTATTTGGCAAAGAAACATCTATCATAAATATGTAGGTCAGCACACTGTTAAATAAAATGCACAAGAGTAGGCAGTCTGGCATGAGAATTAAAACTGAAGTTCAAACCTTGTAGCTCAACCAAAGCAAAATTTCACAAGATAATTACCGAAGAGGTTCTCAGATCATTTCCAGAGTAAAATGCCATATAATTCTGAGTTCAGACCTATAGTATGGCACCTGCTCACTGCTGGTTTTGAGTACATCGCCTCCTAATTTATATTCAGTGTCTTGTTTTGCAGAACAAAATAGTGAACAAGAGGAAGAGAACACCACACTCACTGGGAACATCAAAACAATACAAAGACTCAGGAGCTAATCAAAACCAAGAGAAAAGTCACACATACCTCCCTATCCGTTCTCTGACATTTTTGTAAACCTGGGTGAGTTTGGGTTCCAAGTACTTCAGAAGTCTGTGTAATAGCTCAGGGACTCTCCATTCTTGCTGGGCAAGGCCACCTTGTAGAACATAGAGTCGGCTATGATTTAAGGACAGAAACATTGTATTACACTCTGCTTTTCTATGCTAAGATTATAAGATTATATTATCATATTATAAGATTATCTCTATATAGGATTATACTATTCCATTTTAGTCTTCCTGCTTTCTCTTAGATCACAATAGCTTCTTCTCACTAAATAAATCATGTACAAATCAAAATAGTAACATCTGATGAAGACTGCCTTCCACATCCTCTTTTCTATATTTTTTCTACTTTTTAAAAGTTTCGCCTACTTCTTATATTTACATTAAAATGTTTTCAAACGATTTTTAGTAGTAGTATATTTACTACTATTAATTTTTTTAAAAAGAATAACCATTGACCTTTCTTATTTAGAACATTTATTGAGTGTTGGTGGGGCAGTTGGAGATATATGCATGCTACAGCTTGAGGGTGAAGGTCAGAAAACAACTTCCAAGAGTCTGTTTTCTTCTTCAACCATGAGGATTCCCGAAATCAAACTCATGTTGTCAGGCTTGATACAAGCACCTTTACCAGCTCAGCTACCTCACTGGCCCCACCTTACGCCTTTTTTCATTGTGTGTGTGTGTGTGTGTG
Organism: Alexandromys fortis; assembly: GCF_014885135.2. Taxonomy (NCBI): domain Eukaryota; kingdom Metazoa; phylum Chordata; class Mammalia; order Rodentia; family Cricetidae; genus Alexandromys; species Alexandromys fortis. The sequence goes on from NW_026068101.1 coordinate 198,365, forward strand.
TGTGTGTGTGTGTGTCTATATATGTCTCATTTCACCATGTGATTGAATTCAGGTCATCAGGCTTGTAAGCAGACATCTATATTTGCTGAGCCATCACACAGGCACCTGAACATTTTAATGGGGATTTATTATTTTTTAATTGTTCCCACTTTTCTCATCTACCAAATAAAGCCTCCTTTATATCTGCCTTGTTTCTTTGGCGATACAGGGTATGAGAGGCAAGTCCTTGAATACTGTACAGCAGCTCCAGCCTATCTGCTTTGCATGTTTGGTAGCAGAAAAGAAAATGAAAAATCTGACTATGACAAAGAAGTCAGAATGGCCCCTCAAAAACTATGGCAGCACAAAAAGCTGGGTGACTTACGTTGTAGCTGGTACATTGCTTACAAAATCATAAAGAAGCACCACAGCCACCAAAAGAAATTCATCATTTAATTTATCACTTGGATAATTCATTTCCTGTCTTTTTGTTTTGAGACTTGCTCATGCTGATCTGGATGGCCTGGAACTTGGTCTAATAGTCCAGGCTGACCACAAACTCACGAACCTCTCCCTAACCTCCCTAGTGCAGGAATCACAGGTGTGTACCACCATGCCTAGTAACTCATTTCTATTTATTTATTAATTAATATAGAATGTTTAATAATATCAACCTTACAAGTTTTCTTTTATTTACCATGCATCTACAAAGGATCCCCCTTCACCACTCAATGGTGACTCCAAAAGCAGCTCAAAAAGCCAATGAAGCTTCCGGGGATCTCTGCTTTCCTGTGTTGAAGATACAAATTAACAATTAAGCAAAAGAAGTAACTCTGCAAATCAATAATACTCAGGTTTAGTACAAGTAAGTATGTAAGAAATAAGCCAAACTAAAACTGGGGAGCCAAACACAATTTAGTTGTCATTACTTGTGTTAATAGTGAAAAAATAATTAGCAAAATAGGCAACTTATATAAAAGAGGCACACGAGCAACAAGCACAGTTGTTATTAACATCATGTATAACTATTACATGGCTTTTACTATGTGTAAACTACATTTCCCAAAACATGGTTTGATGTGTAGATGTAAAACTGTATTACTATGTCAGAACAGACATCAGAAGAAGAGTTATAGTCAAGGGCTGCTGAGAAGGCTTGGAAAACACCATCTTCAGTTATGAACAACAACAAAAGGCATAAACAAACTGTCAAGATTCCAAGAGGAGCACTCACTGATAGAATTTGAAAGCACAGTGCCTCATAAGGGGAACAAGCAGAAAGCAGTACTTACACAGGACGTGGCTATGCAGGTTCCCCAGTCATTGTATGTCTCCACCGTCATGTTGGACAGAGCTGTTCTCAGCAGCGGGCACAGGAGCTCCCAAAGCTTCTCCACCTTCTCAAAGTAAAACATAGGAAAGTTAGTGGTATACAACAATTATGAAAATTCCTCCTGGAAACACATACACACAAATAGGACAGGACTTCACAGACTACCCGATAAGTGTCTTACTATGTTACAATTCCTATAGTGTAGTATACAAATTATATATGACCTATAGAATATAGTTCAATTTATTTCTCAGAATATCACTCAAAAAACAGGGAAAACTTTATACGGTTCCTTATAAAAATCTCTGATAGGGAAAAGTTTAAAAACAACAAACAAAAAGCTTTTGGATCATATAGCTATCACACTGGGCAAAAGGAAACCTGAGTAGGAAGCATGGGAGCTCCAATAGGACACGGAATTCACGTAAGGTGTGATCTTCAAAGTGTGATAATCAAGGAATGACCAAGTTTGTGGTTTCAAAAGTCCAATGCACAAACAACTGTGATCTGGAAAGATAGACTTTGAGTCACTGCAAGAGGAAACTAAGATTTTCCTTTTCTAACAGCCTCACATGTAATGACTACACTGCATAGCCACGCTCTTGCGTTTTACCAACACGCATTTTTTTTAAATGTGATTTGGAATAGCTAATTCAACAGCAGCTCCACTAAGATGGCGGCAGGGTTCGTGTGTTGTGTATAAATCTTCGTTGAAAGAAACCGGTTTTCTGAGTTTTGCTTAAGATTTCCTTTAAGCTGGGTGTGGTGGTACACACCTTTAATCCTAGCACAGTGTTTCATGCATCCACGGCTAGACTCAAACTTGCAATGGAGCAGAGGCTAATTCTGAATTTCTGATGTTCTTGCTTTCTACCTTCAGAATGCTGAAGTTTTAGGACCTTATCACCAAGATCCAAAAGAGGGCCTTTTGCATGATAAAACATGCTACGAACTGAAACAAATCAGGTTCCATTTTGGCACATTTTATGGAGATGAACTTGTCATAATTCAGGAGGCAGTATCATAAATGTGATGCTGATTGTACTTTTCTACTTTTTTTCTTTTTATTCAGACAAGGCCTCCTGTAGCCCAGGCTGGCCTTGAACTCTAGATCCTCCTGCACTGCTTCCCCAGTCCTGGCATTCTAGTGTGTGGTGGATAAATAATCAACAAAACCCAAAAGGAAACAACCAAAACCCTCCACAGATGGATGATACCATCACCTTCTCAAATGTCCAATGCTTAGAACCTCTGATTAAACCAGCTATAATTTCTGCAACACATCTCTGGGTACTTTCATGAGAATCTGCAACCAAACGTTCTAAATGGGGCTTCAGAATAGGCAGAAAGGCATCATCAAAATTTCTAAATATACCCTACAGAAACAAAGACAAAGTTAATTCAGTACTGAAATAGCATTATCTTGATAATTAAGCTTTTAATTATTGTCTACATTACTCTCCCCACTAGAATTTATTTATTTTCTCTAAAAATTTCAGTTTCAATAGTAAGAATATTGCAACTTTATATTAAAATACGTATTTTGTTTCTAATGCTAATAACATTAATAATTTAAAAGGTTGCCTTAAAAATTCCCAGTTAATATTAATTTAATTTTATATTTAATTTCAATACCACTTTAGATTAAGAAAGACAATAGGTAAATACAAATTTTAATCAAATATTTGAAATTTATGAGCCTATAAACTGGTAATCACTAAGCTTTATGAAAAAAGTACATTAAAACACAATTACCTTAAAGAGGCAGAAACGCCGGGGACTAAACTTATCTCTTCCTTTTCTGTCTTCTAAAGATAGAAAAGTAATTAACTGCTCGACAAACTTTGGGTCAGAAAAACGATCATACACAATCTGTTCTGCCTACAAAGTTGGAAAAAAAGAAGAACCATGTTCAGGGTTTAAATCCTACTTTAGAGCACACAATTCTGATAAAGCTAAAATAAATTTTAAGACTTTATTAGCTAGATGACTATAGCTTATAGGGATATCTTATTTGTGTTTTAATAAATAAAGCTTGCGTGAAGATCAGAGTGCAAAGCTAGCCACACTAATCGGCAATACAGGCCAGGCAGTGGTTGGCTCATGCTTTTAATCCCAGCAGCCACACTAGTTAGCCATACAGGCTAGGCAGTGGTGGTGCATGCCTTTAATCCCAGCACTAGAGAAGGATATAAGACAGGAAGAAACAGGAGCTCAGGGTCTCAGTCTGCAGTCTCTCTGAGGACAAGATCACCCCTTTGTTTGTCTGAGCCTTGCTCGGTAGAGGTAAGAACTCTCTAGTGGCCAGACAATGGTGCATACCTCTAACTCAGCCCGAAATGGCGATCCTGCCTCCAGGAATCTCAGAATGAGACTGTGTGTGAAAGCTGTCTCTTCCCATCTTTTTCCCCTCTCTAGTGCTGGGATTAAAGGTGTGCGCCACTGGGATTAAAGGCAAGCATCACTACCATCTGGTTTCTATGGCAAACTAGTGTGTCTGGGACTAAAGTGTGTGTGTGTGTGTGTGTGTCACCACTGACTGATCTTTAAGGCTGATCAGTGCGGCTGTTTTTACTCTCTGCATTTCAGGCAAGCTTTATCCATTAAAATACAAATGAAATATTACTACAGCAACTCTAAGAATAAGTTTTGCTCTTTACTTCCATGGGTTTTGATGTCATTTCTCATCCTATGAATGAAAACCAAAAGTGTTCGCTCAGCTTGAGAAATGAGGGCTAACACTTCTTTCAGTGCCAGCTGAGTGCAATTTATAAAAACTTCCTAACTGCAAACCAAATTCCAAAAAACCATCTGTGTCTTTGTATAACAGCAGCCTTTAAAGAAAGGCTGTTCAGAACCAGAAAACTTGAACAGTAATTTGAAGAAAACTTAGATCTTAAACTAAGATTTCAAGAACTTAACCCAAGATTTAAAGTGATAATGAGGTATATTCAATGAGGAATAAAATTTTGCTTCATTTTTGTGGCTTTTTTCTTTCTGCCTGTCTTTCCTTTTGTTATAGGCTGTCTTATTCTACAGTCCAGACTGGCTTTGAACTTAACAGCAGTCCTCCTGCAGCTGAGTTCAGACATTAAACACATACTCTACCACACCTAGCTTAACTAAAATGTTTTGATTTTAAAATCTAGATATTTGGGCTGAAGAGATGGCTCAGTGGTAACAATGGCAGTACTCTTCCCAAAGACCTGAGTTGTTCCCAGCATGCTGGGGCATCCATGTCAGAGGTCACTACTTGTAATTTCAGTTCCAGGAGGGTAATACCTCTTACCCTGTGGACACTTGCACCTAGGTACACACTCATATACAGATAGTCATAATTAAAAACAATACACCTGGGCACACACGCATAGACAGTCATAATTAAAAACAATTTTAAGAATAAATCTTAAAAAAGTCTAAACATCTATTTCCCGAGAAGGCATGACTTATACACAATGGAAACCTAAATTAGTTTTGCTCAAGAGCCTTTTATCATCCAAAACTAATACAAGAAACCAGCAGTAAACTATACAGGCAGTCCCTAGTGGAGTGAGGGCAACCCTGGTAACAGCAGTGTCATCTCGCCCCTGAGAGATGGGACAATAGTGTACATTCATCTGTATTTATGCTGCACTACTCTGACATACAAGAATGGGGCTAAAAACAGAGTTGACTAAGATGGAGCTAAATCAGTAGCCAAGATGCAATTAAAAGCACAATGATATGAACGCTTACCTCCGTCATATCCTCCCTGCTTCTGCCAAGCTTAGGCTGCTCTTCTGCACCAGCATACACAACCATGTTCCTACACAATAAGAGTTTATATTTATAACATGAACACAAGAAAAGGATAGAGCTTCAAGAGCCAAAAAAGGAGGCTCTTTAATAGACTGTAACTGTCTGTCTTTAAGAGTCTACAGAGCCTCATGCTCTGGTGACCTAAGTTGTTGGACTCAACAATGAAAGCAAAGTGCTGTGGTTTAGATGGGTGTGCTGCCATTTACTCAAAGGCCATACTGCATGACATTAGCAACAGCTCAGGACTGTAGTACAATGGGAAGGAATAAAGCATAGCATTGGCAGGAGCAAAAATAAACAAAAAACAAAACAAAACAAAAAAACAAAAAAACAAAAACGAAAAAGAAAGAATGAAAAGACCTTTAAGTGACTCTGAACTTAGAAATCTAATCTAACAAAGTTTACCCAGAAAGAAAGAAATGTTTGCTGATGTTGGGGTGAACTGTGACTTACTTTGGCCAGTTGTAGTATCCCCAGTGAGTTTTTTCAACAAAGCAACTTGACTCCCATTCTTTTTTTGTTCTTGGTATATTTTTGCTATCATAATGCAACCAATGATTATCAGGTCTATCACCAGCAAGAATTTTGGTGGATTTAGGACATCCACCTTTAAAAAAAAAAAAAAAAAAGCATTCAGATTCAATCAATTTGAAAACACTAATTCCTTTTTTTATGTTTTTAAGAGGCAGGGTCACTTTATGCCCTTGCTGGCCTGGAACAGAGATCCTCCTGCCTCTGCTTCCAAGTATTGAAATAAAAGGTCTGGACCACCATGCCCTGATTATAACTCTTTTTTTTTTTTTTTTAAAAAAAAGTAAACATTTATTTATTAATATTTGTGTCTGAAGTTAGAGGCACCCCATGGAACTAGTGTCACAAGCAGTTGTGAGCTGCCTGGTGTTGGTGCTTGGAGTAGAAACTGGTTCTTGTACAAAAACAATATATGCTCTTAAGCACTGAGCCATCTCTCTAGGCTTGCCTGTGACTCTCAACAAGTGATCACTTATTACTATTGTCTCCAAAAAGACCCCACAGGGCTGTAGATGGCTCAGCAGGTAGATGTACTGCCACTGCGCCAGAGTTCACTGCCCTAATCTGCGCTGAAGAGACAAAGCTGACTCCCATAGTTGTCTTCTTCTTCACATACATGCCATGGTATATATGAACCCACAAACACAAATTTATTGGAGTAGTCTTATGGGAAACTGATCACACAATGTCTCTGTACCCCCATAGTACAGAATACAAAAGTCTTCCTTCCTTCCTTTTTAATGGTTTTTCAAGAAAGGGTTTCTCTGTAGCTCTGGAGCCTGTCCTGGAAATCACAGAGATCTCCCCATCTCTGCCTCCGGAGTGTTGGGATTAAAGGCATGTGCCATCACCCAGACAGAAGTATTTAAAACATTCTTTTCCATATCAAAACACAATTCTCAGAAATCAAAAAAAAATAACATTGATTCTATGTCATTAATTTTATCAACACACCTTACTGAAATAATCATCACTTATTCAAATGCATGTCCTTCATATCAAAAGAAAAACATTCTTAAAGACATTTTTCTGTGGACTACAGTCTAACCCACAGTTAAAATATTACATTCATGGAGAAAAATGATATGACAACCAAATGTAATATTTTACTGTTAGATCAATCATTTATTAGTGGGAAAAGTTTTCTTTTGAATAATTCTGAGAAGCAGGACAACTGTAGTGCATGACTTTAATCCTAGCAGTAGGGCAGCAGAGTCAGGTGACCTCTGAATTTAAGGCCAGCCTGGTCTATAGATGGAGTTCCAGAACAACCAGGGCCACCCAGAAAAACCCGCCTCAAAAACAAAACAAACAAAACGAATATTTTTTTTTTCTGAAAACACAGTAAGAAAAGTAGAAAAATCGACTCTGCTTCTAATTCTCCCGCCCAGAGAGAAATACTCAATGGATTGTGTTAATATAACTCGGGCTAAGTTCTGAATTCCAGATCTTCCTACCTCTACTTCCAAACTTGTGGAATTAAAGCCCTGTGCTCCCACTCCTAGCCTCTGGGAGTACTCCAGGAAATTTTCTCTAAGTATTTCTGAAAAGCACTGTTATTTACCTGGGGTATTACTTACTGATTTCATAAGGGTTGATGATCAGCTTTTTGTGAGTTCTTTTTAGCTGCTTGAGAATACCAGCAACAGCTGAGATAGCCATCTACAAACAGGTTAACACATCTACATCAAAATTTCGAAATCTCTTACATGTTGTACTGCAACTGAAACTGATTCTACTTCTTTTTAAAAGTATCTCCACCCAAAAGGAGCCCTTATATTTACTCTTAGTAAGAGTGTAAAACTTATATAGACTCTATGGGAATCAGTGTAGAAGTTTGTTTCTCAAAGACTGAAAAATAGAACTGTCACCTGACCCATTCCTAAAACTTCCAAAGAACTCTATATTGTACCCCAGAGATACCTGTACATTTGTGTTCAGCAGTGCTCTACTGGCAATAGTAAGAAATGGAATCAGCCTAGATGTCCATCAACAGACAATAATGAAAATATGCTATATATACACAATGAAATCATACTCAACCATGAAGAGTAAAATGACATTTGCAAATATATGAAAATCATATTAAGTGAAGTATCCCAGACACCACATGCTTTCTCTCACACATAGACCCCCAGCTTCTAATTTATATACAAGTTATTTATTTGACAATGAGTGTGGGTACATATGGGTCAGGAAATTGGAAAGGGGACATGAGAGGGGAAAAAGCTATAAAGAAGTACAGAGAATGACAGAAAACAGAAGACTTGAAAGTAGAAAGAGGAATACCAAGTCAGAGGTTACTAAAGAAATTAACCAAAAAAGTATGTATAAAAATGCCATAATAAAATCATTTGTTTTGCATGTTATTAAAAAAAATAAGTTTAAGGTCTGTGGGATGGCTTAGGAAGTAGAAGTACTTGCTGCACAAGCTAAGTGACTTAAGTTCGATCCCCTCCTCCAATCCATCAGTGGAAACCGAGAACCATCTCCCAAAAACTCTCCTCTGACCTTCACATGCATGCTGAGGTGGGGTGTTGTTTATGTGTGTCTGTGTATTTGTGCACGCACACACACACAAATTGAAAAATAGTTTTAAGTTAAAAAATTAATTAATTAAAAAATATACTGCCTGCCTATTGGCACTGGCCAGGGAAGCATAAACATTCAACTAGGGATGATTTACTAGCACCTCCACCCTTGAGTTTTATGCTAGTGTTTGCTGAAGAAACAGTCCTTCTTTTATTAGATCAATAGCTGCTCATTCTATTTGTGTTGGCCTCTGTGTCTTTTATTGTCTTTCTTCCAGAAACAGTAAAGGCCAGGACTTTTCTGACAGCTCATTTGTAATATATTTTCAAAGCACAACCAGAAAAACTGAACTCTTATAGATTTGCTCCACTCCTTGAAAAAATGAATTTTCAAATTTTTATAAGTCAAACTTAGCCAAGTTTATAAGCTAATTCTCTGCTACAGCTAGTATTAAAATGTAAAATACTTGATTATGCCTAAAGTATTTATTGAACAAATTATTATTTGCTTCTGAGCAAACAGAAGGAGATGCCAAATCAATTCATGTTAAGGCATTTATTAGGGTATATATTGTTTATAAAGAATTGAAGATGTCTATTAAGGTAAATAGTCTCAAACCCAACACAGTAGCCAAAATAAAGTGTGTACCTTTCGAACAACAATTGCATCATGGTTGAGATTTTCAACAAAAAAACGTATGGCACGAAGAGGCAACACTCTGTCCTCCCTTAGGAGTAGAGACAGAAGCCCAATGCCTATATGCTCAAATTTCCAAGGCCTGGAGATTGAGAAAAAGGGATGAGTGGTGAGAGTCAGCAATACAAATCACAGTAGCCTTAAAAACCACTTACAATAAGAATCTGTTTTGAAACTTTTTGCTTGTAGTCTCAGCCTGTGAAAGCTGGGACCACAGGAATGTGAAACCCTGCTCAGCTGTATATCTGAAAAATAATTTTAAGTTTCTCAAAAATAAAAACAGGCCTACTGAATAACACTACCCTATTACCCTAAACCTCTCCACGTCCCCTGCTTTTAGTCTTCTAACACAAAAGCCCCATTAATACAACCATTCTTTTTCCCATGCACAAAATCCCTCGAGCAGTTAAGACAAATGCTTTCATGGTTAAAAACAAAACAAACAAACATATAAGCAAACAAAAAACCCACTTTTTTTTTTTTTAAGAAGAAGAAAACTTATACTCACAGGTTTCTCTGCTCCACGCCATCTAGTAAAGTGTTGACTAACCTTTCATAGTTCCTTTAAAAAAATTCAGATATGGGTTTAGTATAATACTAAGATAAACACAAAATAATGTAACATAAATTCAAATTCTGGCCTAATTCACCCTCCTTTTACACTTTACCATTTAACCAGACTAAAAGTTAGAAGAGACACTAAGAAAAGAACATGAAGGGCTATGTATAATGAACTACCAAATTGTTTCTTTTCTCTTAATAGTCTTAGGTTTTTGAAGTAAGGTTTCAAACTCCAGGCTAGCCTTGAACTCCTGATTCTCCAGCCTCTAGAGCAAAATAACTAGCATTACAGGCATGCCCTAAAAACTTTTTCTGAGTACTCCAAAGTAAACATTAAAACTGTAAGTAGCAACCAAGAGTCAGCAGTGTTCTGCCGTACAGTATGCTGGCTATCTGCAATCAATTAAGCAGACTATGAGAGTTCAATATTCACAAAGACATTTCTGAAAACAAGTTTGGGGCTGCAGCTGGCAGCCATATTCATAACATTTGGGATACTTTTAAGCCCAGGAGTTTAAGACAAGACAGAGCAATACCGTGATTTTAAAAGGCATTTCACAAACAGTAAGTAGGCCCCATCACAAGTTATATGGTAAACCTGAACTGAGTGAAGAAGGCTACTACTGAAGTACTACCACTTTTTCTTTTTTCCCAAATCAGGACTTTTTCTGGTCCCCTGATCAAAAAACAGTTTACTAATATCCTACTACAAGTTCAATAAAAAAGACTTCTGTAGGAGTTATAAAGTAATGTACTGAACTCGAATTTAGGACTTAATAACAAAGTGCACCAATTATACTATGTCTGATACATTAGTACCTAAAAACAAATAAAGGCAGTTCTCAGTGAAAAAGATACAGCAATGACTTTTATTTTTAGCATGCTTTTTTTTCTCAACTCTACTTGTAAGTGAAAACTTGGTCCCTTTGCAACAATCATCTCCTAATTGTCTTGCATTTTCCCAGAAATCAATGTGTAGTGGTACGTTATATTAGAGCTAGTTAAAGTGTATTAACTGTAATATTTTCTGTTTTAGCAGAAAGTTCAATTACCTTAGGGCATCAGCATTCTTTTCCTGTTGGCGCTTCTGTCCTTCTTTAATCTTTTCTGGGCTAAGTAGCGTCTGGCTAATAGAAGGATTCTTTGATTGTTCAAGTAATCCTGCTATTGCAGCACATGGCTTTGGAATCTTATTAAAAAGAAAAAAGCATTAAAAAAGTAGAGTCATGATACATACTATAAGGTGGACTATTTAATTAAAGGGAAAAAGGGCACTTGTTACCACGCCTGATGACCCGAGTTCAAATCTTAGGACCCTATCTACATAGGTAGATGGAAAGAACTCATTCCTATAATTTGTCCTCTGATCGCTATACGTTCATTGATTGGCGTGTAAAAACACACACTCACATACGTCTACACAAAAATAAATGTAATGATTATGCTTTAAGTCCAGGACTGAATTCAGGTCATCAGGTTTGGTGACAAGCACGTTTCCTATTGGGCTATTTTGCTGGACCAGTGGTTTGGGATTGCATCTTGAGTTACTATGACTAAAAATTTTTAAAGAAAGAATAATCTACCTGGGTATGGTGGTACATGTCTGTAATCAGAGCACTGAGGAGATGAAGGCAGAGGTATCAAGAATTCAAGGCCGTCCTGCACGACAGAAGACTAACTATACCTGGTGGCAACCAATCCTAATAAGGACAGTTTCAAAGAGCAAGGGATGAATTTATAGCCATAGTTATAACCCTGGTCATTAGGATGCAAAGCATAACCAACCTGAGGAAAGAAGAAACTCAACTATCCTCACTTTTCTGTTCATCATGATGCACTGAGGAAGTGAGAATGCATACATTTTAGCTTCTCAAATGGTCATGAAAGGTGACTCATACATGTAATCTTAGTTTGTGGGAGGCTAAGGCAGGAGGATTGCTACAAGTTTGAGACTAGCAAAGACTACAGAGTTAGTCACTGGCTTTTTAAAAAGTACTTAAATGATGTCCTATCTCTATTTCAGAACCAGTGGAGTTTCTTTCTAATTCATAAGAAAAAAATCTAATTTTAATATTCTGCACTATAAGTTATGAATCTAGCTAGTGGCAAATCTTCTGTGACTTTGGCTAGTATAGCTAACCTCCTAAAATATAATCAACTCTTTAAAAATCCCAGCATGACTAGGCATGGTAGGTAGGTCATGTCTGCAATCCCAGCACTCAAGAAGGTGAGTGTTATGGGAAATTTTGATCTCACTCTGACACTCCTGAGACTTCCAATAGAGTTTACTTTGAATCAGAGGGTGGACAGTTACTAGCTGACCAAAGTTACCCAGACAGCTTTTGGAAGACCCAGGACATATAGAGAGACACAGGAAGTAGTACAGCAGAGTTTAAGAAAGATGCTTAGACATTTTAGATCGATGAAGGAGAGAGAAGTCAGTGGTCATTTCGTCATCACTCCTCTGGATCAATGAGGTTCCTACCCTGATACCTGAACTCCTGAGTTTTCATTGATAAAGAATAATTAGATAAATGCTTCATCAGAGTGAGTTTGAGACCTGCCTGGTCTACAAAGCAAGTTCCAGGCCAGCCAGAGGAGAGGAAAAAAAGAGAAGGGAAAGTGAGGAGAAGTGAGGAGGAAAATGCAGTGGAGGCATACATGGAACAATGGTAAATATAGCAATGTTAACTGTTGCAGCCTCTTGGTGGAAAAGACCTGACTCTTTCCCAGACACACTCTAACATGGTGTTCCAAACCTGTTATCTAAAACAATGATCACTAAGGAACATTAGAAGGAAAGAGAAAGTAAATGCCTTTTAAAAAATTATAATAACAAGCCAAAATATTATGAAAAAAACATGAAAAATTAAAGCCAGAATTTCTACTAAAATACGAGAGAACAAATAAATAGTTTGCTTACTGTAAAGTCCAAGCCAATTGTTTCATACTGTCTATGAATCTTTTCTGCAAGGTCATCAAACAGTCTCACTATTGATGGCTTTTCCAGTGACATGGCTTGGCTAAGTCCCGAAGAAACAAGAGCTGGCCAAGTCTGCACAATACAGTCCCAATCATGAAGGTTGGCCAGGCATACACCACTATGATTTCCAAGTAGACAATATAAGGCGCCCTATAAGAACAAATAAATTTACATGGAAAACTAAGAGGCACAGAGGAGAACTAAGAGTCAAACATGGAGTTTAAATTTTTATATTAGTTATTTACATACTTACAGCTGATTTGTATATAATATTACATGTATTTACTGTGCTGTTCTTAAAAACTTGTACTTGAGGTTTAACCAAGTGGCATCCATTAACATTTTTTCTAAATCATTTAATGATGGTCTGCTAAAGAATGGCGATTTGGCAATATAAAAAGTAAGACTAGGCCGGGCAGAGGCAGGCAGATCTCTGTGAGTTCGAGACCAATCTGGTCTAGGATAGGATAGGTTGAGCTATCAAACCCTAACTCTTTTTTTTTTGTCTTTAATATCTCTTATTAATAACCTACTTACAGAGACTCTACTTCACCTCTGAAACTTGCCTTGTTTCTTCCTTTTTCTGCTCTGATCAGTTGCTCAAATGATCTTATTTCTTTCCATCCCTAGTCTTCCCTTCACATTGGTTATATAATTCAGATATTTTCCACAGAGGTTTGCACAATAATCATGATGAAATGTTCTAGTATCTTAAACTTACACATATTTCAAGATTGGCGATAAGCAAATATAGCAAAATACTAAATGCAGAAGCTGAATAACCAATATATGGATGTTTACTGTAGACATTAAAACAGAACCTATACCTTGAACTGCTGCTGTGTGACATCCTGTCTATCAGGTCGTAAAAACTCCAAAACCAAAGGGATGATATCTCTGCAACAGAAGTTATATGCTCCCAAAGCAGCAAAAAATGTTTGCTGAGCCTTGTTTCTGACCTGGGAAAAATTGAAAAAGATTTAAAAAGATGTCTAATGAAACATAAAAAGCAAAGGATGATAATTTAGATTGATTCCTAAATAACAGAAAATATATACCCTAGAAAGTAAGCAGATGATTATTAAAAGGAAGATAGTATCAGTGTGCTTCTTTCTGATGAGAGGAAGCTGAATGACATTCATGGGGAACAGCTTATAACACTGCTAAAAGCAAACAGCAGACACCCTAACTCACTGTTGATGAGATCAGGTCTCTTATGTCCACACACAGGAAATTACCAAATTAGAAGTTACTGATATACATAAATCTTGTAATGTCTCTGATTTATGTGCTATGACATAATCTTTTGGTCCTATACTTTATTAAGGGATAGCTGATATATTACATGCTAATAACTACCTAAACCCAAGCATCACAAACAGAAGGAATTATATAGCCATCCCAGACTGGCCTTTGGAGTTCAAGGCTAGTCTGCCTAAATAGCAAGACCTTGCTGGAGGAAGGATTGAGGATCTAAAATGAGAAGCAATTAGCTAGGCATGGTGGTGTACCCCTTTAATCCCAGCAGGGGAAGGCAGATCTCTGAGTTCGAGGCCAGCCTTATTACAAAGTTCCAGGTCAACCAGGGTTACAGAGAAACCCTGTCTAGGAAAAGAGGGTAGGGGTGAGTGGGGTGGGATCAATCATACTACAAACAAATGTTTTTGTATATTAAGGCAAAATTTGAATCTATTTGAAATTTGGAAGGTATTTACCATGGCATTGGGGGCAGGAATTATTAGATTTTAGTTCTGGTTCTCTTGCTTCCTTGCTATTATTAAGTAATCCCTAAATGAGGGATTACTTCAACTCCACTGGGAAAACAGGAATACCTAGATTGCAAACAAAAAAAAATGGAAGTATTGGAGAGAGTAGAGCCTCACCTGACTGTATGAACTTGTTGACAATCGAAGAAGATCTCTGATCATATCTTGATGTACTCTTTTATACTCACAACCTTCAACAGTTAGTGTTCGCAACTTTAAAAAGAAATAATATAAAATAAAGTCTCGAAGAGTTTAATGAAAGTCCACTTAATTATGAAAAACAATGAGGTAATTATTTATTAGCATGCTGAATCAAGAGGTGATGGAGACACTTGCCTCATGCTGCAGCATCACTCTGTCAATTAGTAGTGCTCTGATATGTTGCTTTTTTCCATGGAGCTGGAAAACAAAACAGCAAACATCTCAATGTTTTCACTGAGTAACTTCAACAATGGATTCCTGAATTCCATAATGAAAACTGACCTCATAATAAGAACACAGCCAGGTATGGTGGTGCATACCTTTAATCTCAGAGGTATGCAGATCACTTTGAGTTCCAGACCACCCAGGGCTACATAGATTGACTAAGTCTCAAAACAAAACCAACCAAACAAACAAACAAAAAGCCCAATAACAACAACAATTAAAAAAAAAAAAAAGTCAACCCAAACTATATCATATAAACCCTAAACCAAGAAAATGAACACAGGGCAGAAAAAAAGGCTGAAAAGCAAACGCAACTGCTACACATGTCTGACAACCTAGGTTCAACTCCTGGAACCTACATGTCGAAGGAGAGAACTGACTTTTTCAAGTTGTCTTCTGAACTCTACTTTCACAGATATATGCCCCCACCTCCACAAATAGATACACCAAAAAAAAAAATTATTTGTATTTTTACAAATTACAAATTATTATTCTTTATTACATTAGTTATCAAAGTGCTCTAATTCTACCTTTTGTCCAAACCTTCCAACCTGTATCTTAAAAGCTCTGATTCATTCCCACAGGGCAGGGAACCCTGATTGTTCTTTGGGCTGACGAGGGAGGGGGACTTGACTGGGGGAGGGGGAGGGAAAGGGGAGGCGGCGGTAGGGAAGAGACAGAAATTGTTAATAAATAAATAAAAAAAGGCAAAAAAAAAGAAAGGAAGAATATCATAGTGTACTATACTTACAGTTTCACGTGCTGCAATAAAAGACTAATGTTTTTCTGCTTTCAAAAAAAAAAAGCTCTGATTCAGGGTTTCTCACCTAGACTCTAATTGTAGCAGAGCATTCTAATATTCATCTATCTTAACTTCCAGTCAAGTGTGGTGGCTCATGCTCACAATGCATATTCCTTTTAGTGGCTCTCCACTGCTAACTATAAACTAAAGAACTTTTTTAAAACAAAACTATTGACATAATTTACCTTAGAACACTCTTCCACAGTCTGCCATAGTTCCCATCTTTTTTTTTTTTTTGTATTCTCCTCTATCTCCACTATTTAGCATCAGTAACATACAGGCTTCTAGAGAGTCAATTGCAGTACAAGTCTACTGGGGAACACTGCTGGGGACAGCTCCACTGCTCTTTGGGTGTTTTTCCTTCCATGTTCCTGAAGAGGCTTATACTAATTCTAATATTGGATCAATATAAGAAATATTTTCCTCAGATTCATACAAAATTCATGCTTGTGACTTTTTTCCCTTAAACAAACAAACAAACCAACCAAAAACCAAAAATCAGCCAGACAGTGGAGGTGCCCGCCTTTAATCCCAGAACTCGGGAGGCAGAGGCAAGGGGATCTTGTCAGCCTGGTCTACAAGAGCTAGTTCCATGAAGCAAATCCCTTTATATCCATACAGAGGAGAGTAATGGATGTTATCACAAAAATAAATACTTTTAACTTAAAAAGCGCTCTACAATTAAGCAATATTCCTAGGAAGTAAATACAATCCCCCACTTAGCATCTGTATCATGCTTTTCGTCTTCATACAGTATTTTGTCTTTAAAAGTCAATGTTTTATTATTACATAATAAGAATCCTATAGCAAAAAAAAACATTGGTTTCATGCAATATTTTTAAACCTACTACTTTTACTTATAGAGCAAATTTCCTCTATAAACAATAATCCTCAAATCAGGACTATTATACATCTTTGCAAAAATAGTATTTCAGAATTTCAGGTGGAAATACTGACCCGATTTTCCATTGATTTCTTTACTAAGTTAAAGCTTTTCCATCGGGAGTCAAATTCATGTTTATGAGATCCTTGGAATTGCAGAAGGTCTCCAATAATCTGTGTCAAAGAATTTCAACATTTATTCAGAAATCATTAGTAAAGCCCAAGCATATTAATAATTACAGAACTGTGTATATTAATAATTATGGAATTCTACCTTTATGATGAGAAACAATGATTTGGTATCATCTTCAGAATTATCAAGTATGTGGTCTAAAATAGGAGAAGAAAAAATTTAGCTAACACCTTAAATTACTATACAAACCCAAATCTACTTCATAAAATGGGGGTGGGGGAGTAAGCTAATATTCTCCCCATTTCTAAAAAAAAGTTAAGTAAAAGCACACCTGCCATAGGCTGCTATTTTAAAGCTTAGAAATACAGAGCAAGTTACAGGCATATATACTTACTAAGAAGTTTCCGTATGACACTAGCAATTGTTTCTCGGTGGTTCTCTCTGGATAGATCTATTTTTTAATAAATAAATAAACAAACAAACAAATAAATAAATAAATAAAAATAATGAAAAGGCATTTTAGACATTCCAGTTTTTAACAGCTTACCCTAGGTTCTTCTTAAAAGGTAAATTGGAGGACAAAAGGCTTTGCCTTTAACATGGTTAAATTAGACGCTATGTATGACCCAGACTAACATTCAAAACCTCTGCGTTTCAAAGGTCCAAGTTAAGCAGGGCATCGAGGCACACACCTGTAACATTAGCACCTCAGAGAATAAGATCAGGATGGCAGATGGTTCGAGACTAGACTGGTCTACAAAGCAAGACCCTTTCTCCAATAACTCTGTAAATGAACAAACAGACAAACATATCTGGGCATGGGGATGCAGATCTATAAGCCCTGCATTTGGGAAGAAGAGGAAAGAGGATAAAGGAGTTGAAGACAAGATGTGGCTACATGAGATTGGTCTCAAATAGCCAAAATAAAACAATTACTTAGGAAATATTTTGTCAGGAAGGTGGGGGAGAGATGGTTCAGGGTTAAAAGCACTTGCTGCTATTACAGAGAATGTGGGTTCAGTTATCAGCACCCACATGGCATCTCAGGGAATCTGTCCTCCATGGGAACGTGATACACATACATCCAGAAAACACCCATACACATAAAATAAAAATAAATGTATACTTCTTTATAAAGTGGGAGAGGGGAGAGAAAGAAAACACTGTTGTGAACATTTCAAAGTCCCAAGCTACTAATTAGAAGCCACAAAGGCTTGGGATTCTCTAAATTTACAGGTAACCCAAATCTAGGAGTTGTAGCTTAGAAATTGATGTACAGAATCAATTCTATTATTAATACATCAGGAAGAGTTTCTATTAAGGCTGCATTTTGAACTTTAAATTAGTATACGATATAGTTGGGCCGGAGGGTGTTGCTGGGAAATAACCCCGAGTCTCAGGCATGTATGTAAGTATATGCTCTTATCAATGAGCAACATCCCCGTTGTCTCACAAAACACTAATACAGTAAGGGTCGGGGTATATCTTAGTGGGAGAACACTTATCTATCCTGCTTATGTCTCTGGGTATGATCTTCCAGCACCACATCGAAAAACTAAATTGAATGAAATTCACTCGATGAAGCTCTACAAAGACCATCAAATATAAAGGCTACAATATTCCCCATTCACATTAATGTTTCACCCTATAAGAATTTAAAACATGGCCCTTCCCTCTTTGACCACATAACATCTCCCAGCCCAGCCTGTCCGGGCTCTAGGACCGAATCCGAATCGGCAGGGCAAACGGGAGGGTGGTAGATCCTTTGTCCCCACTAGCCTGCCTGCACCAAGCTGGGTAGGTCCTTTGTTTAAGAGCCACCCGAGCAGCAAGGAGATCCGAACCCGGCACCAGGAGAGACATCACTGGGGTGAGTGAGTTTCTGACCTCGGCAGCAGCCCGGGACAGGGAACTCAGACACCCCTCCTACACTTCCTGGTCATCCTCAGGGGCTACTCTGCCTGATACCTCCTCTCTCTCCCTATCCCACCCAGCTTGCATCCACAACCCTCCCCCCCTCCGTCTGACTCCCTTCCCTCTTTGACCACATAACATCTCCCAGCCCAGCCTGTTTGGGCTCTAGGACC
>NW_026068101.1:220354-271835 GCF_014885135.2 Alexandromys fortis
GTGTGTGTATTAGCACATGCAAGGCAGGTGCCTGTAGAGCCTGGAGGAGGTGAGACATCCCCAAGAGCTGTAGCTGGAGGCAGTTGTTAGTTGTTCAGCATGGATTCTGGGAGCCACGCTCCATTCCTCTAGAAAAGTAACAAGCCACTTAACGGCTAAGCCATCTATGCCAGCTCCATTTTTATTTTTCTGCTCTAATGATAGTAAAATTAACACATTATAGACCTATTTTAGGCTTTAGTCCAGTCATGGAGACTGATTCCTCAGCAAGGTTTTTGGACTTTGAGATGAAACTCTTAATTTTTGTCTGATCCCTTTATTCTTCGCTCTTTCCCCTTTCCATTTTTTTGAAGAAACTTCTAAATAACTGCTGGAGTCCAACTGAGCCGTCTTTCATGCTTCCCATTACTTCGTCCTTAGATTAAATTCAGCAGCATGTATTTTTATTGTCAAAATAGCTCTCTGAAATAACATTACTTTCTTGTTGGTTCTTAAAAGAACCTCTTTCAACCACTTTTCCATTAACGGGCTTCCTTGACGATAGGTAGACAAAGAGCCGCTGCTTCAAACTTCCAGCAGCCACGAATTGTAACCAGAACATATCTACATTGTGCATTCCGCTCTGAAGTCTTCTTGTCTGTGTGAGGCGAGGTCCTTAAGGTCTGTTAATGCAACTTTCTCCTTCTTATCCAGAAGCAGATGTCAAATGCACTTTTATTTTTTTTCCAGTTCCTTTCTTAAGCACAGTCTTTTGTTCCCGTGTAAACGCTGCTTTATGCGGTTGCTTTTGCCTAGAATATTCTCCTCCGCTACCTTTGCATTTGGGAGTGTGTGTGAAGTGTCAATTTTTGTCCCTGAAGTCCCAACAAGAAAAACTGCACCTTTCTTTGGATCGTTCTAGGCATCTTGCTGACAGAGGTCCACCTTTGCCCTTCCTTCCTTTCTCTAGATTGACATCCTCTGGTTTATTTCTGCACCACTAGCTGTAATGTATCGCGTTTAGTTCATTTGTTCACTTAATTCTTATTCTCTCCCATTAACAACTAGCTTTGTGACCACTGTATCCTCCTTGGTTGATTTTGCATCACTAAAGCCAGGCTCTACATGGGTTTCAGAGGAGGAAAAACTATAAATAGTTATTAAAATTGTCTTTCGAGACAGCTGCTGAATCCTGCTTCCAAATCTCTTACAGAGAACGATTTGAAACTCAGAGGCATCTGTGACTTATGTGAGCTGCTAGAAACTGGTGTGTCAAAATCAAGCGGGTTTTGAAATTCTATTCAAATGTATGAGGGCATCACGCATGAGTGAGACAAAATGATGTAGTAGATGCTTTGGCTTGTCTCTCCTAAAAAACTCAGCTATGTAATAGAGACATTATGCAGACTTTTGTATAATAGGTCAGCTTCATTATAGAGGCTGTTTTTAATTAGCTCGCCTGCTACAAAATACTATGAATTGTGGCTAAGTGGATTTTTATATAAATTTCAAATCCAAATTCGTAGAACTTTGAAGTAAAATTTCGGATGTGTATCACAGACGATTGAGTTAGCAGCTTGAACACCTTAATGATGTGTTCAATTGTACTGTCGTAGCTGAAACCAAGGTAACAGGGGACACCTGCATGGTAGCTATTAGGAGACTCTAAACCCGGCCAATAGACAGACAATGTAACGCGAGGTAAGGCAGTTTCACTATGGATGCTTCTTCAAGGAGAAGGACGAATGAACCAGATAGCAGGCTTGGATCACCAATTAATTGAACTATTCTTCAAATAGACAACAGTATCATGCATTTAATAAAAGCATTTCAGGAGTAATTCTATGAGGCCAGTTCATTTCCAAACAGATATTGGGAAAAAAATCCAAGTTACTTTGATATCTGCACTTTCATTAATTTTATTATCTTGCTTTTTGAGTGCTATAGCTCTAAACAGATGCCTCGGTGTAGTTAATTTTGTTACAAAAAGACATAGTTTTTTTCAAACAAAGGAGAGAATAGTTGATCAAATTTAGAGAAAATAATGTAACCAGACAGCGGCAAAGCATTTGCTCAGCCTTCAGGCACACCTGGGTTTGATCATCTGTACTGCAGCAAAGACAGCACTGGAATCAGTTTCAGAATTCTCCCTGGAAGACTGTTGCTGGAAGCCTAAATAAAGCATGGAAATTTCTGTGCAGGCTGATGGCATATGCCAATAAATAGTATTGCCTGCATTTTATAATGAAACCAATGTAGTTGCTTTTGTTAGATGTCAGTCTGTACCTCTTTAAGAAATGTGTAATACAGGGGACCGAGCGATGGCTCACTGGTTCTCAGAGGTCTTGCAGAGGACCTGTGTTTGGTTCCCAGGGCTCACTAGTGTTCACAACCATCTGCAGCTCCAGTCCTTGTGATTTTGATGCACTCTTCTGGACTCTGTAGGCACTGTACACACATGGCATACATGCCTATACACAGGCAAAACTCTTATACACATTAAATTAAAGATTAAAAAGAAATATGTGATATTATGAGTGAACAAAAGCAAATATCTTAGAATCAAAGGTTTTCTTTTTTTTGCCATGTTAGTAAATAAAAAAAGGCAGACACAGATTTTCTTTAAAATGAATTTTTTTGTCCATGCTAAGCATGGTAACATGTGTTTAATCTTCATATTTAGGAGACTGAGGCCAGCCTGGGCTACTTGATGAGACCCCATTGCTTAAAAATCTCCAGTAATTCAAAAACAATATTTAAGTAAAAGTATGTGGCCAACTATTATTTGTGGATGCTTGTCCATATAAAAACATTACTAGGTTTAAAAAACAACCATGTGGAAGCAATTCAATTCTCTGACAAATTATTTTATGTGACTGTTTTTTTTAAAGTAGCATTGATCATTTATAATATAGAGAAAAGTTATGAGACAATAAACCCACACAAGATGCATTACACACAGCTGAGTGCAGCTTAAATTTCTTGACTTGCCCTGTCAGTAAAGCTGAAGCACTCTACAGTCTTAAGAAAATTAAACAAATAACCACGGTGAAAGCAAATCTGCTTGTAGATGCTTGTATAATGTGGCCTGTTTCTGTAACCATTAAAAATACTTCTTGTCCTCATTAATAACTCTATTAATAACCAATTACTTTTTCTTTGACAGTAAGTTTAGGTCCTTCAAGACGTTCATCGAATTACTCTCTTCCTTTGTTTCTTTTTTTCAATTATTAAAATATCATACTTAAAAAACAAAAAAAAAAAAAGAATTTAAAACATGGCTGGTGAGATGGCTTAGCTGATAAAGATCTTTCTAGTGATAGTCTGAGCTTGAGCCCCAGAATCAACACAGTGTAAAGAAAATTCACTCTGACATCTTGTCCTGTGACCATGAAAAGTACACATACATACAAAAACCAACAATTATCCTTTTAAGCTAAAAAAAAAATTAAAACTTAAATGCATGTTACATAGTAGCAAAGCTTACATCTGAACACAGAAAGTAATTCAATTTATGGAGTCAATCTCTGTTATTTATTGGCAATTCTTTAAATAATAGTTATAAAGCCAGAGGCAGATCTCCAAGTCTAAGGACACTCTGGGCTACATAATGAGACCCTGTCTCAGAAAAAAAATAAACATCTAGTTTCCCAAAGAGAAAGAAAATGATTGTTGCATAATGAGTATGTTTTATATACTACAAAAAAATCTAAGAACCATAAATATAAAATGACTCAATTCTAATTGTTACAGATAGCTTCTACAGACTTACTTCAGTAAGTATTCACATACCATGTTCCAGTCCAGTATACAATTTTGTTTCCTCTAAGGACACCATACTTGGTACTCTGTTTAAAAACAAGAGAGCTTCATTTATTAATAATATCAAAACAAAAGGTCAAAGGAAAAAAAAACCTCATTGTTACAATGTTTAAATTAAAACAAAGGTAATGCATTTATAATAGATTTCTATTCTCCAGTACTTTAATTCTTTACATTTCTGAAGGTTAATGCTGCTGTTTCATTAAGAAGCATAGTAACTTAGCAACTAACTTAAAGAAAATGTTCCTTTAGTTCCTTTTTTCAAGGGGAAAAAAATCATCTCTCAATGAACATATATTGTTAACTGAATATTCATTCAAGTGGAAAAGCTTATATTCACTGATAAGAATTTATTCATCTTCAAAGAAAATTCAGCTTCATAATTATATAATTATAATTTAAAGTTTGTCAACTTTTATTGCTGAAGCACCTAATAGCACACATGGTTCTCTATAAGAGATAAGAGCTATAAGCAACAGCTCTTTCTCTTTAAACCAGCGAAATGGACCTTTCTTAACAAAGTAGTCAAATGACATTTCTAAATTGTTACATAGAACACTAAATCTCAAAGATCAGTCACAAGCTAGGCATGGTGGCTCATGCCTGTAACCCCAGTACTCTGGAGGCTGAGGCATGAAGATTAGGGTGAATTCAAGGCCAGGATAGGGCTACATAGCAAGCTTTAGGCCAACCTGAATTAGAAAAGTAAAACTGTCTTAAAAACCCCAAAAATCTGCCCAAACAAAATACAACAGTACGGTCAGACCAAGCTAGTTAAATTCAACAAATGGCTGAGCATTACCTATAGATTTACAAGAATACATCTTATGGGAGACTATGAATTTATACATCTGAATATATATACACACACATATACACATGCATATATATATGTGTGTATGTACGTATGTATATCTTCAATGGGAGTCTATCTCAATTTTCAAAATTTCAAACTACAAGACCTGGCCCAATGGCTATTCTAGTAAAGAGAAGACACCTCCTAAGAGGTGGAACATGAATACAAAGGCAAAGGAACCAGTGAACAAACCCAACCCAGAGCTACTTTATAATAAACAGAAACTGCAGTTATTACCTAGCACTAATGAGCTTACAACACATATAATGGGGAAGGAAACACCACTTTTATTTAACACATCCCCAAGGGTACCCCACAAAGCAGCTAAATTTAAAGCATTATTTCCGTCATAATGTCTGACTTAATAAATCCTGACATAGCAAATGACGTCAGAGGACTGAAGCTCCAGTTTCTCAGCTATGCTGCTCACCATAATTCAGTGCCTAAGACAGCAAATCTCAGGACCAAACCTACAGAGTATGAACAAGAAATGTTTTTTTCCACTAATGTACTTTAAAATTCATTAATATTTTATAGCATAAAATGCTAATTTGCTTTTCTGAGATTTTCTCAAAGTTTGCTTTCTTGCTATAGAGTTTCAATCTGCGGCAAAGCTTACAAATTTCAGCATCTTGTTAACTTCTTATGAGCAGAAATAAATATGTATCCAAAACGCAAAGTCAGTAAAGAATAAGAACTCTTAACAATAAATTTCAAGTCTCTACTGAAATTAGCCCTCAGTACTAAATAGAAAAGTACAATGAAAAGGGAAAGGAGCTATCATCACCTTCTTGGTAGAGCACAGGGAAGGGTTTGTCATAGCTGATATAAGAGAACAGAAATCTCTTCCCTGCTGATACAAATCTACGAGTTGTCTAAAGCAAAAATACAGCTTTACTCATTACTCAACTCATGCTCACTACCACATAATACTAAGTGCATTAGTCAGTCACACTGCCTTAATAAGATTAAAAATAACTTCCATAGTAATTGATTTCCTAGAATTTTTACTGCATCAAAATACCAAAGGGATGCAGAGACAGCACCATCAATAACGTACCTGCTGCATAAGCACCAGGCTATGAGTTCAGACTCCAGCACCTGTGGTGGCACAGTGCTGAGAAGAAGGATAAAACTGAACCTCTGGGGCTCACTGGCCAGCCATTCTAGACAAAGCAGCAAGCCCAGGCACAGAGAGAAACCATGTCTTAAAAAGTAAGATGGAGAACAACAGGGAAAGACATGCAATAACAACCAATGGTTTCCAAGTATGTACGCCTATACACAGACACATACAATGCATATACCGCACACATGAAGGATTTTACTTGATAGTCTGGAGTGTTTCATTATATGCATTTTTAGCTCTTCTAACATCACCCATTTGAAAACAAGTATCATTAGAAAAGCTAAAGCTAACTTCTTAAATCTGTGTGTCAATTCTGAAGTGCTTTCTTTTTTATCATTTATCATTGTTTGGTAGTCTGCTAGCTAATATCAAATAGTGAAAAAGAAAACCTACCTTGTATAAAATTTTAAAATATTAAACTACAAAATGATCTATTCTTTTTCTATTTTGAAACAAAAATTAATGTACAACTTTCACGTTATTCAGATATATGGTACTTAATTAAATTTAAACATTTTGTTACCCAGAATTCTTTTTTACATTCACTTATCTAAGAATCAACTTAAATTTTATCTTTCTGCCTATCACAAATTAAACTCTAATTGGTTTGACACATTTTACAGTAAATGTGTCTTAACAAGTATATATATAGTCATATGTGGTAGTATATGCCTATATACTCAGGAAGCTGAGGTAGGAGGATCTTCCCAAATTTGAGGCCAGCCTGGGCTAAGTAAACAAAACAAATAAACAAAAGCAATAGCAGCAAAATCTATAATTTAAGTTCCATACATTATTTGTCTTAATGAAACGCAATTCTGAAAAATAACTCCAACAAAACATACTGTAAGCAGTCATACGTATGTAATAATAATGAAGTAAAACCATCGCCACTGTTCCTAGACCAGGCCACCCAACTGTAGCAAAACATCTTAGAATCTGGAGGCACTGTCACATTATCTGTACCATTAGATGGTATGCTTTTAGGTAGCACTAGAACAATAACAATAATCACTGGTGGAAAACAGAGGATGCTAGAAACGGGAAGAAATGACAAAAACGTAAAAGCAAAATATACAGTACAAGTTCAGGTATGTACAAAGACTAGATCAATTGTCATGAAATAGGAATAAACAATATTATATACAATCTTCTAGTGTGTATGTAAAAGAACACCTTGCCTTCCCAAGAACCTCACCCTCTCCTGAAATCAAGCCACTGGCAGGCTTTCCCCACTTAGCACTTAGCACAAGTGTTTCACAAGAGACAGTTGGCCATTTCTGTGTACCCAGCTATCTGCATCAATAACAGCTGAAAATAACAAAACTGAAAAGCTCCTCTATTTATGCTACCATGTGACCAGAGGGCTGCTAAGAGAAACTTTTCACATTGGAGATTTAAAAGTAACTGTGAGAATAGATTTTCATGTCCGACACACAATGAAAACAATCAGAAGGCGAAATAAGGAGAAAACAGGGTTACTCACCGTGGAGTAGTAACTGTTTCCTGTTCTGTGTGCAGCTTCCCCAGCAGTGCTGGGTAGTTTCCTGGAGGTGCCAAGAGAGGTTAGCTAGCCCTGCCCCTCATTGTATACACAACACATCCTTTCACACATCAATGAAATGGTCTCAAGCTTAGACGGTAAGAATTTTCTTGAGTGGATAGTTAGTAAAAGTTGAGATCTCAAAGAATGATTTGACTATGATGTAACAGATCAGAGGAAAGGGGAACGAAGTAAAGAAGTATTCTGAGATGAAAATGGTGACTCCTCTACCTTGAGTAACCCTGTTTTTAGATGTTAGTTTCTGCATCCTCTAATAGCTGATTAGACCTAAAAGATCTTAACAAAAAGTGGACTAAAAAGGAGAAAACTGAAGATTTCAGGAGTAAAGGCAAATGTCCAAGGTTCCTATGTGGCAATGGAAAGACATATTCCAATTTTTACTCCACAGGTAGAGCTGTATGCATTAACTACTGCAGAAGTAGAGCCTCTCTTAAAGTCCCAGGAACAAAGCAGAGAGATTCCATTCTAAGATTCGTTCAGCAATGCATGGCAATGAGCAGAACTGCTAAAATTCACAGTTTTAAATTGTATTAAAGTGACAAGTTTTTAGCCTTAATTACCTCCGAGGACCTTTTATCGTATCTATATTTTGCCATGTGAAGGTTTATGGTGATTACAGGTATTTAGTGACCTACATTGATCCATCATTTACTTTTATTCTTTAGATTTAGCTTTTTGTATTTGTCTGTTATTTATTGAATAGCATAAGAAATAGTTTTGTGTTTAGTAACCATTTCCCCAATAGTGAAGTTAAGATCATCACATAAACTCCATTAGAAGTCAAGTAAGTTTATGGCTTTCCATCACAGTTTTCCAGAGGTATTTGTCCTATATTGCTAACAAATACAGAGAGCAAACCTGGTACTGAGTAATCTGACTCTGAGTGTAACCGAATATGAAACGTTTTATATAAGCAAGACTTGGATGAAAAGTTTAAGTACAAATTAAAAAACAATGCTTGAATTGCTAATAATTGCCAAATTTGATCTGGTGTTTTGTACAAGTAAACTTAGTAAAGCTAACAAGAGGTATTACAGACACCTGAGGCATTGCATTACTCCACTCTCTCCCTACAGACTAAGACTACCTCAGTTATTCTCTCCTGGCTTGGGTCTGCTGACAATCCCTGATAATCCTGGTCACTCCACACCCAGTGTGTCACTGTGTCACAGGATGTAGCCACTGACTTAACTTTTTTTTTTCCCCACTCAATTTAGATTTGGAAATTTAACTCTTTTAATATAAATATATAAGAGAACAAATATTTTAGAAATTTCAAAGGCTATTTTATTAGTTTTGTATTCATCCACCTTCTGTAATGAAAGTGAAAATGGTGCACACAGGAAAAAAACCATGAAGTTGTTCTTCCCGTTTTTGGATAAAGACAATACAAGTTATCACTGGAAGATCCTGTTAAGAACTACTTCAAAGCCAACAGAAAGTGTATTTAAGGAAAAAAAAAAAATCCCACTAGGTAGGTAAGAGAACTAGCTGCTTTCCAGGAGGACCTGGGCTTGAATCCCAGGACCTACATAAACGACGCTCAAGGCTGTCTGTAACTCCAGTTCCATGAAGATCTGATGCCCACACATATAAAATAAGAAAATAAAGTAAAAAATTTAAGTTTCTGCTTGGCAATTTAAATCAAAGAGATGGTTGCTTGCTTCTAACTCTACATAACGCAGTTATTAGTCTGTGCAGATACTGAACCCGTGTTTTAAGATGTAAATTGCTCAATGATTTTAAAATACATTTATATTCAATGTGTTTCTTATGATTTCATATTTTCCGTTAAATTTTTACTCTAAAAGTGAAGGTTTCTGCCTCCACCTACCCCCATTTTTCTTTTTCTGAGACAAAGTCTCACTATGGCCAGCCTCAAATTTTCCAACCTCCTACCTCAGCTTCCAGAGTGCTACAATTAAAGGTATGAGCCGCCATATCTGGCTAAATCTGAAAAATCTGAAGCATAAAACTTTTCAGTCTAACATATTTCTGGTGGAAACCCCATGAATAGAACTCAGTGTCAATTTTAGAACTTAAATAGTGGTGTTATTGTATTATATATTTATTAATATATGCATATTATCAGATAAAGCATATCATTATATAAAAATCAAAATGGCATTCTAATAAATAAGCATAGGAATTTTTCTTGAGGGGAGAAAGGGTCAAACAAAATCTTGCTATGTGCCCAGGCTGACCTCAAACTTGCAATTCTCCTACTTCAGCCTCTCCGATATATATATATATATATGTGATTACATATGTGAGCCACTGAATCCGGGTTATAAGGAACCTTTGTCATGATGAAAGTTTACTTCAAAAGAGAAAACTTAGGCTTGGTGGCTCGCACCTGCAATCCCAATACTCTGGAGGCTTAAGATAGAAGCATTGACGTGAGTTTCAGGCTTAGCCAGAGCTACAAAAGATGACCTCAATCTCAAACAAAAACAAGCAACCAACCAACCAAACAAAAAAATCTCAGGAAGAAAGATGAAGACATGCCTCAATTCATTCCGACAGTATACATGGCAGAGCTACAGGCCGAGATGAACTGCAAGGCAAACACATGAGTCTCCTCAACTGCCCACTTACTACTGCATCCCAACCACCGTAAGACACATTTGAGCTCTTAAGACAAACTACTGCATTAAATGTCACAAGTCTCCCTATTAACACTTTTTGTAGAGCTCTACTGACACCCAATTTGCTAAGCATGAAATAGCATTGTGTGTGCTATACAGGGATGTTTTTACAATATGGTACAGGATTAAGATCATTAAAGAGAAAAGGCTCAAAGGGCTCTCATTTTAAAATATATTTGAAAATCGACCTTTCTTAACAAAAATATTGGCAAAATTATTCTTGTATAAACTATAAACTATATGGGTGAAAATCTAATTTTTTAAAAGACTTAGCAAGATCTTAAACAAATTTAAAACAGATTTTCTGACCTAAAATGACACTACTACTTTTAAACTTAACACTTTAAAGTTCAGTGATAAATGTTTTTAGGGTAAAATAAGAGGCAATTATGTTTTGGAAAGTATAACTCCAAATGACTATACAAAATATGGTCATGTCCTGTTTAAACTATTCTTACCTCAATCTTTTATGATTGAATTGAAAAAAAAATCAGCAAATAATTTCTTCTATCCCTAATTTTTAAGGGCAGCTATCTACTCCTGTGTGGTCTTCATTAGCTTTCTCAGCAATGAGACAGATGCTGGGGATTCAGAACACCGAGTTAATATCCGGCTGCTGACCCATTTGTGCCAAGCTCATGCATGGTATCATGTCATGGCATCTCCATTTTGTGTTGCCCAGGTGGCAGTGCCAGCATCGGATTAAACATTCTAAAAGATGGACTGAAGAGCAATACTAACACTCATCTGCAGGATCCTAAGTCAATGCTGACCACTGGCAAAATAGGGTTTGTTTTATTTGTTTGCTTGCTTTTTAAAAATTAAAGTATGAATCCTAAATTACCTCCCAGCTATTACTTTTAAATGTATTAACATCTGAAGATACTCTATTTTGCTACCATATGAAGATCTGTATAAAGCCTTTAAGAATTTCATAGACCTAAATTATTATACCTTAGGTGTTTTTGCCCTAAGAGCTACAAATATAGAAGATCAAACAATTCAGAAACAACATTAAGAATAGCCCATGAAGTAGGTAAACTTAAAATATGTCAAATGGCAAAAGAGCAAAACAGGTAGGTTTGTTCTTTACTTACAAGTTAGTAACTGGCTCTCCTTTCAACGGAGGTAGGAGGTTCCCTGAGCCAATCAAGCAGCTGTGTACTATAGTCAGACTCTGTAGAATATCATCTCTATTCAACACAAAACACATTATCTTATTTTAGAAGATTCCTAAGACATTTTTAACAAGACTTCTAGAAAATCTAGAATCTAGGGAGAAGAATAAAACTTTATCTAATGGTCATGAGCAGAAAAGTACTGGCTTATCACTGAGTAACACAACATAAATATATTTATTGCTGATATTAGGCCTTCTTAAACAGGTTTTAAATAATTAGTAACATGTACTGACTAACTGCACTCTGAGAAGCAAATTTTAATTTAATTAATTAAATACAAAAATAACTACCACTAATAAGAAACAATACCAAGAATGTCTATCTTACTTCATTTCAAACATGGAATTGGGGGGAGGGAAAGTAGGAGGAGAGAGGAGGAGGAGGAGGAGGAGGAGGAGGAGGAGGAGGAGGAGGAGGAGGAGGAGGAGGAGGAGGAGGAGGAGGAGGAGGAGGAGGAGGAGGAGGAAAAAAAGAAAAATCTAGCTGCACACACATTTGCTTCCAAAAAGAAGTTTAGCAGACTTGAAACACACTAAATCTCTTGTTATTATTTTAGGAATCTTCAAAACAACTGTAAAATATAAAAGTCTAATGGATTCAATAATAACTATTTCTTATTAAATTCCTATGGAAAAGAAAGAAAATCTCAGTTAAGTAAACTCAATGTCAACAATGAGAGCTACTTAATAAGTTTAATGTTCAGTAGACAGATAAAGGTCTTTCCTTTGAAAGGGGTATACCTTACCTACACTTTCCAAAATAAGCAAGTAAAATCGCTAAGTAGAAGTGTTTCTGCCAAAAACTGGGAGGGTTAAGATGGGAATTAGTTTTAGTATTTAACATGGGTAGGTGGGCTTAGTGCGGTGGGTGCATATGTTTACTCCCAGCTCTTAGGAGGCAGAGATAGGCGAATCTCTTGAGTTCCAGCATAGTCTACATGGTGAGAATCTGTCTCAAAAAAAAAACAAAAACCAAAAATGTTTTGATGGGACTAAGATGATCAACCCAGTGACTATCTAGCATGATGTCCTGGGTTTGATCCCAAGCACTGTATAACCTGGGAATGGTGGAACATGATTATAATCCCAGCACATGGGAAGTAGAGGCAGGAAGACCAGATGTTCAGGGTCATCTTTGACCAGCCTTGACTATAAGAAACCCTGTCTCCAAAAAAAAAAAAAAAAAAAAAAAAAAAAAAAAACCAAAAAAAAAAAAAAAACAAAAACAAACCTTATACAACCAAAAAAACAAGAACCTGTTTCAACATTGATGAATTTACACAATGTTCAATGTTTTTCTCAATAATGTATATTTTCAAAACAAACATTGAATATGTTATGAATCATAGAGCTAGGTTCAGTTCCCAGCATCCACATTGTGGCTCAGGATATCCAAAGTCTTGTGATGTCTGTGGCTACCAGGCATATACATGCAAGCAAAACACTCATACACATAAAATAAAATAAAATAAATCTTTAAAAAAAGATTTAAAAAAAAGTAAACATATACATCAGATATGGATGTTGAGGCAGGTATTAAAGTTTGAAAGATACTACTAAAGAAAACTAACCTAGACATTTCAAGTTCTCCATCCCCACAACACTGGAGTTTGATGAGCTCAGGCTGAAGAAAGGAGTCTAACAAATAGAAGGCGAAAGAAACTTCCTCTGAAGAAGGAACATGCCACTGGATCCCCAGATTCCATAAATCTCCAGGCTTACCCCAGTCCTAGGAAAGAGAAGCTTTTCACTAAGTTGTAAAGTTGGAGAGACACATGTATACACAACATTTATAAATTTAAAATCAGACCTAGAAATAATATGTTGATACAAGCAAAAAAGACCCATGACAATATCATTACTCCTTTATTATTATTATACCCCTGAAAAATGTCTCCCTAAAAGCCACTTAATATGCATTTCTTGCAGAAAAGAAAGGACGTTCATACGAAGGTAGCTAGTTTAGGCCTGAGATAATGTATAACTAATGAGGTGAGATATGGCCCAGCCATGGCAGAAAAGCAGAAAACCATTCAAGTATGTTGGCACACAGCAGCTATACATCACAGCACAGGAGAGGCTGGCACAGGACGATTACAACATCAAGTCCAGCCCAGGCCATGTAGCAGGAAAAGAGGGTAGAGTTTTAGCTTCATGACATGTTAAAATGAATGAGTCTAATAATCCCAATAACAAGGTTTTTTTGTTCTGTATTTGTTTGTTTGTATGCATGTATGTATTATGTAGCATCCTGCCTACATGTATCCCTGCACACCAGAACAGAGCACCAGATATTATTATAGATGGTTGGGAGCCACCATAAGTTGCTGGGAATTGAACTCAAGACCTCGGAAAGAGCAGCCGCCAGTGCTCTTAACCTTTGAGCCAATTCTCTAGCCCTCTAATAAGTTAGAAGCAATGTACTTTAATAAAAAGAACTGGGACACTGAATTCTCTCCCAGGCCACAGCAGTTTGATTTCATACCTATGTGGTGACTCACAACTCTGCAACTCCAGGTCCAGGGGATCTGATGTTCTCTCTTTTATCATTTGGGGGCAGTAGACACATATATGGCTCACAGACACGAACAAACAAAATACCCACACTCAATAAATAAATAAAACTTCCTGAAAAGATGTGACATTTTTATACACAGCAGGAAGAAACAATACCTCTGAATTATTTTTAAAAAAGAAACCAATATATTTATTCTTTAATCCAAAATGATTGAAAATGCTTGCCTTGATAGGGAAGTATTCAGAAGGAGGCTTGTTAAAGCCACCCGGCACACTGCAGTATTCTGTGGGGTAGATTAGTGTGGTAGAACGAAGAAGATGATGCAAAAGATTGCAAGACAGTGTGTAGCCCTGCTTACAGGTGAGGTGTAGGGTTCGCTGGAGAATCTTCACAAGTTGCTCCTTATACAGAAGCAACTTCTTCCCATCTACACGAGTAATCTGAAAAGACAGAAAAAATACTTGAAGGCAGCCAGGCAGTGGTGGTTCCAGGACAGCCAGGGCTATGCAGAGAAACCCTTTCTCAAAAAAGAAATAAAAACTCAAGAACAAATTTGGCTTTACATCTAGAACCAATAATCAATTCAAGGTTCAGTATTTGACATTACAGTGCTTAAAAAAACATTATTTCTGTAAATGACTTTGAATCATTTCAAAAATGTCATTTTAACTATACCTTAATTATTAACTTTTTAAAATCAAAACACCTATGTTTTTACATGCCAAAGTATCATCTTTTTCAAAAGAATCCATATACCTTTAAAGAAAACAAAATACGTTTTTAACTTTCTAAACTAACTCATAAATAAAATGCAAGCTTGACTGGTAAAGCTCTTCTAAGAGTTAGGCATGTTGGTACAGATCTTCAACTCCAGCACTCTAGAGGCAGAGCCAGGCAGATCTTTGTAAGTCTGAGGCCAGCCTGGGTTATATAGTGACAAACCCGAGTCCCCCCAAAAAACAAACCGTGAGCTGGGCATGGTGGCTCACGACTTTAATCCCAGCACTCAGGGGGCAGAGGCAGGTGGGTTTCTGTGAGTTTAAGGCCAGTCTGGTCTACAAACTGAGTTCCGGGACAGCCAGGGCTGTTATTTAGAGAAACCGTGTCTTGAAAAACAAGACAAACACACAAACAAAAATCCAAAATATAACATAAATAAAAATTCCAAATCTTTGATAATATCCTAAGTAATAGGTTATTCCTTTTTTGTTTTGTTTTATTATTCTTGGAAAACTTTATTACAGTTTAAACAACAAAGCAACAGATGGGAGAGTAAGGCCATCCTTCACAGCTATCTGGGGCAAACCCCACACAAGAGACATAATTTAGGCAAAAGACGTTCACTAGTCTATATTTTAGTTATCTCTCAATTTGAGATCATGGGAATCAGTCACACAGGTAAGAAACAGGTCTGCATGAAGTCCCACCAGAAAGTAGCAGAAGGCCTACTCCTGAAGATCGAGAGCAGGCGGCTCACATTAAAAACACCTGCAAGGGGGCTGCGCTCCCACCGCCTTAACCTTTACTGGGACTGTGGTATCACAATCGAGATGGATGTTCAGTCAAGTCAAGCCCGAAAGGTAAGAATCGTGTATTTCTTTAGAGGAAACATAAAAACATGACTAATTGGATCTTCTCTTAAATTTACAATTAAAAAGTCTATTTTTGAAGACATTAAAAAATAGACACAGCAGCACTATCTAACACCTGAAAAGATTGCACTCAGAGCGTGCCCATTAAGAACTGCAACTGCAAAGTCTGTTTCAGCCCACAGAGGCGATTTCTGCGTAATGAGCTGTTTACTTGGGCTTGCCCTCTATCAACAGCACACACCTGGTCAACTATTAAACCTCTACTGTAGGGCTCTTCTTCCACTTTATTTCCCTTTAACTAAAATGCACCTCAACATGACTAGACAATTCAAAGAGGCTGTAATGGCCTTCGATGATTTTCTTCTTTATTTGTTTATTTTAATGAAATAATTGTTTTTATTTTATTTTTTAAATTTTTGTTTTCTCTTTTGCTGTTTTTTTATTTTATTTTGTTTTTATTAAAAATTTCCGCCTCCTCCCCCTCCCTTTTCCCTCCCCCCACTCCTCACACCCTACTCCCCTTCCCCTCCCTCTCCAGTCCAAAGAGCAGTCAGGGTTCCCTGCCCTGTGGAAAGTCCAAGGTCCTCCCCGCGCCATCCAGGTCTAGTAAGGTGAGCATCCAAACAGGCTAGGCTCCCACAAAGCCAGAACATGAAGTAGGATCAAAACCCAGTGCCATTGTCCTTGGCTTCTCAGCAGCCCTCATTGTCCACCATATTCAGAGAGTCTGGTTTTATCCCATGCTTTTTCAGTCCCAGTCCAGCTGGCCTTGGTGAGCTCCCATTAGATCAGCCCCACTGTCTCAGTGGGTGGGTGCCCCCCTTGCGGTCTTGACTTCCTTGCTCATGGGACACTGTCACTAAGACAAACTGACTGGAAGATCTTTACCAACCCCGCAACAGACAAAGGTCTGATGTCCAAAATATATAAAGAACTCAAGAAACTAGACTTTAAAATGCTAATTAACCCAATTCTTCTTTTTTTTTTTAAAAAAAAAAAAAATTTAAAGTTGGAGAGCACTATATAGCCCAGGCTGGCCTTGAACTCGTCAGCCTTCCAAGTGTTGGGATTTGAATGCATCACCAAGTCCAGCTCAATAATCTTCTTCTACTGTAGTTGATTGTGGGAACTGCAGCCCCCAGTTGATATCCCTGCCCCCATTTGAGGTGCTTATCTGCAAGGAAAACATAATAAATTCCCTCTGCTCCTGGAGCGGGGAAGGAAGGAATTTTAAGTGCGTGGTGACCAGTCCTTGATCCCTGCCAGGGTCAGGTTACAGTCCCTTCGCAGCCCCCTCCTCATTTGGTGCCATGGTATAAAACCAGCCCAGCAGACAATAAAGAGAAGCTGTTCCACCTCAAGCTCGTGCTCTGTGTATTCATTCAACCTGGACACCCTCCGCCGAGACTCTTGGTTCCAGCCCGCGCTGGCGCGGCAGTTGATCTAGTTCTCGGTGATGGCTAATGCCCAATTTGGCCTTAGTCTTTGATTTTAGATTCACAATAGAATACTGCATCACATACACTCCATCTTGATCAGTGAGTAATCTACTTACATCTCATAACAAGTTACCAATAGAAAATGTGCAATATTGTTGCAAAAAAATATACAGTATAGAGAAGTTTCTACATTCCCACATAGGCTTTAAAATGAGGTAATGAAAACTTGACTGGTTAACCCTTTCTACCACTTGGGACGTCTCAGGAAAAAACAATGCTAAAACACCTTTCCTCAGATCTTTTCATGTCATGTTGCCTTTGAATAATTCTGAGGGCCTTTTCTATGCTGAAATATAATTTAAGAAATCCTTCAGCTTTGTTGGGTAGTCTGTCATCATTCCAGCTGCTCTCAAATCAAACGTTCTTTTGTACTCATGCAAACATATACTTGGATGCCCCGGGCAGTGAGGTAGTCGAATAGAGCTTTCCACATAATAAAGTACCAGAAAGCCAGATAAGAAACTTCCAACCTTTGGACATAGTATGTGGCTCTTTCAGCTTCAGTATGATAGAAGGCATTGGAATTTCAAAAAACTGTTCTCGAATGGGCACAAAGGGCAAGAGGCCAGTAAAGAAAAGGCCAAGGATGAGCAGAACACACTGTAGGCTTAAGAGTGTAGGAATATCTGAGTTCTCTTTGTAGCACTTTTCTACAATTGCAGAGCTGGCACTGCCCCACAGTTAGGGGCTCTCTCTTATACTGCTTCACCAATTCTGAGGCCTTCTTAATGGGCACACTGTTGTTGACTTTGATATCGATGTTAAAGGGGGTCTCAGGAAACCTCAAACACCTCCTTCAGCAATGGAATGCAGTTAGCTTTTCCTTCACACTTGCATACTCTCTGAAATGGTAAGGTGGGAGCTCACAGTATTTGAGACATTTACACTGATCCCAGTTGACCTCTTCAGATTTGCATCATGAGACACTACAACTTGTACATCTTTTGTGATATGGCAGTCCAGTCAATATATCAGTTCCATTGTGTTCTCCAGCACCTCCGTGGTGAGAGATGTGCCTACTGAGGAATCACTGTTTCTTTCTCTGGTGCAACAACGTTCAGTATTTAAGCACAGGAACGACATGACCAAATACCCTCCTCCCAGGGTAGAGAAAAGGCAAAAAGCCGCGGTAGATGTCATCCTCGGTCACCACCTTCTGGGCCTCTGAACCCCACTGCGCTGTGGCGGTAGCAAAGGCTGTGGTAGCAGCAGCTGCTCAAGGTTTGCTCGCCCCCAGTGGGTGCCCTCGGCACAGCTGGTTATTCATTTTTTAACAGAAAACTGGACTGGGAACATTTCTATCTTTCTAAAACTGTACTGAGAATTTCAGAGCCTGGGCCTGCCGGTGCATGCCTACAATTTCAGCACTCAGGAGCCCAAGAAGGAAAAATTACCATGAATTCCAGGCTGGTGTAAAAATTTAAAAAGACCTAGTCTCATCAAATTAACAGTAACAACAATAGTAAATGCCCAAATATCTGACTTTTTATATGTTTTAACATTAATCCAACAACAACAAAAACTGAACTCTAGAAGCAAGCAAACACTTTTCTTGCAAATGCTTACAATACCTCAGACAGAAGCTGAAGGTTCCACAGCAACTCCTTGTCTAGCTCTTCTTCATTCAATACATCATCATCTATAATGGCAAGACAGCACCATAAAAGAGTCATAAGTCCATGGATATATGATGCTAAAATATTCCTATTTTATATTCCCTAATAGTTCAGAAACTCTTTCAGGGAGACTTAGGTCTTCAAAAAAGTGAAGTCACCACACAGGGAAATGGAATCAATTTTTAAGAAAATCAACAGGAAGTGGCAGTGCATGCGTTTAATCCCAACACTCGTGAGGCAGAGGTAGGTGGATCTGAGTTTGAGGCTAGCCTGGTCTACAGCGTGAGTTCCAGGACAGCCAGGGCTATGCAGAAAACCCTGTTTCAAAAAAACAAGGGAAAAAAAATAATCAAAACTGAAAATCAATAAACTAACTAAGATTCCTGCCAAGTGACATCTCACAAAAAGGCTGACATTTTCAAAGTAGCTCTGGATAAGTGTTTCATAAAAATATTAGTTTAATACGGCATGACTTCAAAGACACATTGTGTGTTTGTGTGAAACAGAGACACAAGGGTGTACACCTTTAATCCTAGCACTCAGGAGGCAGAGGAAGATGGATTTCTGTGAGTTCCAGGACTTTTAGGGCTACATAGATAGATAGATAGATAGATAGATAGATAGATAGACAGACAGACAGACAGACAGACAGACAGACAGATAGATAAAACATAAATACTACCTAATTCAGAATATGTTGATATTAACTGAGTTTTAGGAGTGAAGAGAGACTTTATCTAAAATCACACAGAGAGAATAATGAGTTTTCCTTTTTCTGACTTACTCATTGTAAGCTGTGTTATAACTCCGTAGCAGTGAGGAACAAAGAGCTTCAAGGATTCTTCCGGGCAGCACTGAAAATGTATTTGTATAAATAAATTGTCATTTTTTTTGATAAATACTCGAGTCACAAAATATGAAGCAGCACTATTTTTATTGGCAAGATCAATGTGTCTTAGTAACAAGTACTGACGAAATGATGAATTAAGCCCATACCCATCACTGAAGAACTTGGGTAGGAAGACAGAATGTTTGAGGACAACCTGGGCTACAAAGCAAGACAAAAATAAAAATACAATAGAACTTACCTTTACAGCAGCACGGCACATGTCTGCTACCATGCGTCCTGCAACTCTTGTTTCAAATATATGAGAAACAGAAAAGTTAAAGACCTTCTGAAGGGCTACCTGTTGATACAGAAGATAAGCACCCAAATCAGAGTAATTCTTTAGAAATTAACCACCTTGTAGAACATTAAAGAAAATAATACTTGAACTACTTCAACAGTAACTGAGAAGTAAAATGTTCAGGTCTCTGTAATAAATCTAACTGAAACAACACTTGGGAAGGCTGACAAGACAGCTCTTCAAGTGAAGGTGATTGGCATCTTTACCTTAAGTTTGATCCCTAGATTCATATTATAGAAAGAGAGAACAGACTGTCAAGTGTGGTCCTCTGACCTCACATGCATGTACAGTAGCACACACACCCGCACACAGAGAAGGGAGTGGGAAAACAAGGTAAGGAAGGAAAAAGTTAAAAGACAAACAAAAAGCATTTGAAGAACAATGGCTGATTTGAAATAGAAATGTGATGTATCATTTACAGCAGATGGAATCCAAATGCAATGCAAACACCTTGATAGAACAGAAAATTCTGTGGGTATCTATTTCTTAAAATTTGTCATTCTGACAAGTATCAAGTACAAATTGTTATATCTACTTTAAACAATAGAAACATGCCAACCGTGGGGCATGTTGCATAATCCCAGAAACTGGGAAACTGAGACAAGAGGATCATTGTATATTGAGACCAGCCTGGGATGCACAGCAAGTTGCTGGCCTGCCTGGGATGCAGAACCAACACCTGTCACAAAAATAAAACAAAATGCCAGGCAGTGGAGGGGCAAGCCTGTAATCCCAGCACTAAGAGGGGCAGAGGCAGGCAGATCTCTGTGAGTTTAAGGCCAGCCAGGGTTGTTACACAGAAAACCCTATCCTGAAAAAAAACTATACATACATAAACAAAACAAACAAAACCCCAAAGACTTGAAGTGATGGAGGAAGGTCATTGGTTAATTAAATAAAGAAACTGCTTGCCCTGATAGGTTAGAACATAGGTGGGTGGAGTAAACAGAACAGAGGAAGAGGAAGTGAGCTCAGAGACGCCATGCTCCCCTCTCCCGGGCAGACACGATAGCTCTGCTCTCTGAGACAGACGCAATGAACTCTGATCCAGGATGGACGTAGGCTAGAATCTTCCTGGTAAGCGCACCTTGTGGTGCTACATAGATTATTAGAAATGGGTTAAGAGGTTGAAACTAATGGGCCAGGCAGTGTTTAAAAGAATACACTTTGTGTGTTGTTATTTCGGGGCATAAGCTAGCCAGGCGGCCGGGGTGCCGGGGACGCAGCCCCGCCGCTCCTATTACAACAAAGAAGTCTATTTTAATTGTACAGTGATATAAAAAAAATCTTAACCTACATAAAGGAATGGATTAACAAATACAAAAGTGAGAAATATGTCTTGTTTGTTAAGAGTTGGTTTATGTTTACTTCTTTTGATTCTTTATAGTCTATTTTTGCTGATGTCTGTGTTTCTGTTTTTGCTTGAAGCAGGGTCTCATGTGGTCATGCTGCCTTGCGGATGATACTGAATTCTTGTATTTCCTACGTCCTCCTCTCAAGTGCTAAGACTAAAGGTAGGTGTGGCAGCTCATGATTTAATCCCAGCATGGGGGTTGGCGGCACAGACAGGCAGGGTCTGTTGAGTTCAAGTGCAGTCTTGTCTAAATAGTGAGTTCCAGGAGAGCCAGAGCTACATAGTGAGACCCTGTCTTGAAAAACAAAGCAAATGCTAGGACAATGGGTGTGTATTAATTACTATAGCTAACCTATACTCATATATTCCCTAGTAGGTGTAGTATAGCTTAGCTTTTAATCAAGATGATCATGTTAAATGTTGATTAATCTCAAATGAAGGAAGGAAGGAAAGAAACAGAAAGTCATTTTAAAAACCATATACCCATAGCTATGAGTCACTGTCAGACGAATGGGTACTTTAGGACATCAATTTTAATCCACCATAACATTATTATACTGAGGATATATAATTCCTATTATGTGATGGCATAATTTTTAAAACTTTTCTCCTTAATTACTTTAAATTACCAATTTAAAAAATGTAGTCAATGTCAGGCAAGGTGATGCTCCCTTATAAACACAGCACTTGAAGGAGGTAGAAAGATTGGCAAGGTCAGTCTGGGGTATAGAACAAATACTCACTCACTGCCCCTAATCACACTGTACCATCAACTGAGAATTAGTAATCCTCTTTACAGACACTTACTATATACTGTAGTCATTAACACTGATTCTGAAGTCAACAATAACTTACACTTGTTCAAGCTTATCTAATGCAATTATTATTCAGCTAACAACTCTCTATGCTTAGAAACATTAGAATCCATGCATTAACACTTCAGTTTTAAACTGCAGACACCCGGGAGGCAGGGAGGCAGAGGCAGGTGGATCTCTGTGCGTTCAAGGTCAGCCTGGTCTACAAGAACTAGTTCTAGGACAGCTAGGACTATTACACAGAGAAACCCTGTCTTGAAAACCCAACCAACCAATCAACCAACCAACCAAACAAACAAACAAACTTCAGAGTCACTAAAGCAAAGTTTGAAAATGTAAAATACACGTCACTAAGTAGGTAACTTTCAAGAACACTCCTGGCTGCACACCATCTGTGGGAGAAGAATACATGGCAATAAGTAGAATCTTTTTACCCCTCCACACACACACACACACACACACACACACAATGATTTCTGAAAGCAAGTGTTTCTGCAAACACTTTGCAATGAGGACCAAAATGTTTCCTAAAATCATCACTTGAATAGAAAGGATAACTGGCAATGTGCACGGGCTTAAAAGGAGCTGACACTCAATGCAAAAAAAAATCAACTAAACAAAAAGACTGGAATTACTTTTTGCAGTAATGCTCTCTTACCATAAATATTTCTTTGGAACACTGTGTGAGGATTGTACTAAACGTAGAAGACAAACCCAACTCAACCAAACTCTCCAAGTGGGTCATTTTCTCAGTTTCTGTCTCTTCCCTTGTTTGCTCCAATGTGCTACTTTCTATTAGTCCAAAGCATCTAAAAAACACAAATAAAGCATATTGTAGAAACAAAAAAACTGGGGACAGTCAGATAACCTTTATTGCTATTATTATTCAAGACAGATCTATTCAATTTCTTCATGACTCAAAAAGTCTTTTTTACTTTACATTATCAACTTCAGATTTGGGTAAAATATAAATAAAAAGTTACAGCACAGAAAGAAATCACTTTCTAGGAAAGCCCTATCCACATCCCACCCCCTTTTAAAGCTACTGGAGAAAAAATAGGACTGAGATATCAACATACCTGTCCATAAATTGTAAGACGAAATCCTCAAATTCAGCTGTGGCCGAACAAAGTTCTTTTTCAATCTGTAACATTGCAATGTAGAAAAAAAAAATACAAATATATTTAACCTTTCCCCTCTGAACTAATGAAATTTAATTATGACCTAATATAAAATATTCCTGTGTAAGTTTTTGTGTTGGATACTGGGATAAACACCATAACTACATATGCTAATCCAAAGCCACTTCACTGCTTTATTTGAATCAAGGCAACCACCAACTCTGTTATCAACCCAATTTTCAAAAAGCTGTAAAAGACAGTGTTGAACTATTTCACATCCAAATGATACAAGTAACAATATGTTTACAAAAAAGAAGCTACACTTGACAACCTCAGGATACTGCTTTCACAATGGAGGGTTGGGTAGGCTGGCACTTCTAGTGTCTAGTATCTAGTACAGCATATACTATTAAATACACTATTAAATATTCCACAATGGAAAGACAACCTTCCATAACAAAGAAATACTTGGTTCAAAGGTATCATTGTTGAGAAAGTATGGAAGTCTTAAGACTTATGCTTGGCTCCTGCCCATGGGCCACTGAGTGACTTCCTTGAGGTAATGATATACAGAGAAGTGCTGTAGTTAAAAAAAAAATAACAAAACCAAATTTTTCATTTCTGATGGGGACTGACCCCAGATCCTCGTGTATAATAGGCAAACAGTACCATATTTTTTATTTATGATTTTTATTCAATTTTTGAGACAGGATCTTGATATGTAATACAGGTTCTCAGCTTTCTGAGCCCTGGGAATGTGCACTAGTGTGCACCACTACACCCAGCCTCCCTGTCCTTTTAGTAATTCTACTTCCTAGAACCTATCCAAAACTGCTCTTGAAGAAGCAAAGATTACTATGCATATACGGTAATAACACATTTCGGTTAAGCCTTTTATAGCCAGAGAGCATCCTTACTTCTGTGAGGTCATTTCTTTCTTGCAGTACAGATGAACAATCTACTAAAGGCACCAGAGTAGAAAATGTTCCTATAAATTGGAATGTGATCTATGGGAGGAGATAAAGAATTTGCAATATTAATTCGTAATTCTATTTCATCACAAATTATGCCAAAAGCTAAGTACAAATATTCTAATTATTTTAGGGGAGACCCCATACTGACCTTTCAGGTATTTTTCACTTAGAATTAATTTTTGTCTTTCTGGAGGTGATGGGAAAGCAAAACTAGCTAAAGTAAACCTGAAACTCATGATGCGGCCAAGGATGAACTCAAATTTATGGTGGTCTTTCTAGCTCAGCCTACCAGATACTGTGAGAGTAAGCCACTACACCCGCCTCTAAAATCAAACATTTTAAGATTCCTAACAATTAACTAGCTTTTGCTTTAATAAAAAAAAATTAGAACAAAATTTATTCCCATTGTATACTGAGAATTATATACATGGTTCTCAAATCTTTAATCATTAAAAAGTTACTTTGTCTTCCTCTTGAAAATGTAACATTAGAGGGAACCACTAAAATGTCAGAGGATAAGAAAAAGACAGCAAAGTAGTAGTAAATCGGGAGAAAATGTGTAGAAATAGGAGATGGACTTATATATCCTGTAACTTTTCTGTTGTTATTCATGTGAGAAGATGTTTTTGTTATTCTGAGACACAGTCTCACTATGTAGCCCAGACTAGTCTCAAACTTGACGTAGTCTCCCAAGTGCTTGGACTGTGGGTTTCTATCACCATGCCCAGCACCTGTATCCTGTAACTTTTAATCATACTCTCTTGGTTACCCATGTAGATAAAGAGGGCAAGAGATGCCATCCTACAACTTATAGTATGTCTAAGAAAAACTTGAAAATATAATGAGTTTTAAAATATCACCATTAAATATATGCAAACTAAGGAAAATTACTTACAAAAGAAGGTATTAAATAAATCAATTGTGTACAAATCTCAACTTAAGCATTAACAATATAACTCTGTTCAATACAATTTTACATTGAGCTACATTATCATTTAAAGATATCCAACTAAAAAGAAAAGATGTCTAACTGCAACAAAACATAATCGTCGACAGCTCACCATGCATTTACTAAAGTCATTTGGATCCACT
The DNA here is from genome assembly GCF_014885135.2 of Alexandromys fortis. Lineage (NCBI taxonomy): Eukaryota > Metazoa > Chordata > Mammalia > Rodentia > Cricetidae > Alexandromys > Alexandromys fortis. Next base: position 245,301 of record NW_026068101.1, read on the forward strand.
CCAGGCAATGCTCTCATTAACAGAGGTAGCATGTGTGTTGGACCTTCAGGGAACCATTTGCCACCTGATACCAAACTTCGGGCTACTCCAATGACACAACTTAATGTGGCTGTGAGCTGATGAGGTTCTGTCAATGTCTCTAAAGCAGGATATGTTCTACAGATTAGAAGAAAATACAGTTTCGAAATTAAATATACTAAGTTCATAGACTGCATTTTCCTTGTAGATTACAGACGGCAGAATGCTTAGAGTAGAGATTTCCTACTAACACAAACAGATTTACACACATAAAGGAACAATACAGATAATATTACATATTCTAAAGCCCTGTCTCATCTTGTCTCCACACAAGACAAGATGAGTAAAAAAAGAGCATAAACTAAGATTTTCATTGTTTCAGCCAACTTAACCCATATCATATTGAACTAAGAATGACAAAAGTGCAAATATTCTACCCATTCCTCTTACAAAACAAAATCTCAATCTCTTAGTCTTTTTCTTTTTCTGAGATAGTGTTTTATGTAGCCCACGTTGGGCTCCAATTACCATGAAGCTGTGGATGGCCTTGAGTTTCTGCTCTTAAAATTGCTGGAATTACAAGCCTGTGCACCGTGTCAGGTTTTCTCTATGCAGTGCTAAGGGACTCAACTTATAGCTTTGTGGGTACTAACAAAGGACTCTACCAAGCCACATCTCTCCACTTTATTCTTCTGAGACAGCCTCACTGAAATCAGAGCTCACTGACTGGCTACACTGGTCAGACAGCCAGTCCCAAAGATCTTCCTGTCCTCACCTTTCCAGAACTGGAGTTATAGGTACCTAGCTTTTTAAGTGGATACTCAGGATCTTCATCCAGAACTTCAATTATTTTCCTCTGAAAATCTACTTTGTAGAGAAATATGCAAGCATCTTAATATCTATTTATGCAGAAAAGGCAAATAACAGTAGTATCGTTCATTTTTTTGATTTAATTATTTTTATTCATGTGTACAGCTGTTTTGCTTGCAGGTATGTTTGTTCAGCACGTGTGTGCCTGATGCCCATAGAGGCCAGGAAAGGGCACTAAATCCCCCTGAAACTGGAGTCACAATGGTTGTGAGCTGCCATGTGGGTGCTGGGAATAGCAGCAAGTGAGCATGTGTCCAACCCAAGAGTACTGTCACTTTTAAGTAGGGAAAGAGAGAAAAGAACAAGCAGTTTTTGTGCTGCACACCTGTATGCTCAGCACTTGGGAATTCCAAGGTGTGAAGTAAGGCTGGGCTATAAAATGAGACCCTGTCAGACAACAGAAAGCACGGGCTGGGTTGTAGTTTAATGGTAGAGTTTGCCTAGGATACACTTGTCCACACACCAGGTTCAATATTCAGCATAGAAAAAAAAAAAAACCCAAGTTAATGCCTTACTGTAAATTAAAAAAAAAAAGCAGAAACAATATTTAACTCTTATTTTGAGAATACAAAACTCTAAACATTTCTTTTTTTATATCTCCATTTGCTTATTTCATTTTTTTAAAAACGATCTACTTATTTATTACATATACCGTGTTCTGCCTGCATGTATGCTTACAGGTTAAGAAGGGGGCACCAGATCTCATTATGGATGGTTGTGAACCCCCATGTGGTTGGTAGCTGAGAACTGAACTCAGGTTCTCTGGAAGAACAGCCAGTGCTCTTAACCTTTGAGCCATCTCTCCAGCCCCTGCTTATTTAATTTTTGACAGAGAGACTCACTGAGTTGCCCAAGCTAGCCACAAAGTCCTGAACTCAACATCCATGTTTCTTAGCTTCATGAGTAGCTAGAACCAAAACTATGCACCAATATACCCAGCTTACTTTGATTTTTTTTTTACATTTATTGTTTATGTGGTCTGGCTACATGTGTGTGTCATCAAAAGACAAAGAAGTCAGTTCTCTCCATCCACAATGTGTATTCCAGGAACTAAACTTAAGCCATCTAGCTTGGTGGCAAGGGCTTTTATGTGCTGAGTTATAACACCAGCCCCTTACATTTAAAAAGAACTCTGAGGCTGTAGGGCTGGCTCAGTAGTGAAGAGAGATTGTTATCCTTGCAGAAACCAGAACTCAGTTTCCAGCCCCAGCAGCACACTATACCACTTGTAACTCCAACTCCAGAGAATCCAGCACCCTCGTCTGCCTCTGAGTCACCTGCAAGTGCATGCTCATGGACACACATAAACATACATACACATACAAGTAAGCACGAATTGTCTAGAAAAATAACAGGGTTTTGTCCTTGGTTTTGAGACAGGATTTCATGCTATAGAGCCCTGGCTTACCTAGAACTCACTACGTTAATTAGTAGAATGTAATTTTAGAAAGTAGTTTCAACATAAAAAAGAAATGAAATATAACTGATAGAAGACAGTGATACATGAAAATAATAAAGACAATAAAATTTTCTTCATTAATTCTCTATTCCATTCTCAATATTTACTAACAATTTTTTGTTTGTTTAATACAAACAAAAAAGTCATAATTTACGAGTAAAAGCCTGGGTATTATGAAATAGATAAATGATCTAAAATATGCTAGTACCTTCAATTTAACTTTTTCTTGTCAATAAGCCTTTAAAGTTACCAATTCAATCAAGTTAAAACAATTTAACTTTTTCTTGTCAATAAGCCTTTAAAGTTACCAATTCAATCAAGTTAAAACAAAACAAAACACCTTGCTTCTCCTCTAAGAACAGGTGAATATAAATATCAAAAACACAAAAACACATGCCACAGGCAAAAAAGGAGAACACAAGAAGAAACAGGTAAGCTATGACTGAGACAGCAACCTACAAAGCTAAACTTACCTTTCAAGCACAGGGGGTATTACTAACTCAGGTCTCATGAGTGCAAGGTTCTGCAGAGCCTGGGCTGCTTCTAGACTGCCAGTTTTACTAAACATGGCCAAGAGGACAGGCTGAATAATGCACTGTACAAAGTCTGTAACATCTTCATCAGTAAGCTTATGGCTGTCAGGCACAGGAGTTAACCAGGAGGGCTTCTTATATCTTTCACGATGTAATCTCCTAACAACGCTGTTTGGCAAGCGCTGAAGGAGTTTCATTAACTTGTTCTGGAGACACAGAAACAATAGGTTCTAGGCAGGTGCAACTTTCCAACATAGATATTTAAGGTTCCTCTCACTCAAGAAAAAAGAATACTCCGAATACAAAGAACTGTGTGCTCTAATCACACAGAAAGACATACTATACCAACTATCCAACAGTGACCTCTAAATTCAAGGATTTATATTGTTGTTTTAATTTCCTTTAGACGGGGTCACACTAGTAGCACAGACAAGTTCTGTCATCTTCCTACTACAGTCATGTACCTCACTGCCTTGCCTTAAATCCACGTTTCAAACGAGTTTCTAGTCACATACTGGGGGCACACACTAATAATTAGCATCCAGGAGGCAGAGAGACATGGATCTCTGATAACTCGACATCAACCTGGTCCACACAGTGAGTTCTGAAAGTCAGGACTACAGAGTGAGAGCCCGTCTGAAAAAGGAGGAGGAAGGAAAGAGTACCTTGCTACCAAATAACAGTTTTTAAAAAGCCACTTTAATCAGGCAATTAAAAGACAAAGCTAAAATAGCTGACAAGATAAAATTCAAACAATGGGCCTATGCTTTCACGGCATTATTTATTATCATGTTCTTGCCAATATTCAGCATTTTGTCACTAATAATCATGTAGCATCATCATATTAGTTTATTTCTATATGTCTTGTAAACACAGTGACTCGAGTCTAACCATTTACACAGAGCCAAAGCTTTTAAGAAAGACAGGAAATATTATAGTTCTAAGATGAGCAATAGGTAAATACGACTATATCTTTAAATCGTCAAATACTACAATACAAACTAAGCACACTTACCAGCCAACGCCCATTATTTGAAGGATGATAAAAAGATGTGATGCTATTAAATAAACCAGCCAAATGTTTTTGTACTAATTTACTTGGTCCACCCTGTCCAGACCAGGAGAGAGAGAGAGAGAGAGAGAGAGAGAGAGAGAGAGAGAGAGAGAGAGAGAGAGAGAGAGAGAGAGAGAATGTTAGTTTATACTGTATATGGATGGATCAGTAGCTCAAACTCTATTACAAAGCTTTAATGTGCGACCCCTTCATCCTAAGAGTTACATCCCTAAATCAGTCAAAAACAACTCCCTAGTGAACTTTGCACTCATCAGTTTAAAACATTCCAATAAACATAAAAAAAAAAACTCACTTAAATTTAATTTTAGAACTGAAAAAGTGCCACCTTGCAACTTAGGGGAATAGTAGATGTTACTGTTCTTAAGTAAAGAACAAAGATACTGTAATTTAACACAAAGACTATCAACTTGATGTAATAATCAAGGATGATGGCAATGGGGGCTAGTGAAATGGCTGGTAAAGCGTTCAACCCAGACACACGTGATGGAGAGAACAGACTCCCCCTTGCTGCTCTTTGACCGTCACATGGATACTGTGCCTCCCATGTACAAGTATACAATTTACAAAACAAAACAAAAAAAAAAAAAACACCACAATGGCAACATAAGGCATATAAAGCATTTCTTAAAATGAAACACTGGAAGCCCGCATGCCTTTAATCCCAGCACTTGGGAGGCAGAGGCAGGTGACTGTGACTCTGAGGTCAGCCTAGTCTATAAAAGCTAGTTCCAGGACAGGCTCCAAAGCTACAGAGAAGTCCTGTCTCGAAAAACAAAACAAAACAAAAAGAATCACTGGGTAAATTTCTCATTGTATGAAAAAAAATTATACAACACACACATTTTTATGAGGCATACTTTAATTCAAAAGAAAAATATTTTTATTTATTAATCTCTTATTAACACAAAATAACCAATGGTGGGAGGGAACTGAAGGAAAAAACAGCATTCATCTAAAAGGCTACACAGCATGGGTGCATGGGTGTTCATTCTCCAGTTTGTCTCATAATGATTTTTCAACAGCATGCGAGACAAATCATCAAATTATGTTCAGGAAGGGTATACTAGTTCATACTTATAATCCCAGGCGTGGGCAACAAAATCAATACAAGTACAAGGGCTGCCTAATCTACATAGTCAATTCTAGGTTAGTCAAGGCTATGTAGCTAGACCCTCCCTGTCTTAACCATCCCCTCAAGTCTCAAAAAACAAAATAAAACAACAATAACAACAGAAAATTGTATTAAGAACATGCCCTCCCACTCAAATGAAGCCTATGTCTGCTTCTCAAGATAGAAACCAGAAGAGGTCAACTACTCAAGAAACCACAGCAACACTCTATCACAATTTTCAAATTTCTGATAGAATAATTAGCATAACTTTTTAAATTACAACTTCACATTAAAAAAGAAGTTGCTAATGAGAAATATGTGGGAAAACAGAGCAAAATTAATTCAATATTGACGTTACCCAATCAGTGAAACCTCCAAAATAAACAAATATTTTTTCTCCTTTGAATATTTATAAAAAACTAAAGTTCTCTCTATGAAACAATGGGGGAATTTCAATTTCTCACAGTAAATCTGTATAAACATTCTGATTTTTCCACAGAAACACTATCAAACACAGAATAACAATCAAGGTACTATAAGAATTAAAATAAATCCTATAATTTTAATATAAAGCTGCTCTAAAAGTGTATTTATAGTTGAAAGATGACACTGAAATTCATATGGAGATTTACAAGTGATGGATCACGACCACATTACAGATACAAGAATTATGAATAGATATACCACATCAGGAAATAGCTGAATTGCATCATATACAAAGCCCTGGGTTCAATCCCCAGCAAAAGTGCAGGAAAGGGGGCGGGGACAAGAAGGAAAGGGGGAAGGGACAAGAAGGAAAGGGGGCGGGGACAAGAAGGAAAGGGGGAAGGGAAAGGGAAAGTGAGAGGAGGAGGAAAGGGGAAAGAGGAAGAGAAAGAAAATTACTCAACAATCAAGTGACCAACCAAGTTATTAATATGGGCTTGACTCAGCATGTTAAAGAAAATACAGGTAAATTATATAAAACATAGTTTATTACAAACCATCATTGCAGTGATCCATATTACAGCATGTCCTATATCATAAGCATTTGTTAAAAATCTTGGGACTAACACTTGACTGCTTCCCACTGGGAGGTTCAGGCTTCTCAGAATTCTTGTAAATATCTTTTAAAGCAAAACAAAATAAACACAGGAATAAAACGTTTTATAAATATCAAAATGAGCCCTTAAACAATTAGGTGAGTGTTAGATATTAGTCTTAAATATACCTTCATTTTTTTCATGGGACTCTAAGCAAAATTATGAGTGTCTAGTAATTTCCTTTATTCTTTAAAAAGTAAAAATTAAAGATTTATTATATAATGTTCTGAGGTCACAGGCCATAAATATGAAGCAGTTAAATTCATGTATTCAAACAATGACACAATTTATAATTAAACATAAAAGAAAAAATGAAGATGCTGATGTCAAACATGAAGCCTTTTACTTTGTGCACACACACATTACTTTCCCACGCCCCCATTCTACACCAAGGACACCTGACAGCAGCAGCCCTAATGAGAGTGTCTGGCAGGCTACTTCCACTCTTCAAATCTTGGAGCTGCCTTCAAGTCCTCCCTAAGACTTTGTCTGCTAGGCAGCATTGTAGTAACTGTATTTTAATGTAATTGAGTTTATATTTTAAAGCTGTCATTGCTGATAGAAGCCCAAATGAGAGGAAATTGGGGCCTACCTCTGTCCCTCAGTTTTTAAAAGTTAACTACAGTCTTGCCCAAACATCCACTCCCACTTCCTGCAAGACTTTGCCAGAGATTCTACTACAGCTGAAATAACACACCTCTAGCTCTTTAGCTTTAATTACTAAAAGAAGGGGAAATGGGTAAAACTCTGGAATGCAACCTAATTTAGCACAGAAAATTCTTTGGAAGGGGTGAATTCACGATTTTCCTAATAAATTTAACATTTCATGGTATTCCCAATAATTACTACTTTTTAAATTATTCATTCTGAAAGTTATAGTTCATGGACTTCATTGTAAGACATATATAGTACTTGACATTAGGGTTAAAAGAAAATTCAGGGCTGGAGGGATGGCTCAGCAGTTAAGAACAGTCTTCTCTTCCAGAGGTCCTCTGAGTTCAATTTCCAGCACCTACCCGGTGGCTCACAACCATCTATAACTGTAGTTCCGTGGGATCCAATGCCTTCTTCTGGTGTACAAATGTGCATACAATCAAATCACACATATACATAAAGTGCATAAATAAATAAATCTTCAAAAGAAATTCCCCTATTCACATGTTAGTATCAGGACTATGACATACACATCCAAATGTTATAATTACCTTTGGTACATATGGATCCCAGTCTATGTATCCTATATTATCTGTAGCCAATCGAGCAAAGAGATTTACTAATTGCTGAAAGTAAACAAAAATAAGATAATCTTAAGTAGACATATTTGTTGCTTTTAAATGTCAGTTATAATCTTATTCCTTTATGTTCATTTGTTTATTTCTTGGGATGGTTCTTGTACCAAAATTGTCTTGAGCTTATGATCCTGTTGCCTAGGTCTCCTAAGTGCTGGGATTACAGGTGTGTGTAACCATGCCCTGCTCCTCATTTGTTCTCAGCAATCATTACAACAATATAGTTTGACTTAGATTTTTAAAAACTTGCAAATTTAGGATCTGACTCATGCCACCCACTAAAAATCAATTGCAATGAAAATGCCCCTTAAAGCATTATGCACAATTAAAGTTGAAAGGAAAATTTATACATATATCTCCATCAAATTTCAACAGTACCTATGTAATTACTAACTAAAGCAAACACAGCCATGCACTTTATAATACATGCTTGTCTACTTCTGCTGCTGCTGATTTACCTATGACAAAGGCTATGTTTACCCTCAAAGTTCAAGTGACACCAGTTGAGTCACCAACCTGGGTATTTCTCCAGTCCCTTTCTACCTCCTGATGTTTCTAAACCCACCATGATGTTCCTATAATTGAGCCAGAGCTGCCGAGCACATACAGCCACCAGGAAGTTCCCCTAGGTGGGGGTGTTGTGGAGGTTACCATTTCTGAGAGTCAGGTTAAGGTTAAGTGCTCTGTGGTGCTGAAGGAGCCAGGCCTCACTCCCAGCCTGGTGCAGATGGCAGAGGACCTGCAATCACCATCTACACACTGAGCTCTTCACAAAGAATGCTCTGGCACCTCAAAACCAAAACAAAACACTCAGAGCTCCAGCTCCAGGGGATGCAATGCCTCTGCCTCCTCAGACATCTGCACTCACATGCATATACCCACACAGACAGACTGACAGACCGACAGAAACACCGCATTATTTTAAAAGGAAGAAAAAGAATTAACCATAGCATTATTAGCAGAAATTCTAAGAAACAGAAACAAGTTCTTTACTAAATGATTTATTTATGTCCAATTTTAAAACTATAAAAGGGGGAAAAAAATGGAAGACTTACCCCCTCCCACTGTGGGAGATTCTGCACTGAAACCCAAAGGCCAATTAATTCATCAAACCAAAGTCTGAAGAAAAAAAGCATTGTTATGAATAGCAAGTGACTACAGAAAGCAGTTCAAAACCAGGTACTCTTTATACTTCGAAGTCTACTTTACTTACTGGTAACCACACAACTTAGAAAAAAATGATACTGAAAGTTTCAAAATTAATGGAACAAAGGAATGTTTTTTGTCTGAGTATTCCCTCTCCTCTTTATTTGTGATATACAATGTAATCTCATCTACTAAATGTCCCAAATTATTAATTACTGTCCACTCCCCCCCTTTTTTTCCCAAGACAGGGTTTCTCAGTAGCTAGAGAACTCACTGAGATCCGCCTGCCTCTGCCTCCAGAATGCTGGGATTAAAGGCGTGCGACACCATTGCCCGGCTATTGTCCACTCTTAACAACTGTCACAATTTTCTCCCTTATGTTGTTTGCCTTTCTCCTTTTCTGACATTTTTTCCCATTATCACCTTTTCCCTCTTCTGATTTCTTAAAACCATCATTTTCATTGGGCTTGTCATATAAGCATTCCTTGTTTACAAATACACAACTGCTTTAGCCTTTATACTTGAATACAATAAATAGAATCAATGAGTTGTACATTTTTTTTAGCTCCTTGCTAGTTCTTGGTATTGCTGTATTCTAGAATATGTCAAATACGCACACTTACTTAAAACCTTTATGATGCAGTTCTGGAGGAAGGGAGGTAGGAAGAAATATTTCAAAATAAGTGATGGCCTTTTGCATTGTTACATCAAAAGGACACATTAAAGGCCGCCATTCTTCTAACATTTCTGCTGTTGCATCTGCTGGAAAATATCTTAAAAAAAAAAAAAAAAAGGTTTCCATGTACCTGACAATTAAAGTAAAACTCTACAACACTTACATATGACTGACAGAAGGGGGGGAAGCCTAGAAAATCAGCACTACATGTCCCGCACACATAAGTTCCTAGGTTTGTTCCCATCAGCAAAAGAGAAGAGTCTTGTGGGAGAAAAGAATATACTTTGTAAGATGCCACACTAGAAATGTCAAGATATCCCACAATAAGACCACATGTATATGAAGACAGAATAAGTAAATACTCAACCACATTTAGGAGAAAGGAAATTCTTTTCCTCTAGCAGGACCCCCAGAAAGATGCTTTGAGGTTGAAAAAAAAAAAAAAACTGTTCCTTAAGTTGCCTATGAAGTTCAATATGGAAAATATGATTGTGGTTTTGATTTCTTTTTGTTAAGTAACAGCAACTGAAAAATTCTTAGTAAAAAATCAAGCCTATGTAGGGGATAAATAATCAATAACTATTAAGGCAGAAGCATCAGCCCAGAAATATCTGAGGCATTTTAGATGAATCTCTGGGAACCATAAGATGCCCCTACTCATACCAGAGGGGAGTGGGAAGACATGGTTCTACAGAATCTGATATTCTGCAATTCCATAAAACAGCCAGGAGCATACTTGTGACTTAGAGACTTAAAACTTGAAGTCACCCCCCCCCTCTCTCACACACACACCCCATACACAGAGTGAAGATAATGATTTAAAGAGGCCACATGTGAATTGCTAAATGCATATGAAATGGTATAAAGAAACTGGGGAGAGGTGCATACTTATAATCCTAGCACTGGGAGATAGAGGTAGTATGACCAGTAGTTCAAAGTCCACATGGCAACTTGAAACCCTGTTTCAACCTCTCAATCAATCAATACATCTATCAATCAACATGAGGTATGAAGTACTATATCTGACAAATTTGAATTCTTCCCAAAGAAGTCAACTTATAAGTTTGACCTATACAGCATATTAATAACCTATTAGATTTTCATGATGCTTTGTTAAATTAAAAAGCACTTTATTTTATATAAAAAATAAAATTACATTTTGAAAATATTTTTAAAAATTATTCATTTATTTTTATCTTATGTACTTCAGTGTTTTGCCTGCAGGTATGTCTGTACAAGGGCATCAGATTCCCTGGAACAAAGTTACAGATAGTTGAGTGCTGGGAATTGAACTCGGGTCCTCTGGAAGAGCAGCCAGTGCTCTTAACAGCTGAGCCATCTCTCCAGTCCAAAATTACATTTCTAATAACACTTCTATTGAGTTCAGGTACTAATGTAACAGATGCAGTTTAAAACAAAACCACCCATCACTGAACTATGCTCTACCTTCAAGGGCCTTGTATATCAAATTCCCCTTCCTAATTTTTCAGAGTCAGTTCTTAGCAAAGTAATACTAATTAAAAACTTAAAGGTCAATGAATAGCACTACAATATCAGAAACTATTTATACCTTTAACTTCCTCTTCAAAGTACACTAAAGATGAGGAAATAAACTGAGAGCTACTTACGGTCGGCAGCTTTTCACGAGTGTTTTGAGAACATTTTCTACAGAACTGGAGGAGAAAAAGCCATGTGATAAATTACACTGGAGTATTTGAACACAGCTAATTCTACAACCCATACCTCAAAGATATATATATATATATATATACACACACACATTCAGATATCTGTTTACATGTAATAACTAAACCTTCTCTTTGTTATAGATAGAATTAAAGGGATAATCTACCTAGATTTCTTAAGCTGATTTTTCCTCTGCCCTCATTTTGCTCATTTTTTTTTTTAAACAAACATTATACTGGAAAAAGGATAAATCCCTTTCAGTTTACAAAGTGGATAACAACGGCCATATTTAACACACTCAAAGTAACCCCGATGACTGGAAATTCTAAATAGTTATTTCTATATTAGTGATTTTACATCAAATATAAACTGGAATATAATATATATTGTGCTTTTACCAACAACCAGTATAACTCTTGTCAACAACTTTAAAAAGTTTTTTAACCCTCCAATGCATTTTACTGCTAGTAAAATTATCAAAGACGACCATCTGTTTGAACAGCCACTGAAAATTAGGTGAGGAAAATGAAAACCTCACATGAATGTCAATGAAAAGGTCATGGATATTGGTTTAAATACATAACCAGTATAGAATGTTTAAGATAGCAACTAGACCACAGTTAAAACTGGTCAAATGCAAACAAAACAAAGGGGTATCATGAACTAAAATTTAAAACAAATCTGTGACTACTTACAGTATGGTAAACACTAATAAAACCAGAAAAATGCCCAATATTCAAGGATAGGACAGGGGTATTAAGGTTTCAGCCATTTTATCATTAACTCTTCTGAAATTCAAGTCCAGCGGTCTGACCAATTTCTCTGAAAACTTAAGAACTAAACTACAAAGAGATGCCAAGGAACAGAATAAAACAAGCTCTGTATAAGCACCTAATACATTAGGTAACTTCAGTCTAGAAGGAGAACTGCAATCTTGTTATTAACTAACTGCTGTAAACAGTTACTTTTACTTTCAAACTCCTAGGGGAGGGGGAAATCAGAAAGTACTCAAAGGTGACCTTTACGCCAGAAAACAGGGGCTACATCAGGAAGCACTGTTCTGATCCCCAGAGAACGGCTCTTTTCTCTCTCACACAATTAGGAAAGTTTACTGGGGATCTATGTTTGTCTAGTGAAAAAAGAGGGAGTTGGGGATACACTTTTCTCTAGTTACTGAAGGATACCCAATGTGCTTCTAATAAGGCTGTTCAAATGTGCAGAGATGCTTAACCTTCTGTCTATTTGCTTACAAAACTCAATAAATGCTTTTCCTCTGGGAAACAAACAGCACATATCTGGGATCTTCTTTCAGTTTGGATTGAAAAACCAGTTAGTAACAAATTATACAATCAACATGTAGGTTTAGAAAGCTGCCCAGTTAATTTAAGATCATACTTTAAAGGTGAATTCTAAGGAAAAGGAAAAGACACATGACCCTACCGCTTCCTAATGTCTGTGCTCACATTAACTTTCCATTGATTTTACTAGCTTGGTGGCAACTGGTTTCAGATTTAAGTGGTACAGAAAACCTGCTGTTTCTCCTAAATAATTTCCTACACCAAGAAACTATCCTAACATCACAAACTATTCCAAAAAACAAGTCATTAGAGACTGCACAGCTAAGTGTTGCCTTCATTCTTGAAACAGACATGGAAGTTAATGATAACACCTACTTCTGTAACTTGCTGTAGGGTAGAGGGTTGTAGAGTGTGATCTCATTCATATAAAGTCAATTCCAACCCCTTCTTCCACATAAGGCCTGCACCATGGAATTTATGCTCTTTATTCAGAAAAGGGTACAATCTCTCTAACCTGTGATATCTGTATAGTGACCTTTTGTGACTCTTGTAATCTCTCAAGATGAAGGGAACAATGTTTCTGTTTAAAAATAAAATAAAAGGTTAAGGCTAGATGCTACTACACCATAGCTTACTAATTTTTCAGCGGGATTGACTAATCACTACATACTTTCCAATTATTGGAAATTTATAATACTAGACTGATAACTCAAACTGCTGACTTTTTTTAAAGGGATCTACGGAGTGACTAAAAGCTTTCGATGGGGTATCTCACATCCCATTTCCTCTTAGAAATTCTGTGTTCACTTAAAAAATAAGGCCATGGAGTACACAGTGCTTTGATTTGAGCCTAAGGGTCAGACCAATCTAAATTTGAATACCAACTCCACTGTTTCTAGGAGTGTAATATTACAGGTTAGTACTTTCCATTTTGACAAATAATACCTACCCTTTTATAAAGCTATCATAAAAATTAGCTGAGATAATATACTGAAAGCTGTTAGATAGCTCAGAATTATTTAGTAGGCACCACAGAAAATAACAATTATTAATTCATACTTTGAAAAAATCATTATACTTTTAATTTCATAGAAATAAAAAATTGTTCTCATTTTGCTTCAACAGCAATTCTGCCTATCAGTCATGAATTTATGATTCAGGGCATCACAGCAAAATGAGAAATGTCTCTTTAACCACACAAAACGTGAGTCTTAAGCTTTTGGTCCTGTTTAAGTCCCACGTGAATTTTCCTGTCTACATCCAATTTCCTCATGATGACACTAATTGTACTCTAACTGTACCAGGGAGTTCAACAGCTCCTGCTTCTAATTACTAAAACGTGAACTCCAAAATCATAGAGGTTTTTTTGCTATCAAGATAAGATTACTTTTGGGGGCTGGAGAGATGGCTCAGCGGTTAAGAGTATTGCCTGCTCTTCCAGAGGTCCTGAGTTCAATTCCTAGCAACCACATGGTGGCTCACAACCATCTGTAATGAGGTCTGGTGCATACACACAGACAGGATATTGTATACATAATAAACAAACAAATAAACAAACAAACAAATAAATAATAAAAAGATAAGATTACTTTTTATTTTTTAACTACTTTATGTATATGTGTACTGTCTGCCTGCATGTCTCTGTATCACTGCAGGCCTGGTGCCCATGGAGATCAGAAGAGTATAGGATCCTTTGGGGCTGGAGCTGCATACAGACGATTCTACGTCACCATGTAGGTACTGGGATTCAAACCCATGTCCTCTGGAAGTAGACCTGGTGCTCTTAATCACTGAACCATCTCTTCAGCCACAAGATTAACTCTTAAACCCCCAAAACACATATATATTCAAAGTAAGACAAAGCCCAGAAGTACTCATAGCCTCAACAGAACTAAATGTTCTTGTCAGGTAGTTCTGTTTGCTTTCTTCACATGTGGACTGGGAAACAACAACAATGGCAGTTCTACCGTTACCTCTTTAAACTCCTAAGAGTATTTTTTTCTCTAAACAAGTATCTATTTCTTCATGTAGAAGCCAATGTTATCTTCTTTTTCTAAATCTAAACAAACCCACTCCTAGTCAAGCATTTTTCCATCACCCATCTTTCAAAATCTAACAATGTCCAGTTATACAGATAGTCATTAGTCACCTTTTCAGTCATTCAGATTATTTTATCAGGTATAAATAATTACAATATACCACCATCATCATATCATCATTGAAGCAATGTCAGCACTAATTTTTCATTAAAAGTTTTCATAAAAATATTTCTCTAAAATAAAATGTAACTGTAATTAGACTTTGATCCCCTAGAGCTTGAGTTGTGGGCAGTTGTGAGCTGCCTGACACGGGTGCTAGAAACCTAACTCGGGTCCTCTGGAAAAACAGCATGTTCTCTTAACTGTGGAGTCATCACTCCAACCTGTGAATTCTTTTAATTGCTCTAAAAAGATTGGTTATATTTGTTTTTTGAAAAATCCCTATAGCAAAAACACAACTTTTGAGAGAAATATTATAAAGAACGTTAACAAAATTCAATTACTTATTCTCTAATTCTTGAATAAACGTAGAATAGTTTAAAAGTAAATACAATCTTCCTCAAGTATTTTAGAAATCACTGCAAATACCATGTTAATAATCAGTGTTTATTGATTAAATAACTGTGAAAATGACTTAAGTGACAGGGAAATTACTTTTATCATTTCATTATTTATCAAATTTTGGGTCCAATCATTCATGAGCAGTAAGAAAATCCAGAGTCTAGAATGTGTTATTTTTATGTAGTGAATGGGAAAAGAGAAGAATAAGAGACATAAAAGTGATGTTAACCATGAGAGTACTAATGGCCCTCTGTAAGCCAAGTGTGGTGACACACACTGTGATCCAAGCCCTGGGGAAGCAGAGGCAGGAGGACTATGAGTCTGAGGCCAGTCTGGGCTATATAGTAAGATCTGTCTCAAAAACCAAAAGCAAAGAGAACAAGAAACAAATAACTGTGATGAATCAATACAGAAAGCCAGGTCAGGGTACACCTCAGTGGCACAACACTTGGCTATCAAGTACAAAGCCCTCGGCTCCATCACTAACAACCACAAATGGGAGTGGGACAGTGGTACACAGATCATTGAAAACAAGTACCAGGCCAGGTGTGGTGGCAGGGGTGCTGGAGTCCTGCCTGGCCTACACAGCAAGATTCTACCCCCACCTCCCAAAAAGGGAAAATAACGAAATTTTCCTAGAGGCGTGTTACTATGAAAAACATACCGCTGCATGGTAGCCTTAAAATAAAATATATAAAGGAAAAATACTTAAAATTGCCTTTAAAGAAGACATTAAGTTGGAAGGTGACATGGGAAGGAAGTGGAGAAGGAGGACTGAGGCTGAATCTGATAAACACTCTTTATGTATAGGGCCCAGTGACGGTGCGGGCCTTTAATTCCAATACTCAGGAGGTAAAGAAAGGTGGACCTCTATGAATTCAGAGGCCAACCTGGTCTAGACAGAGAGCTCCAAGCTAGCCAAGGATATATAAGCAAGACCCTGTCTCAAAAAAAAAAAAAAAAAAAAAAAAAATCAGGGGCCAGAAATGGTCATCCATTAAGAGTACTGGCTGAGCTTCCAGAAAACAACATGGCCACAAATACCAGTTTCAGAGTTTCTGACACCCTCACCCAGACAGGCATGTGGGTAAAACACCAATGAACATAAAATAAAAACAAATTATACATTAAAAAAAACCCAAACATTGTATAGTATATAAAATTATCAAAGTAAAATAAACTATATAAAAAATACAAAACTTAAAACATAATTTACAAATAATTGAGTTATTTAGACCCAAGCTAAGTTATTTTTAAAGTTACACCCAGAACCTTGAGCATGAGACAAGTGCTCTATCACTGAGCTACAGACCCACTCCTTCCTAAAACTACTCTTGATGAAAGAAGGTTCACAGCCATGTATAACTCCAGACCCAGGGAATCTGCTGTGCTCTTCTGGCCTCTGCCAGTACTGCCTGCAAGTGCTGGCCAGACATTCATGCAGGCAAAACACTGGTACACACAAAATAATAAATAAGAAATAACTAAAAATCCACCAAAAAAAAAAAAAAAACCTAAATTAGGGCTGGCAGGATGGCTTAGCAAGTAAAGTGCACGCTTCCAAGGCTGATGCCTCTCACAAGCTGTTCTCTAACTATCTCATGTATACAAAGGGGATGTGTGTGGGGAGGGGGGATAAACAAATGTGTACACAGGAACTTAAATGTAAACTGTCCCTGTCCAATGATAAAAGCTCACAAATGCATAATTCTTACATCTTATTAGCAAAAATAGCCTATATTACACTCTTTATTTTTAACTTGCAATATGCCACTCAGAGTATAAAGAACATTGTTTTATAAAATAAACCATAACCAAAAAGATCTATGTGTTTCTTTCTTAGGTAAACAGTATACAAGTTACCATGTTGCTAGTGTCAGCCTTACAAATACTTACCTCCTTCACAAGTTTGTATTTTCTACTAAATTAAAAACTCTACCAGGACAGGCGAGGAAATGCACTCCTTTAGTCCCAGTACACAAGAGGCAGAGGCAAGCAGATCTCTGAGTTCAAAGCCAGTATGTTTTACATAGTGAGTTCCTCAACAGACAAGACAACATAGATCCTTATCTTAAAATAAACAAAACAACAACAACAACAAAAAACAATTAAAACAACAACAAAACCTCTTCTAATTGTCAACAATCTCGGTACTTGGAAGTCTGAGATGGAAGGGAAGTAAGGAAGAGAGAGGAGAAAATGTTGATTATCTTTGCTCTAAATGGGACCAGCTTTTAAAATAGAATGACGCACATGGCACTCTAAGCCGTGGCTTCCATAAGGACAAACACACAGGGCACACAGCTGAAAGACAAACGGTTAACAAATGAAGCATTTCTAATTATAAAGTCTTCTAAAAATAGTATGAAAACAGGCTGTCAAATGACAAAACTGTTTTAAATGTGTCAAGATACAATCAATTCTAAGGAAGCAAGTCAATAAATAAAATGGCTCCTTCTAGGTTAAAGGGTGTTAAATAAAATGCTTGTAAAAAAATAACAACTTTATCTCTTGACTCTAAAAATTTAAATCACAGCTTGCTGCATCAGTATGCCAAAACAATGTTGAACACAAAAGTAATAACTGTGAAAACTGTCCCCTTGATGTGGGAGTGATTTCTTACTAATAAAGAAACTGCCTAGGCCCATTTGATAGGCCAACCCTTAGGTAGGCGGAGAAAACAGAACAGGATGCTGGGAGAAAGAAGCTGAGTCAGGAGTCGCCATGGTTCTCCCACTCCAGACAGACGCAGGTTAAGATCCTCCCTGGTAAGCCACCTCGTGGGCAACACAGAATATTAGAAATGGGTTAGAACAATATGTAAGAGCTAGCCAATAAGAGGCTACAGATAACGGGCAAGGCAGTGTTTAAAAAAAATACAGTTTCCGAGTAATTATTTCGGGGCGGGCGGGCGGGTGCTGGGGACGCAGCCCTGCTGCTCTTTCAACAGAGTGGCACCCAACGTGCTAATGAACTCCACGTAAAACCTGAGAGAGCTTAAAAAAGGAGAGAGAGAGAATTTAAGACAGCTTTTTGCTGTTTCTGGGTTGTGTGCCCCAAAGAAATTGTCCTGACTCAGCAGCAGGAAAAAAAACTGGCTGTTTTAAAATGCCGGCTTTCTGGGCTGTGCCACCATTGCGATCTCTGGCTGGCTCCTGCGAGAGACAGAGCTTTTGAATGGAGCATTTGGAGTAAAGCTCTGTGGCTTGCTTGATGGCAATCTGGACTGCTGTGTGCCTGGAACTGTGTGTGGTTCAGGGGCACCAAATGGCTCTGAGGCAGGAGTGCTCAGCTCGGCTCCGCCATGCCATGCTGAACTGAGCTGGTCTCAAGCAGGAACTACCGTAATTACTGTGATAACAGCGCAGTTAAAGTTTAGACTGGACAGGACACAGGCGGTACCGTATTACCTGTACATGGTGCAACTTAAAGTTTTTAAGAACTGCTTAACATTTTAAGAAATGCTCCTGGATAGTAAAAAAAATGTTACAGATTCACAATAAAACAGATTCAGACATAAAGGACCACACTGTTGGATGAATTTATGTAGGCTTGAGAGAGAGAAAAAAAAAGAATATAGAGAATAATGTTAATGGTTTTAAAAAAAAGGGTAAAGTCTTTAAAGACACAGAGTTCAGATAGTTATAGATTAAGAGAAATAAAGAAAAATAAGCCACGTAAAAATGGAAAATTCACAGAGAGTCTGGATTATGTACATTGTGTTTTCATTAAAATTTTTGACTGTGAAGGAGCTAAGTACAGAGAGACATTTCATTACATGGGCTGCCAAGCTAAACCAAAATGGATTTCATGAGGGTATTATGACTTCAGAATTTGGGTCTAAGGACATGATGCTTTGGAAAGGGTCTTCTTTTGTTTTCACAGAGGATGTGACCCTGTGGATTGCATCTATTCCGAATTGGTATGATATACCCATGCCCTCCTGAAAGGTTGCTGTGAACACCCTCAAAAAATTGCTTCGCTCAATTGCCAACTGAGATGAAACTAGCACACAGGTTATATCATGAACGACCTAATTAACGACGACCCTATTCAGCAGGAAGCAGTTTGGAGAGAAAAAACTGCGGCCATGTTCCCAAAATATTGTTTATAAATGTTCTTTTACATTTAAAGGGGGATATGATATAGATATGAATAATTTGCATTGGCATGGATTTTAAGGTCAATTTTGTTATATGTATATGTATTTTTTATCTTGATTAAGGTATTGTGATTGTGTAGTTCACTTAAAAATGTAATGTATATGGGTTGTTAATGGATAATCAATAGTCAAGCTTGTAGTCATGTTAGTTAGATTTTCTAGATATATAGAGATATATTTCAATTAGATAGACATTCTTCACATCTCTCAAAGACTGAAGAATATGGCATTTAAAATATTTTAATAACTTAGGACTTTTCATGACAATGAGACATGTCTGCTCCTGGCGGCACCAATCTACTTCAAGAGGAAGATGGGCATCGAAGAGGATCCTTATGGAGTTGGTTAGCCATTTGGGCAAGAAACTGCTCTTGCCTGGACTGTTGCATAAACTGGACACAGAGAACCCGCAGAGAGAGGACTACTGAACTTGCCTAAAGGTGAGATGATCTTTCGGGGTTCCTGATTCATGAAAGAGTCTGCAAGACATTCTTCAGGACAAGCAGATAGTGACTGCCTTTGAAATTTCCTGCTTCATGGAAATGTCTGCTGGATACTATGGGCCTGTAGGCTGAAGATGGATGCCCTAACGGTACCGAAGAACTTTGGGTGACTGTTCAGGCAGTGAGATGTCTCTGTCATTTCTAGAGTTTTCTTACTTCTTGTTTACTTAGGTAGTATTATATCCTTCTGGAGTCTTTGATGGAGTTGAAGAATGAATAGATAGTTACAGTTTTCCTTAGTTATGATAAAAGATAAAATAGATATAAATATTGTAACTGTAATTCTTGCTTGATAACTGTTTTGCTATATGTAATTTTACTATGTTAAAATGAAAGCCTTTTTTGTTTAAACAGAAAAAGGGGAAATGATATGGGAGTGATTTCTTACTAATAAACTGCCTAGGCCCATTTGATAGGCCAACCCTTAGGTAGGCGGAGAAAACAGAACAGGATGCTGGGAGAAAGAAGCTGAGTCAGGAGTCGCCATGATTCTCCCACTCCAGACAGACGCAGGTTAAGATCTTTCCTGGTAAGCCAGCTCGTGGGCTACACAGATTATTAGAAATGGGTTAGAACAATATGTAAGAGCTAGCCAATAAGAGGCTGGAACTAATGGGCCAGGCAGTGTTTAAAAGAATACAGTTTCCGTGTAATTATTTCGGGCATAAGCTAGCCATGCGGGCGGCTGGGTGCCAGGAACACAGCCCTGCCGCTCTTTCAACACACCCTCTTAGAAACTCAGACAGACATGCAGGGAGGAAAGAGGAGGTCCAATGACCACTGTAAGCACTTGCTGGTTTCTCTAGCATTTCTGCTCAAAAACCAAGAACAATAGTCTTTTCAACTCAAGGGAAGCTTGGGAGGAGGCCCAAAACCTAAAGAACAAAGTATTTCAAAACTGAATTTTAAAATGATATTATTCCTTTGTTTTAGTGATAGCTACCTCCCCAGTGCTGGGATAAAAGCTGTGTACCATATACCCAGCTTTTCAAAACTGAATTTCCTGAAGAGAAACAAAGTAACAAAGCAATGACACACTTTACAATGTATTCCCTGAAAGTGCAGACACACAACCCTATGTGTCAATCACTCTGGGTCACAGGCTCAATATAGTTCAGTTCACCCATTTAAGAGCATCAATTTTAGCCTGCAGCATATACGGAGAAAAACTGCTGCTTATAAAAACACTACCTAATAAACCTAGTATGGATAGAAATATGTTTAAAAAAAACACCAAAAAATTTAAAACTTCACAAAACACCTTTGAAAGTTTATTTCAGAGCCCTGGGAACATGGAAGGGCATATTAAGTGAAAAGAAAACCTGATACAGGAAGAAGGCTCGTGGTCTAGTTGTGTGGGAAGTCCTTCTGTATATGGGCTGCTTTTATTAGTTAATGAATAAAGAAGCTGCTTTCAGCCAATGGCTTAACAGGCTGGAAAAGATATATACAGAGAGTAGGCAGAGTCAAAGAGATGTCATGGAGCCATCAGAGGGGAAAGATGCGAGCTGCCAGGTGGAACCTTGCCCGTAGGCCATGACCCTCACAGTAAAATATAAAATATTAGGAATGGGTTAACCAAAGATATAAGAGCTAGCTAGCAATACACTTAAGTGATTGCTCAAGCAGTAATTTAAATAATACAGTTTCCTGTGTGATTATTTCTGGTGGCCAAGAAACAAACAAGCAGCCTCCAACCACAACCTAGAAAATCTGTTCTTACATAATCAAAATCAGGAAAAAAGAAGGCATGATTAACTGAAGCAAAAGACTGCTAGGTATGCCGTTACAGGTCACTGTGAGTGGCCCAACATGGACACTGGGAACCAGGGAACCAAAGCTGGATTCTCTGCAAAGAACATGCGCTCTTCATCCCTGAGCCATTTCTCCAGCACACCATAGGGCACTTTTAAGGTAAATAATTGAGGAGAACCTAAACAATCTTTAGTGGTCAAAAGATAGGAATATAAAATACCCAACAATTTGTGGACTACCCCAAGATAACAACAACAAATGTAAGAAGCTAGGTATGGTGGCATACTCCTATAATCCCAACACTGAGGAAAAACAAATATGCTTAAAGCAACTGATTTCTTTTTCAATCTGAACATCCAGTGAAACATGTGAAAGTCTTACAATGTTTTGTTGTTTTTAAAGACAGGTTTTTGATTTGTATCCTCATATGGCTTTCATCTTACTGATGAGAAGATGGCCTCAAACTCATGGCAAGCCTCTTGGAGTGTGGGAATTAGATGCATGAATGATAAATTTAATAATGTTTTTTTTTTAGTTTTTTTAGTTTTTTAGTTTTAGTTTTAGTTTTAGTTTTTCGAGACAGGGTTTCTCTGTAGCTTTGGAGCCTGTCCTGGCACTAGCTGTTGTAGACCAGGCTGGCCTTGAACTCACAGAGATCCGCCTGCTTCTGCCTCCTGAGTGCTGGGATTAAAGGCGTGCGCCACCACCGCCCGGCTATTTTAATAGTTTTATAATCAAATCATTATAAGGGCAACTGGTAGAGACGTGGAATCAAGACAGGCTGAGAATGTTTAGCTGATAAGAGCACATGACCAGCAGGCACAAGGCCCAAGGCTCAGTTTCCAGCAACTCTCTCTCTCACACACACACTATAGCACACAAGCTTTATATTACTGGCATTCTTCTAGAACATGGCAAGGAAGAAAACACATCAACACAGAAATTACACACAAACCAGCACGAGAAAAATGGGGACAGATAATCCAGAGGTCAAGGCTAGCAGTCTTGGTTTCAGAGTGACTCTGAGATCCTACCGTGAAAAGACAACACTAGACAAGACATGGATGACTTTTTTTTTCTTGCTATTGGTGAGGCAGGATTTCACTATGTAGCCCTGGCTACGTGGAACTCACAGAGATCTGTCTGCCACACCTAGCTAGCTAGGCATTACTGACTGCCATGACAGACACTATCCCCAGAACCCTACTGAACAGTCTTTGTAGCTCTACATATTCCTTTTCCCTAGTCACCCTTTGCTTTTATGTAATGTTTGCTATAGTATTCTTTATCTAAGCCCCAATATTTATTTAATGTCAAGGTTTTTTTGTTTACATTTCTTTATTTTTATTTTGTTTTTGTTTTCCGAGATAGAGTCTCACTATGTAGCTCAGCTTTCCTGGAACTAACTCACTCTGTGGCCCTGTCACTCAAGGGATCTGCCTGCGTCTGGCTCCCAAGTACTGGGATTAAGAATATAAACCATGCCCAGTTTTACAGACTGACTTATTTTTATTTTATGAGTGTTTTACCTGCATGCGTGTAAATACATGTGTGTTCAGTGTCTGAAGAAGCCAGAAGAAGGTGTCAGATTCCTTGGAGCCAGATACAAGAGATTGTGAACTGCCATGTGAGTGGTGAGAATTAAACTCGGGTCTTCTGTAGGAGCAGCCAACGATCTCAAGTATTGTGCCAGCTTTCCAGTCCTTATAGTTCTTGTATAAAAGATTTGGTCTTTTCTTTTTAAAATCCAAACAAAATCATATTAAGTAGATACAAAATATGAGTATCATATATTTTGTTATGACACTCGCATGTTTGAAACTCATTTTATAATAACTATTTTTCTTTTAAGGTTAAAATGGTATTTATATCTTAATTATTTTTTAAAGTTGTTATTATTGTGGATGTGTGCATGATGTGGAGTTGGAGACAATTCTATGGGGTCAGTTCACTCCTTCCATCTCTAGACAAGGTTTAAGAAATTAGAATTAGACAAGAATTTAGACAAGTTTAAGAAACTAAACTCCAGTCACTGGGCTAGCATAGCTCACCAAGTACCTTTATCCACTAGCCAGGTGGTCTGCTCAGAAGTACAGCTTATATGTATTTTTTGTCACTGAGTATAGAGAATGCATATAGTGCTTAGTGCTAGAGATTAAGCCTAGAGCCTTGGCAAGTGCTAACTGAACACTAAACACTCAACACACTCAACACTAAACTATACTTTCATCCTTAATATATTGGTAAATATAATTTTGGTATAGTTAATTACAAAAACCAGCATAAAGTGCTCAGTCTATTATAGTTTAGAGACACTGATATTAACCATTACCTCAGGCATGTTCTTCACCACTGAACAATGAGTTCAGTAGAGTAACCATCTCTTTAAAACAATAGGCACTGTCTGGGCCGAAGAGATGGCTCAGAGATTTGGAGCACTTGTTGCTCTCCCAAGGACCCAGGCTTGACTTCCAGCACTCACATGGTGGCTCACAACCATCATAACTCCAATTCTAAGTAATCTGACATTTTCTTCTGAGTGTTGTGGACACCAGGTATACACATAATGAACATACATAGATAGATACAAACCTAAAAGTTTAAAAAGAAAAGTCACTGGTGGAACTTTAAAAGAGGAGAGTTTCCACAATACTAGCATAAAATCTCTAGGCAGATAGTTGTATATAAAAAAAAAAGTCATTGGCACTCACAATTGACCATCTTATGACTTTAAAAGAAGTGGCTTCCTCTGCTCAGGTACACCTGCCCAGGCAGGAAGCAAGACATCTGTTTACAAAGCACCAAGAAATGGCACAAGGAAAGGCAAGATATCGTTGAAAAAACTCCCTTTCTCCCACCATTCACCTACCAACAACTTTCAGAGCGGAATTTCAGAACGATAACTGACCTGAGCACAAGGAACAGGCCACAGAAGTCTATCAAAGAGTAACGCCAGTCAAAAATTCCTTAAGTTGCTTGTGGAGGGCTCAGTCCACCCACTCCATGACACACCTCCCACAGAAGTAACACTCAAAAAGGCATCTTGAAAACGCTTTCACAGAAAGCTGTCTTAACAAGGGCTTTTTAAAAGCCTGTTTGTACATAGTACCATTCACTCATGATGAACTTCAGTCTGTCTGTGGCTGGAAATTTCCCTTATTTTAATACGAGACCAAGAACAGAATGATCCAACACTACCTGCACCACTTGCCCCAAATCCAACTAAGATTTAAGTTCACCATTGCCTGGAGTCATTTTCACCTCTCTTCACCACTAAATCTATAATGTAAAAAGCTTCTAAAAAGTCTGCCATTAGCAGTCACAGGCAAGAAGTTCAGACTGTTGACCTAAGAAAAGCCTTAGATTCAAGGCACTCTCAACATGTCTAAGACAGTGAAAGAAATCATACAAGTAAGCCTTTAAAATTTTAATTTATAAAAGAAAAAAGTTAAACACATAAAACAATGTTCTTCAGGAAATCAGTACATAAGAATGACAAATCATTCTAGATTGTAACAGGAAACTGCTAACAAAATCTAAAGAACAAGCCAAGTGGGATACTTATGCCTACAATCCCAGAACCTGGAAGCTAAGGCCAAAGAATTACAAGGCCAAGGCTAGCCTGGGCTACAAAGAAATTTGAATCCAGACTAACTACCTAACAAGAGCCTGCCTTTAAAAATTAACTTTTAGGCCAGGTGGTGGTATCTGGCCAGGCCAGACACGCCTTTAATCTCAGCACTCAGGAGGCAGAGGCAGACGAATCTCTATGAGTTCAAGCCTAGTCCAGTATACAGAGCTAGTTCTAGGACAGCCAAGGCTACACAAAGAAACCTTGTCTCAAAAGACCCAAAATAACAACAACAATAATAATAATAAATTTTTAATTACTAAAACTATCTAAAACAGATAAGCCAAATTTGCAAAGCCTGTGAATATTAAAACATTAGGAATAAAAGTGGTCACAAGTACACAAACCCTGTCAACAGAAATGATAGGGAACAGTCAAGTTTGAGAATGCTAATTAGCACAAAGAGGCAAATGATCATAGTATAAACTTTGCACATTCAAAATAAATACAAGATTCTTAAAAATCAGGTCTTGAAGAGTCATGGTATATATGCAAGGAACCAATAATCAGCAAGACAGCTATAGTTCTAAACATTACTAGGAAATGACAAAAACTAAGGACTGGCATTTGGATAGTTTATATTCAAAATGCAGTCAAATAGTAAAGGCATGTGGAACAAGCCAGTAAACTCAGCACTTGGGACGCTGAGCAAGCCAGCCATGCACACATGTTTTGTAGTGGGGGTGAGAAGACCACCTGATATTCCTTTAATTGTTTATAGTGAATGTCCTGTGGAATATGAAAGGCTCCTCATCTTAAAGCATTTACTTTACTTAATGAATTGAAATACAAAAAGCCAGGAGGGGGAGGCTGTTAAGAGATAGCTCAGTGGTTAAAAGAGCCCTTACAGCTCTGGCAGAAGACCCAGTTCAATCCTAGAGCCGACATGGAGGCTTCCAATAACCTGTAGCTCCAGTTTCAATGCCCTTTTCTGGCCTCCAAAGGCTGCTGAAAACATGTAGTACACATGAACCCATACAATCACACACAAACATGCATAATGAAAATAAGTAACTTTTTAAGAAGAAAAAAACCAGAATAGCAGATAAGTCATTACATCTAATAACAAGAGAATAATCAGAAGTATGGTGACATCGACTATCAGAGACATCTTGGTGGAAAAGCACTGAGGAAGAGATACAGATTCAGTGTTTCAAAGTCAAGTTATGTAGAAATGAGAACATTATAATATGTATTTGCACCAGGCAGTGGTGCATACCTTTAATCCCCAGACTTGGGAGGCAGAGATAGGTAAATCTTGGTGAATTCAAAATCAACTTGATCTACATATACAGTGGGTTCCAGAATAGCCAAGGCTATGCAGAAAGACCTCGTCTCAAAAAAAACATTAAAAAGTCCCATTCCGCCTTGCACGGCGAGTGCTCGTGGGTCAGTGAGAGCCAGAAGAGGTTTTTCGACTGCAGCTGTCACCATGCCACAAAACGAGCATATTGAATTACACCGCAAACACTATGGATATCGTTTGGATTACCATGAGAAAAAGAGAAAGAAAAAGAAAGAAAGAAAGAAAGAGAGAGAGAGAGAGAGAGAGAGAGAGAGAGAGAGAGAGAGAGAAAGAAAGAAAGAAAGAAAGAAAAAAAGAAAGAAAGAGAAAAAGAAAAAAAAAGAAAGAGAGGAGAG
>NW_026068101.1:272106-279361 GCF_014885135.2 Alexandromys fortis
GGGTCTGCGTTTCAAAAAAGCTCACGTCACACATCCTGAACTGAAAGCTACCTTTTGCTTGCCAATACTTGGTGTGAAAAAGAATCCATCATCCCCATTATATACAACTCTGGGTGTAATCACCAAAGGGACAGTCATTGAAGTGAACGCGAGCGAGCTGGGCCTTGTGACACAAGGAGGCAAGGTTATTTGGGGAAAGTATGCCCAAGTTACCAACAATCCTGAGAACGATGGGTGCATAAATGCAGTCTTGCTGGTTTGATAGTGACTGCTGAAAACTACGCACCGTTAGGAAAACACCATCACTGTGATCTGGCTGAATACTACCAAGGTGCCTACGCATGAGCAGTCATCGAGGAGTATTTATTAAATTGTAAATAAAAAATAAAAACTGCAAAAAAAATTTTTAAAAAAAAGGAAAAAACAACAAAAAAAGTATTTGCTTGCTTATTTAAAATAGCCCATTTTCCTCCATTGTGTTCAATCCCCTACAAGCCCCAAGTGGCCCCAAAGAAGTACTTTAGCAGAAATACTTACTTAGGAAATGAATTTAATCCCAGGTGCTCTGTCTTAGAATATAATATTTTTTCCACTATATCATAAAGCGGTCTCCAAGGTAACTCTAAATCATCTCTTGAGAGAAGTTCCTTTTTCCTTATTAAAAAAGAAAATAAATGTAAATATATGAAGTCATTTATTCAGGTACATGGTTACTGAGTGCACTACACAGAGAGAACAGCCTGTTTCTGCCCACCACCACTCACTGTTAGAATAAGCACTAAGGAAGAACTCGGTGTTCCTCACCAAGCAGTGCCTATTACAGAAAGCATTTAAACCACCACTACTGTAGATGAATTTCATACTTTTTCCTAAAATTCTTTTAAAATATTTATTTTATTGTGTATGACTGTTTTGCCTGCATGTGTATATGTATATCACATGCATACTCTCAAAGAGTGAAGAAGGTATGGGATCCTCCTGGAACTGGAGTTACAGATGGCTGTGAGCTGTCATGTGGGTGCTGGGAAGCAAACCAGGTCCTTTGCAAGAGCAGCAAATACTCTTATCCACCACCGATTTATCTCTCCAGCTTCCAAATTTCATGCTTTGCTTTACCATGTGTGTGGTATTTAACGTTTCTAACCTTTATGTGGAAAAGAATAGTTTATAACCCATGGAGCAAATAATTATCATAAGTAAAACAATCTAAGCATCTATAGTTGAGCATGTACAATTAAGAGTTTCACATCAGGCTGGGCGGTAGTAGCGCACACCTTTAATCCCACCAGCACTCGGGAGGCAGAGGAAGGCGGATCTCTGTGAGAGCCAGCCTGGTCTACAGAGCTATTTCCAGGACAGGCCCCAAAGCTACAGAGAAACCCTGTCTCAAAAAAACCAAACCAAAACAAAACAAAAAAAAGTTTCACAGAGAAAATAAATGTTTAAATCAATACCAATTAACTTTTGATAACTGTTCTGCTCATTTCCCAAAATTGAGTCTTAATCTATTAAAGCGTTAAACAAAAAAATCTCACCAGAAATAACAGAAAGTAGACTTACTTTAATAAGTTGATCAAGAGGCGGGCAAAGCCCTGCATCATGCTGATTTCAAGTTTTGGAATTGATACCAGCTCGTACAATAACTTAATAAAAAGAACATGATCTTCTTTGCTAAATTTTCTCCCATAAAGTCGGATATACCTACAAAAGAGAAACAAAGCCTTTAAAAGCAGGTACAGGCACTCATATTCCTTACTACATTATCTCTACTAACTGGGCTATGAGAGCAAGCTGATGCTTCATGGAGTGATAAATGAAAAAAGACATACTATATGCTCAGCCTACAAAAATAGTAAATAAATGTAAAAATTTAAAAAGGAAATCCTGTAATATGCTACAACATAGATAAATCTCCTGAAATAAGCCGGTCGCAGAAAGCCCAGAATCACAGTTCCATCCATGTGCTTCAGCAGTCAAACTCAAGACAGAAAACAGAACAATAGCTGACAACTGTTAGGGAAGAGGGGACAAGGGATTGTTATTTAACTGGCACAGAGTTTGAGACTTGCGAGATGAAAACCTTGCAAAGATCTAAAACGTGTACAAATAGTTACCATACCTTCACTAGTCACTTAAATACTAAAGGTCAAAGGGGTCAGGTATGGTGGCACCCTTCTATACCAGCACTTGGGGAGGGATTCAAGAATAGCCTGGATTACATGAGAGACCCTGCCACAAAGTAACTCCTGCCTGCAGTGTTATGAAGGTAAATTAGGATGCATGGCTTTAAAAGGGAGAAAAAAAAAAAAGCCATGAATGTGATGGACCTTAATTTTAAATACTACTAAGCATTTTAGATTTACACAAAAGAATTATTCTATACTTTAGTCAACACATATCAAGTGTTTAACAATAAAGCCAAATTAGAACACTTCTGTCTTATAGGATCACATTCCCAACACTGGGATTAAATTTAAGGCCTGACACATTCTACCACTAAGCTATAGCACCAGACCCTACCATTTGTGGAACCCCCATAATCCCAGCAGAAAATGGCAGAAGCAATATCAAAAGCCCACAGACAGTCTGGTTAATATAGTGAGCTCCAAACAAGCAAAGGCTGCATAGTGATACCCACTCTCCAAAAATAAAAAATAAGGCTGGGCGGTGGTGGCACAGCCTTTAATCCCAGTACTCGGGAGGCAAAGACAGGCGGATCTTTGTGAGTTCAAGGCCAGCCTGGTCTACAAGAGCTAGTTCCAGGACAGGCTCCAAGCTACAGAGAAACCCTGCCTTGAAAAAAAAAAAAAAGCTAATAGTTCATCTCGAAATACATGCTCAATTTTAACTTAGAAAAATCATATTATCAAAAGTTCTGTAGATAAGCAAGCTTAAAAGTAAAGAGTGTTCATGTCTCTTGCTCTCTCTTTTAGGCAGAGTCTCACTATATACACCTACCTGGCCTAACGCTCAGCATGTACATCAGAGTGGTCTCAAACTCACAGAGACCCATTGTGAGAACCAAAGTTATGTTTTAAGTTTAATCCACAAAACAAAAATGCCTCCACTTGTAAGGCCTTACCCAAGGACAAAAACACTCCCTGAGATGCTGGAGGCTATTGTTCATATAAGATAACTGAAGAACCAGCCTGCCTCACTCTTCAAAGACATCTTATGGCAAAGACAAACTAGGTTCATTCCTGCTTATGATTAAACCTGTGTCCCAAGGACTGCATTAAGCCCAATCTGTAACCTTAACTACACATGGTCCTGTACTTCCTGTTGCAGGAGCTGCAATCATGCCACTGTTTTAAAAAGCTGTTTGTACCCATCCTGTAGCCCTACCTTTGTTGCTATGACCGTCTTGGAAGGTTCAGGAGGGACTACCTTGTTATGCTTATGTCCTGCTACTGTAACGCTGCCTATTTTGCCCCCCCAAATAAATTCCCCATTTGGAAACCCCCTACCCCTGAGCTGTAAAAGCCTTGTCTTCCTCATATCCAGTACTTAACTTCTCAAACCCCACTTTGGAGAAGGCAGCATGTGTAAACAAATTTAAAAAAAAATCTTGCTTTAATTAATTGCTTGCTTTAATTAACTTGGTCATAATTTGGGTCATCTTTGGGATTAACATAAGTCACGTGTTTCCACTTCCCTAAACAAGTTTGGTCCACCCAACAGCTCCAGTCGTTCTTGATCACAAGTAAACAGAAGGTATATAGGTTGGAAGTACATCAGAACTCCAGGAGCAGGGGCTGCCTCAGGAAGCGGTTCTAGGGCTCTGAAGCATGCCTTTGGTTTTGTGGACTACTGGAATTAACTGCTATGGAGGCCCAAAAAAATGTGAGCCTATTTCCACCTTGTCTGAAGGTCAGAGAGTTTGAGGTTGCTCAAAATTGTTGACAACAACCAGAGCTAAATATCCTGACCTAGGGTGTGATTACTTGGTCCTTTAGACATTAGGATAGCCTGTAGAGGCAGATCCATCCCCCACCACCACACACACACACACACACACACACACACACACACACACACACACACACACACACACACACTCGGGTCAGGAAATTCAAGGACACTTCTGCCCCTTCTTTTGAAAAAGGAGGTTTGACCTTGGGAGTAGCTTCCTTCAGGACTTGGTCTAGGGTGGGTTCACTGCCTCAACAACAGAATGCTAATGACTTGATGTCTCAAAGCATTACATCGAATAACTGTTCTAGTTGTCCTTTGTACCATATTAAAGCAGTCTTTTGTTTTCTTCCCCCTCTAGTGTTGGGGTATAAAAGCGTGTGGAAAATTAAATGCAGGTGAATCTCCTATTCACCCGAACTCCCTCCCAACAGTATCCTATGTTTTCTGCTTTATTATTTTTACTCATGATTTCATGCCTTTTACTAACTCTTCTAATCCCCATGTCCCTGCTCTGGTAAGTGGTATTATTGTCCTCTGACAAACTACCCTGCATCTACAGAGGGCTGGTGAGAAATAAACTAGTTCTATCCTGTAGGATCCAAACCTGGGATGTGGAGGGGGCTCAACAGGACCCCAAAAACTCTACCATCTAGTGCAAGATGTAAGATGCCATTCACTGCCTGGTTCTGGTTGTCTGTCTGTGTTTTACATGTGTGCATGGGTCTGTGTTTTCTGGTGTGTCTAAGTTTTGCTGCAAACATGGGAGCCTAGATTGATAAATTAAATGCATGAATATATACAGTGGACACCCCATGTTTTGTTACTGACTTAAGTGTATAAACTTTGTGTTTGGTGTTGCCACTGGAAGCCACCAGCCACCACAGCTAACACCGCTTGCCATGCTGATTTGATAGCAAGTACTCAGAATTTATCTATGAGCTTTCTGGTCAATGGATTCAGGGTTAGCAGGATTCAAATGTCTTTTGGGTGTGGATAACAGAGTTGTTATTTTATGTTATTGAAAAGCTGGCTCTAGAGTTGGTTTATTGTTCTCCCTTTTGTAGACCAAGCATATTTAAAAGTTTCCTCTATATCCTGTGTCAGGTAATATATCTGATTCTGTGACAGGGGAAAGAGAGTAAGCAGAATAGCTTAAAAAAAAAAAAAAAGACTATTATGTAAACTTTCTGTTCTGTTTCTCAAGATTTGTAAGTTAATTGGGTATGGTTAAAATCTGTAAAGTATGTGGAAAAAAAATTAACTTAAGGGGCTGGAGAGATGGCTCAGTGGTTAAGAGCATTGCCTGCTCTTCTAAAGGTCCTGAGTTCAATTCCCAGCAACCACATGGTGGCTCACAACCATCTGTAATGAGGTCTGGTGCCCTCTTCTGGCCTGTAAACATATACACAGACAAAATATTGTATACATAATAAATAAATAAATAAATAAATATTTATTTATAAAAAAAAGTTAACTTAAAATGGCTAACATAGGGTTAATAATTAAAAATCTATGCATCGGTAATCTTAAAGGAACCATGTGGCATGACACAATTTTGGCATATAAGTAACATGTGGCTTGCCGCCATTTTAGCTGCTATGGAGGCAGCCACATGGCTGACAGCCATCTTTGCTAAGGGTTAGAGAGAATGAATGTCACATGACTTCATCATCATCTTGAACCAAAGTGACCATATGGTATAAGACAAACAACGAGGGGAAAACAAGTCTCCAGGATGTTTTGGATTAGCTTAATTCCTGTCCTGAAAACAAGGTTTATTTAAGATAGGATTTAAAAACAATTCTCGTCTAATAATGTATTTAAACTGTATCTTCATGCATTCATATACAGGAACATAGCTTGCACTGGCAGCCCAATTTTGTAATATAAGAGTCACCCAAGTGGTAACGGCTTTAAAGAAGACATGAAGACCAACTAAGACTTGCCATTGTGCAGCAGTGCTAGAGTTCCTAAGGAGAGCCCAAGAGAAGGACCCTAGCAGTTTTGGAGATGATCATGCCATGTATGTGATAGTCACCAGAAACACCAATCACAATGAAATGGAGCCAGTTGGGGTCTAGAAGACAGGCTATATACATTGTCAAGCGTGAGGCCAGAGAGCTGACCCAAGTATTGTAAGTGAATCCTAGAAAATGAACATTAAATTGTTGGCACTGTGGGAGTTTGGTTGTGCTCTGTTTTCTGGTTTTTTTTTCTTTCTTGAAGTAAAAATATTGCAGAAGCATACGATTGAGAGATTTTAACCTTAAGAGGAAATTTTGGAGTTTTACATAAAATTAAAAAAACTGGTTATTTTTAAAGGAACAGCTTTTAAAATATTTAAATTTGTAAGGCTATGGGACATTTTTAAGTTCATAAAATATTTTGTATTATTAACATATGATCTTAAAATAAATAAAAGGCTAAAGAGTTAGGGCTACAACTATGAACACCAAACACTAAACACCAAAAACGGGGTAAACTTATGATGCAACAAGACAATGACCTAAATGTTCTTGCAAAAGCAGTCTGGTAAGCCAGGCAGTGGTGGCTCACATCTTTAATCCCAGCACTCGGGAGGCAGAGGCACGTGGATCTCTGAGTTTGAGGCCAGCCTGATCTACTGAGCAAGTTCCAGGATAGACTTCAAAGCTACACAGAGAAACTCTGTCTCAAAAAAACCAATCCCTCCACGGCCCCCCCCCCCAAAATCTGGGAAAGAGCTTGGAGCAATGGTTCTCAATCTATGGGTCACAACCCTTGGGGGTTGGATGTTTGCACTGTGATTCCTAACTCAGCATACTGCAGTTGTGAAATAGCAAAGAGAATGATGTTAAGGTTGGAAGTCACCATAACATAGGAAACCGTGTTGAAGGAGCACAGCATTAGAAGGCCTGAGAACCACCAGCATTAAGAATGTCTAGCCAGACCTAAGGTCTACTCAGGCTGAAGAATGCATACCTACCCTCCTTGTCTTTGCTGATTTTGTTAAGCTTTGGCTATTTTGATAAACTGAGTCATATAAGAAACTTGTTATATTCTGTAATAGTGCAGTATGAAAGGACCAGGAAAGTAAAGTTGACAATCTCTCATGGACTGTTATTTATGATTAACAGTTTTACTTTGATTCTTAAAAAGGCTCAGTTCAGAAATGGTTATTTTTTTTTAATGGTTAAACCTAACAGGGATAAAGCTATAAAATCCTAACCTTATAAAAAACTACTAACTTATTGTAAACTATTAAAGGTAATTAAAATTTGCAAGTTATTTTTTTAATTTATTTATTTATTAAAGATTTCTGTCTCTTCCCCACTGCTGCCTCCCCTTTCCCTCCCCCTCC
>NW_026068101.1:281355-301761 GCF_014885135.2 Alexandromys fortis
AAAAAAAAAGTTTCTGCCTCCTGCCAGCCTCCCATTTCACCATTGTGAAAGGTGAAGCTTCTCTGATTTCCCTCTCTGCTTCCATATCCTTTGTGTATAAGAGGGCGACTGATTTTTTGGAGTTGATCTTGTATCCTGCCACATTAGTAAATGTATTTATCAGCTGTAAAAGTTCTTTGGTGGAGGTTTGAGGGTTACTTATGTACACTATCATATCATCTGCAAATAACGAAAGTTCAACTTCTTCCTTTCCAATTCGAATCCCCTTGATCCCCTTATGTTGTCTTATTGCTATTGCTAGAACTTCAAGCATTATATTGAAGAGGTATGGCGAGAGTGGGCTGCCTTGTCGTGTTCCTGAGTTTACTGGGATGGCTTTGAGTTTCTCTCCGTTAATTTGATGTTAGCTGTCGGTTTGCTGTATATAGCTTTTATTATATGACCCTTGTATCCCTAGTCTGTCCAAGACTTTTATCATAAAGGGATGTTGAATTTTGTCAAATGCTTTTACAGCATCTACTGAAATGATCATATGGTTTTTTTCTTTCAGTTTATTTATATGGTGGATTACATTGATAGATTTTCGTATGTTGAACCAGCCCTGCATCTCTGGGATGAAGCCTACTTGATCATAATGGATAATTTTTCTGATGTGTTCTTGAATTCGGTTTGCCAGTATTTTATTGAGAATTTTTGCGTCACTATTCATGAGTGAGATAGGCCTGTAATTCTCTTTCTTGGTTGGGTCTTTGTGTGGTTTTGGTATCAGGGTAACTGTAGCTTCATAAAAGGAATTTGGCAATGACTTTTCTGTTTCTATATTGTGAAATACGTTAAGGAGTATAGGTATTAGCTCTTCTTGGAAGTTCTGGTAGAATTCTGCATTGAAGCCATCTGTTCCTGGGCTTTTTTTGGAGGGGAGATTTTTGATAACAGCTTCTAGTTCTTCGCGACTCACTGGTCTATTTAGATCGTTCACCTGGTCTTGGTTTAGCTTTGGTATATGGTACTTATCTAAAACAAAGTCCATTTCTTTTGCATTTTCCAGTTTTGTGGCATACAGGCTTTTGTAGTAAGAGCTAATGATTCTCTGAATTTCCTCTGTGTCTGTGGTTATATCCCCCTTTTCATTTCTGATCTTATTTATTTGCGTGTTCTCTCTCTGTTGTTTAATTAGTTTGGATAGGGGTTTGTCGATCTTGTTGATTTTCTCCAAGAACCAACTTTTTGTTTCATTGGTTTTTTGGACTGTTTTCTGTGTTTCTATTTTGTTGATTTCTGCCCTCAGTTTGATTATTTCCAGTCTTCTACTCCTCCTGGGCACGTCTGCTTCTTTTTTTTCTAAAGCTTTCAGGTGTGCTGTTAAGTCCCCAATGGATGCTTTCTCCGTCTTCTTTAAGTGTGCACTTAGTGCTATGAACTTTCCTCTTAGCACTAAATTTGCAAGTTATTAAGTCACCTTATAAATGATTAAAATCCTCTAATTTTCCGAACTATGTTTATTGTCGTGCTAAGTTCAAATGTATTTAGAGGAATAAGCTTTATTTAGCCTCCTATATATGTTTTCCAGCAAATAACTAAAAACCAGCAAAGTTTGTTTAGCTCATATATACTTAATAAATAATGTTCCTCAAACTGGTCAAGAGAACTTTTGCATATAGCAATTAAAATGTTTAATGGAAAAAGTTTACTATCCAAAGACCCCAGCTCCTAGCAGTGACAGCAAGGTCTCCGCTGAAGACAGATGGGGCACCAAGCACTCCACCTGGATTGTGGTAATGCTAAACACTGGGCATAAATGCCCCAATGCCTCACCCACTGCCAGGACCCTACCAAACGGTGGATAAGCAGGACACTGGAGAAGTAAGGTCAGTACCCCAAGTCCCTCCTCCACAGAAAAGTCTCTTAGTTTTCTGGACCTGCCATTCTATGACTAATGCTGCCCAGTGATTTCTGTCTCAATAAAGCAACTGACACCATGGGAATAACCGTCTAGGCTATGGGTAAATCTCTATCATTTAAATTGATACATACATAGACCATTTGTTACTGCCTACTATAATTTGTCCTTCTCTGATTTCTGATGGCATTGACAGTGAGGCTAACTTTAGCTTAGTCAGTTTAACAGCATCAGGCAACTAGCTCTTTCTGCATCTACCTTGTTAGTTCATTTCATATGTAAAAATCAAGCCTTGCTTTTTCTGGAGCTACTAGTTCTCCTGCCAAGAAAGGCAAACAGGTTTGTCTTGCTAAGAGGCTTCATATTATAGGATAAACTGATTTCAGATGTAACTTACTGTTCCTTTATTCAAAAGAACTTGTTCTGCAAAGACTGTTCTCAGAAGTAAGTACTCATGTCTCTGGAAATGAAAGAAGGTGTAAAGTCTATGCACGTTCTGAGGGTCTCAGTGTTCTAAGATGTGGAAAGGTCTGAGGGTCTCAGTGTTCTAAGATGTGGAAAGGTCTGAGGGTCTCAGCGTTCTAAGATGTGGAAAGGTCTGAGGGTCTCAGCGTTCTAAGATGTGGAAAGGTCTGAGGGTCTCAGTGTTCTAAGATACGGAAAGGTCTGAGGGTCTCAGTGTTCTAAGATACGGAAAGGTCTGAGGGTCTCAGTGTTCTAAGATACGGAAAGGTCTGAGGGTCTCACATGATGATTTCAGATGTGTAAATGCAGCTGTAAAGGTAAGAGAGTGCTTTAATACATGTGAAAATGGAAATGTCTGAGATATTGTTCCTGCCTTCTATGCTAGTGTTAACTGAGGTTTCAAAAGTTAAGAGTTTTAACATCAATGAAGTTCTGATGAGCTGCTCTAGAACACTAACTACTTACTATTCATTCACAAGCTCAAAATTAAAAAGAATTTTTTGGTTGCTTTCAGCATATAATCTTAAAGGTGCTTCTTATCAGGCTAAAAATACCTCTGTCCAATCTATTATATATCCAGCTCTCTGAACAAAGGAAAAATACGTTCATGCTTTTTAACCCAAATCCATAGCGTTTACTATGACTCAAAGGTGTGAGTCTGTTACAGCTATTGGCTGCTTTCCCTACAACATGGCTTTTAGTATAGATAACAAACAGTGGTAATGCTTATATATCTAGAACTTTTATCTCTTTTTGTAAACTAAAAATTTACATAAGCTTCAGGGAGTCTAGGGGGTCTTAAGATTTGGATCCACCTCTACAGGCCCAAGGGACTGCAGAAAAGTATAGTCTTAAGTTTCCCCTCACATGCCTATTCCTGGAGGTGAGATCTCTCTCCTGGTCTTGGGACTCCTCCCCTCCCCCAATTACTGCATATATGGGCCTGAAAGTTCCAAATTAAAAAAAAAATTTTTTTTTCCTTTAAATTCCTAAACCTTTAACTTCTGTTTATAGTCTCATCTATCTCATCAGATTTCCACTAGGCTGACAGATACCATCAAGGAATCAGCTGTGGACTACAAAATGCTCCAAATGGCTTAAGCTCTGGACTTGCTGATAGCTGATGTGAACCAGTAGATGCTGTAACTGCCCCTATCTGTTTAGCTGGGCTAACTAACAAGATACTTCTGATGAATGCCCCATTGCCTGAATCCCCTCTCAGCTTTTTATTACCATTCCAACCTTCTTGGGCCCTGGCAACGATAACCTGGTTTCTGCAGGAAGTGGTTACAGAAGAGAATATGTTGCCTGT
Source organism: Alexandromys fortis (assembly GCF_014885135.2). Taxonomy (NCBI): domain Eukaryota; kingdom Metazoa; phylum Chordata; class Mammalia; order Rodentia; family Cricetidae; genus Alexandromys; species Alexandromys fortis. The sequence continues at coordinate 285,033 of NW_026068101.1, forward strand.
TGTCCTCAACATGTTAGGTCAAAAGGAAACTCCCAGGCATAGGGGACAGAATGGCTACCTTTAGTGCCTATTGGCATATCAGAAAAGTTATCTGTTAAAAACCAAAAAGACCCAGATCTATCAACAGATAAATTTTGTTATCTGAAATAGTTCTAGAGTATAATAGAGCATTCAACCCATTCTATGTAAATAGAGCTTTAAGACAAAATTATTGTTTCTATACAAACCATTCAGAAATGATTAAAAATAATCTGGCTGTGCCAAAACAAAGCTACAAAACAGGAAGGATGGAAGGACGGAAGGACGGAAGGACGGAAGGAAGGAAGGAAGGAAGGAAGGACAAATTGTCAAAAAAGAGAGAGAGAGAGAGAGATCGGAGATAAATGACTGGTCCATTCTCATTTCTAGGCTCCTTCTGGACAGTAACTGTGATGTAAGTCACCACAGGCCCTTTGACCCTTCTTTTTCTGCTAATTACTATTTGTTCTTCCATCATTAATGCCTTAACTAGATATATAAATTCCCATTTGGTTGCTATTAGCTGATAGTTATTACATCCCAATATAAATAGGAATCCAACACAAGAGTCAACTCAAGGGAGGCGTTTGAGAGTCATTTATGTTTTAAGTTTTAATTTTTGTACCTAAGAGATCCACAAAACAAACAAAAAAATGCCTCTAACCTGTAAGACCCTTTCCCAAGGACAGATACTTCCTGAGTTGAGGGAGGATGATCAAAAGCCACACTTCCCACTTCCCTAAACAAGTTTGGCTGACCCAACTGCATCAGATGTGCTTGATCCCACGGAAATGATGTAGGAAGTAGGAAGTGACCCCCAGTGGACAAAAGCAGGAGGGATACAGTATTGTAAGTTTGCCCTTACAAGCACCTGGCCAACATAGCTCATGGTCATTTTTTTTTTGGGAACCCCAGAGTGGAAATGGCCAGTATTTAATTAAAGCTTGCTTTAAATTTGGCTCAAAATTATGGTAGTGGCCTTATTATTGCCCAGTGGGACTGACACCACCCATCTCTGCCTCTCCAGTGCCACCACACCCGAGCAAGGAAAGGAAGGGCGGGAGGGAGGCCGGGGGAAAAAAAAGGAGAAATGGAGGGAGAAAAGAGATAGGGTAGAGTGGTGGTGGACAACATCCTTAATCCCCAGCACTTGGAAGGCAGAGGCAGATGTATCTCTGAATTCAAACACACCCTTGTCTACAACAAAACCATCTCAAATTTCAAAAACTAAACTATGTTACTGTTTAAAGTGTTTGTTTTTGAGAACCATTTTAGATTTAAGTTTGCCAAAAATACTGGGAGTATTAAATACTAATAAAGCCAGCGGGGGTTGGGGTGGGTGGAGAAATGGCTCAGCATTAAGAGTCCTACAGCAGAGGACTTAGGTTTGGCTTCTTGCACTTACGTCATCAGCTCTCAACTGCCTGGAATTCTGGCTCCAGGGGGATCTAACGCCCTCTTCTGGCACCATGGGCACCTGCACCAAGTGTGCACATATCCATTCATAGTCTACATAAACATGTAATTAAAAAATCTTTAAAAAAACAAACAGGAAACTAGATTCTAAAAAAATGGAAGTAGAATATAACAGCCATCATTTTTTAAACTAATCCAGGTTGATTTTTCTATACTTAAGCTCAAAAACTCTACTTGACGCTTCTTAAAGATTGTCCTTCCTCTTTCACAAGTAGCTAAAACTAAAAATAATCAGAGCCGGGCGGTGGTGGCGCACGCCTTTAATCCCAGCACTCGGGAGGCAGAGGCAGGCGGATCTCTGTGAGTTCGAGACCAGCCTGGTCTACAGAGCTAGTTCCAGGACAGGCTCCAAAGCCACAGAGAAACCCTGTCTCGGAAAAATAAATAAATAAATAGATAATCATCAGATATCTTAAAATACTTGAAAACCTTAGTAAAAGTCATGATTGAATTTTTGAATAGAACATTTCTTGAACCATCTAGAACATACAAATAAATGACAAGTCATCATGTTCCATGCTCCCACAGAAAAAGACAATACAAGATAATACAATAATACAAAAGCATTTCAGCTAGGCTATGAAGCCTTCCTTCTTTTCCATAAAGTTAATTAAGAGGATCTCTGTGGTCTTAATGAAATTTGGCTGTCACAAAGTTTCTGTAACTAGCCAGACAGGGTTCTCGCATCTGTTTAATCTTCCCGCTTAGGAGGATGAGGCAGTTACTGTCACTTCAAACCCAGCCTGAGACCCTGCCCCCCAAAATAAAATAGAGGAAGTTGAGGCTGAGGAGATGGCTTAGTGTATAAGAACAACGGATAAGCATGCTCAAGGACCTCAGTTTAAATCTTCAGCACCTATATTAAAAAAACAAAACAACAACAACAACAAACAGAACAGGGCATGACCAAACACAGACTTAGCACTGGAGAGTAGGGAGCACAGATAGAGCATGACAGCAGGAGGGTCCCTGGGTCTTGCTGTCTGCCAGCCTAGCTTCTGGTTCAGTGAGACAGTTTAAAAAGAAGACAGAGACTAAGAGAGCAGAACATCTGACATCCTCCTCTGGCCAAAGCATGTACACACTTATGTGCATAGATACATGCACATCTCTCTCTCTCTCTCTCTCTCTCTCTCTCTCTCACACACACACACACACACACACACACACACACTCATGAGCACTAACCTTGGTAGTCCTGGACTGTGACCATGGCACTAAGAGAGGTGGAAGTCAGGAAGAACCTAGGGGATCCATTCACTGATCAGACAGCTCTAGGTACATTTAGAAAATAAAGCGGGGAAGCAACAGAGGAAGAACCAAGCTGTGGCCTCAGGGGCCGCTGGCAGAGGTGAACACACCTTCACACACATTCTCTTACACACAGCAACATAAAAGCCCCTTCCTAGCCCTAAAGGAATGCTTGTCTGTACCCTCCCCCACCGAATGTACTGAAATCCTAATCCTGAACACCAAGGTATTCTGAGGTGAGGCTTTAGGGAGGCCATTTTTCTTAAAGATAAAGCCTTCATAATGGGATCAATGTTCTTAGAAGGAACTGGAGCTCATATTTATCCCTCCCAACAGGTGAAGATGTGGGGAGCAGATGGCTGGCGAGAGCTCCGACCAGAACCTGTCCATGACAACACCAAGATCTTGGACTCCAAGCTCCAGAACAGGAAGAAATAAATACTTGCTCTAAAACCACCCAGTATATGGAATTTACAGCATCCCAAACAGACTGAGAAAACATCAGGAAGCTTCATTCTTTCAGGAGTACAAGAGCAGAAAATGAATGCACCTACAGTCCCTAAGGTAGTTTAAGAGAGCTGAGGTAAAGAAATGATGTAGCTTTGCTTACTGCTGGCACACTAGGCCCCTTAGTGTGTGGCATAGTGTCTATGTCGTTCATTCAACATTCTACCAATATTCTTTTAATATTCTCTTCATGTTACAGATATTAAATTGTTAACTTGCTATTTTTATATCTTGTATTCTTGTAGCTCAATCAGTAATTGCTGCTTACATGAGCTGAAGATCAGAAAACAAAACTGTTATGCCAATAGTTTCGAGCTACTGTAAAAACCGCTGTTTTTACCTATTTCCAACAGCAAAGAGACTGTGCTGCGACCGATTAGGGCCTTGTCAGTTACCATTACGTCTACAGAATCACACTGCAGCATCTGCCCACCAAAGAAAACAAGATCCCGATGATAGAAGAAGACCTGAGGCTCTCTCACCTTGCAGTGGAACCAGCAGACACTAGGTTGAGGTGCACAGCAGCATCAAGGAAGAAGGGCTTTGTGTTGCGTGAATTGAGGTATGTCTTACAGCTCAGGTTTGCTTGTTAGCTTTGGAAGTGAAGCTTACTACATTTTTGGTGTGTTTCTAATTAACATAATTCCTCAATTCCATATCCCAGGCTGGCCAAATCCTCTTGCCTGTCTCCAAGTGCTAGTCTTTGAAGCTGTATGCCAACACACCTAATTCTACCTATTTATTTATTTGATTGTTTGTTTGTTCATAGAAATGATCTCAATATTTAGGCTGGGCTCAAACAAACCTCCAACCTCAGATATCAGAGTAGATAGGATAGGCAACCAAGCCAGGAGATAATCGCAGGAACTTGGTTCAGATTCCAAGGTTATCACATAACTAGTGGATCTGACCAACTTTAAAGTAGTGCTTAAATAAACGATTAACTATCGATTTCACTGGGAGGTGATGAGCAATGAACACTAAATTGAATCATATACAGCAGTTTTTCTGAACCAGTCAGTGGTGGCGTACACCTTTAATCCTAGCACTAGGGAGGCAGAAGCAGGTACATATCTGAGTTTAAGGCCGGCCTGGTCTACAGAGAGAATTCCAAGAAAGCCAGGGCTACACAAAGAAACCAACACAGAAAAAGTTTTCTGAAGCAGGGTCTGCACAGGCCTGTAACCTAGTTACCTCTGGAAAAGGACCCAAGTTCAGTTCCCAGCACCCATCTGGTGGCTCTCAGCTGCCAATAACTACAGTTCTAAGAGATCTGATCCTTTTTATGGTTACCAGGAACTCATGTAAGGTACACTTATTCACACAGGCAAACACTTATAAACATAAAATTAATCAAAAAAGTATAAGAAAGGCTGATGAGGAGCACTTGCCTAACATACATGAGGTTCTAGGTTCAAACCCACAGAAGGAAGGGGCGTGTGGTGGCAAAGGAGCACAAAAGGGTACAGCGGTAACTCTAGCACTGGGAGACAGACCAAGAGGATCAAGAGTTCAAGGATAGCCTCCATTATAGAGGACAGTGGAAGTTTCCAGAGACATTACCTAAAAAAGAAGTTTAGTTTGAATACATAATAAGTTCAAGGCTAGCCAGAGCCTGTCTTAAACAACACTAATAGAAACCCATCAGCTGCAACTCACAATAACAAATGTATCATAATCCAGTACACATCTATATAAAACTGAAAGTCATGAACAGTCAATCCTTAATTACTAACAAATATGCCTTAATGATTTTCACCTTTCCATCTCTGAAAAATTATATGTAATGAATATGTAAATGAAAGTTTGTAATTAGCACCCATTAAGAGAAGATGTGGACCAGGGGGATAGCTCAGAAGATGGGCTGGCTGAGTTTGATCTCTGGAGCTCACATAGTGGTCAGTGAGAAATAGCTCCTGAAAACTGGGCTCTGACTTCTCACAGTGAGGGCGGGGGAGAGATGAAAAAGATAAAATAAAAAAGATTATTTTTAAGTAAAAAGGTCTTTAAAATGTTCTTGGGTTAAAGGTACAGATTAATGACAACAGAGAACATGCAAGCACACAAAACCCTGGATTCCATACCAAAGAGCCCAAACAGCAAAGTCCTGATTGCCATAACAGTTTGGGTGGTTCATGCTCATAATCTCAGCACTCAGGAGGTTGAGGTAGGAAGACAGCTGCTAAAGGGTGAGTTCGGGGCCAGCTGAGGGCTAGAGTTTGAGATTATCAAAAACCACAATTTATAACTACTTATAATTGTATCCCTGCTTATAAACCACGCTAGAAGTAACTTTTCTCCCACTTATATAGATAGGGAACTCCATCTGTTACATGTTAACAAGTTGTCATTTTGTTTGCTGGGGCCTCTGCAAGTATTCCACTTGCCTTCAGAATACAAACTATACTAAGTAAGCCCTTTCAGGGGTTTGGAGGTGTAATTCAGTGATATAACACTTGTCTAGCATGCCCAAGGCTAAGCCCTATTACTCACTGCATAGGTAAATTAATTGATTCACTCTAGGAATTGTTCAAAATGAGACTGGAAGAGGTGGCTCCGTGTTTTAAAAAGCACTAGTTGCTTTTTCAGAGGATCATGGTTCAATTCCCAGAACCACATGTCAGCTCACAACTGTCTGTAACTCCAGTTTGAGGGGATCAGACACCCTCACAGGGACAAACATGCAGGAAAAAAACATCAATGCAGATAAAAATAAATGAATATTTTTTAAAGAAAGAAAATTCCAAAAAAATCAACTTCACTCAAGTAATTTGAGTGGAGAAACAAGAGAAATATAACTTCCCAAAATATGTACCTATATTTATGTTTATAAAATTCCCTGCTGTAGAAAACCACTACACTTCATTGTTCACTTAAAAAGAAAATCACTAGAAAATGAAAATAAAACACCTATTGAAGACAGCTCAGACTGCTAACATATTCCACTGGACAGCCAACAAGGGAAGAACACGAAACATTTCCAACAATTCTTGTTTACAGTCAAATGCTATTCTCATACCCGTTTCACAGCAGCAATGGTTATTAGGGTTTGCTGCTGTTGTTTCCTTTGAATGAAGTCTTTGTTGTCTCCTGGCCCACTGCCACATGAAATGCATACACTCCTGACACCAAAGGCAATATTGCTGCTCCTGTTTTCCCACATTTCCTGTCTGCCATAAAGACCTGAAATCCCTCTGAAACTCTAAGCAAAAATAAATAAATCTTTCCTCCCTTAATGGACACACACACACATAAGTTTTCTTAACTTTTAGAATTTTACTCTTATGTGTATGGGTATTTTGTCTACAGTAAGGCCAAAGAATCCAAGTTACATACAGATGGGTGCGAGCCACTGTGTGATTGCTGAGAATCAAACCTAGGACCTCTTGAAGAGCAACCAAGTGCTCTTAACCACTGAGCCATCTTTCATCGCCCCCCCCAGGCGTTTTTTAAAATTAAAGAACAAGCCTTTGTTATACTTTTATCTCAAGTGTTTAGAGCCCAGGTATTGTGAAATACAGCCAAATTAGCAGAAAACGTTAACTACTGAAATTTAATGATGCTACAATAAAAAATTTTAATAGTTCTAATCTAAACTAAATACAATTAAACAACTAAAACTGTGACTTATTTTAAAACTCAAAAGATTTATTTTAACAAAAGTCTTAGGGCTGGGGATGTAGTTTAGTAATAGAAAGCCAGACTAGCATGTATGTAACAAGGCCCTGGGCTCAGTCCAATACTGAGAGGAAAGGAAAGAACAAGAGAATGAAAGGGAAGACAGAAGAGGGAAGCGGAGAGGGAGAAGACATGAGAGGGGGGAAAAATGAAAGGAAAAGAGGTCAAACTCCATGATGCAACCAACACAATCTGCTGAATATCACTCCTGAATACCCCTTCGGAGTTATGAAATATTAACCTTTTTTGAAACTATAGATTGTTTGTTCCACATACTTTCTTTTGAGCCCAGTATTTATTCATAAATATAAACTACTATTCACTTTTTAAATTTTGAATATAACATTAACAATTCCTTAGCTTTGCTAACGCTTTGGGTTACAAAGAACAAAAGACAAATTCTAATATCAATGAGTACCACTCCTAAATGCTGGGGGTAGAGGGCTGCAGAAGTAAAAGTAAACCTCAAAGTAGTAGAGAGAAATATATGCACACAAAAGCATAAAATGTGGATCAAAAGAGAAATGCTGAGCATAAACTAAATATGGAAATAACCAAGCCAAGACTCCAAAAGAAAATCTGAATGCTATGTGCTGCTTTTAATATCCCAGTGGAGGGTTAGCTAAACCAATACAAGGGCTTCTGTTGTTACTGTTTACTTCTATTGCTTTCATTACTGTGTTCTTAACTTGCTGTTAGTATAAAATAAAGCACTGAGTTGGCTTTCTATACAATTCAGTGTGGAAAATGGAAGTGTTAAATTCTGTATCAACAGGAAGAGAGGGAAAAGGAGGGAAGCAGGTACAGCAACTAAGAGGCCAAAGGTACAAAAGGGCCAGGTAACCAAAATGCTAGGAATATATATATGTGAAGAGAGAGGCCCAGCCCCTGGACTGGAGCCTTCAGGGCACTGTAACAGGTTGGGGCTAAAGGACAGCTGGGAGAACCAGGTGGTCAGGTTCACTTTGATATGTTAAATAGGAATCTAAGTAGCCATTAGTCCCAGGGTTTGAGACTTAACTACAAATGAATTTCATTTAGCAGAAAATTGACAATTAGAAGGTTTCAGAGGTTTTTACTGAAAAGCATCTCTCAATTTTTATTGCTTATTTATTTATTTTACAGCTGGATGTCGTGTCTCACACCCTATAACCCAATACTCAGAAGACTGAAAAGCAGGACCATGAATGAGTCCCAGGCCTCCCTAAACTAGAAGGTGAGCTACAGGCTAGCCTGGGCTCAGAGTCAGCCTCTACCTCAAAACAATCAAACAAAACTCCTCCACTTCAATTAAGAACACGTAGTTCTTGGCCAGGTGGTGGTGGTGGCAGCGCACGCCTTTAATCCCAGCACTCAGGAGGCGAGGCAGATCTCTGGGAGTTCAATCCAAAAGGAAGCCCTGCCTCAAAAAAAAAAAAAAAAAAAAAAAAACTTCTGGGTGGAGGTGTAACTGTGGTAGAACGCTTGCGCACTACATGTGTGAAGCCCCAAGTCCCAGAACCAGCACTGTGGGAGGAGAAAAAACAAAAAGCAAGAAACCCTGGATGTGGACTTCCAATACAATGATATTTTACAATCCTGCAGCAAAACAGATGGCATGGCCGTCACAAGTGACATCATCCAGATTTCAGACCATCTAATGGCACTGTTTGTGGTTTACTGCCTCAATACTGGTGTTAAAATTGACCACAATGAAATACATATTTGAAAGGATACATCTGGAAATCATATTTTCTCCTCAAATTTCTTGGTAGAGCTATTCCTTTACTGGTGTGTCCTGAACAAAATGAACAGAGAATGTCCCACAAACCAGACAGTTCTCAACCCACACCAAAAAACTAAAAAGTATTGAAGATTGGATGTTACCTCTACTCTATTATGTTAATCTGTCTGTCTCCATGTTTTGATGTTTTAAAACACAAGTTACTCCACACTATATTTGTTACCCAAAAATTGAGTCTACTCTCTAAAGGATAAAAGATAGTAAGGTATGAAAACAATCACTGATAAGGCTTTTTAGACCTGGTCAGATCCTCAGCAGATATGGATGTTTGCCACCAAGTCTGATAACCTGACTTCACACCCTAGAATCAAATGGTGAAAGGATTTTGATTTACCTGACTTATTCGAGCATATCATGGCACAAGTGCAAGTGTGTCACACACACAATGAATCAGCCTTTAAAACTATTCTGCCCATGAGCTCTGACTATAGTAAACCTCAGACAAGGGAGTGCAGATAGAGGGAGAACTCAGAGCAAAATCAGTGACAAAGCTTGATGATTATTGATAATAAGTGATACTCATATTGCTATTCTCTTTTGTATGTTTGATATTTTCCATAATAAAAAATGTTCAGAATCAACAAAATGGTTCCTCAGGTAAAAGCATTTAGCAGGCAACCCTAAAGACCCGACTTTGACCGCAGGAAACCACAGTGAAAGAGTAGAAGGAGAGAGTCGATTAGATTTGTCCTCTCCTCTCACACATACACAATAAAAATAAAATTAATTTTATTGAAAATGCGTGAGGTAAAACCTTTTTGTGTTTAAAAACTATCCAAATTATAAACAAAAATGAGGTTCTGGCACAAAGAGCTGGTTAGCAAATAAAGAAAACTAGCTGTTCGTGAATAATTGCTGGCACTTCAGAGGTAGAGACAGGGGTCAGGGGTTCAAGTCTGAAGTAAGCCTGGGCTACTAGAGACCCTGTCTCAAAAATAAAAGTTAAGCCAGGCATGATGTCTCTTGTCAGCAATTCCACCATTTGGAGGTGCAAAAAGGTAGATCAAGGCCATGCCACCCTAGCCTGGCGTACCTATCTCAGGGTGGCGATGGTTGGGAAATCACAGCTGGTTTATATGAAGCCCCCCAATCCTAAGAAATGTTAAAAAAAAATATCAGAGCAAAAATAGTTTGCAGGAATGATTTAGCCCTTCCTTTTATTCACAAGAAAGCAGAAAGGCTTGATTAAGTAACTTTCTCACATTTCCAGAGTTGGTGGGAAAAATAAAATTTTCTACTAATATTTCTTCTAGAAAATACTATACATGATCACTTGATGATTATGTAGATGTTAAACACCACACTGCTGCTTTTTAAAAAGTGGCGTGGGGAAGCACAACTAACAGGTGACTTTAATATGACTTAGAGGAAAAACACACACCAAAGACCACAGTATGTCCATCAAATTCAAAATGTCACATAGCTATACAATTCCAAAAATGAGTTTCCAATATTTAACCAGCATTCTAAAAATATTCTACCTGACAGCAATTCTTGCTGGTTATTTACATAAAAATCAAGTTGCCGGCATTAAGCTATCTAAACAGCAATACTGCCCTACATAAAGCATTGTATCCCCACTGTATTTTTAGCGCTTCCTTAGTAACACTATCACTTAAGTCAAAACAACAAAACCTAGTGCTAATTTACCAAACTCATTAGCCAGAAATTAGAAAACAATCATTTAACTATGATCATAAATCCAAACTGCATGTCTTTGTACACTGGCATCTACATTATTGTATACTGAAGTTGCTTATATCCCCTGAAAGCAATATTTTTGACAAGTATATCAAAACGATTTTAAAAGGGTCTACCCCAACTAACAAACTGTATTTACTGTGTCCAAACACAAACACAAATATCTAGGGGGAACACATGAAGAAGCATCTGAATTTTGACTACCTAAAAATCGGGTTTTCTTTGGTGAAACTGATCTCCACTTTTACGGATCCTTAACACTATAAACTTCTTTATACTCTAGTCAGAAGCTCTGTTAACCTTGACGTTTTATAGTTACTCTAGTACTCTAGTATAGTGTTTCAGTTTTGCATCTTTTAAATTAAAGGAGAGTTATTTCCACCCTCTCAGTTAAAGGGTATGAAAAATCCGTCAGAGGCCCCTTAATAATCAGCACGTGAGAATTCCCCCGCGGGGAGATACAGCCACTATTGCGTTATAAAACCCTGAGTCATCACCCAGTTCACTCAGCAGATCCTGGTAAACACAAATGACATGTCCTGTGTGATCACTCAGCGGTAACCACATGCATAAACCAGACCGTATATAGCGTACCAAACAAAACAGCAAACTTCTTACACAAAGAGTTCTGGCACGGTAAAGGCGCACACAGAGCAAAGATCTCTCCAAACATTTTTGCCCCAGCTCTAACTCCACTGGCTCTGTAATTTTCAGCTAGCGTACAGAGGACGCAAAAGAACTCTGCGTTAAGGTCGTCAACATTCATCTGACCAACTCAAAAACACAGTCTGGAGAGCTAGCAAAGCCCTGGGACAACTTGACAGCGCTTTTCACTATTTGCCTTAGAATCAGCAAAGCCTCGACAGAGGAAATGTCACAACAGGAACATACGCTTTCCTAGGATTCTAAAACAACATTCTCAATATCAACGTCTACTCAGTCTGAGAGTGCGCTGACCCACCTATTTGAAACCAATCGTTTCAATTAAATCTAGGAGTCCAGAGCAGCACCCTCCACCAAACAAATCAACACAGAGACACGGACGGACGGACACGCGCGCGCGCACGCACACACACACACACACACACACACACACACACACACACACACACACGCCAGAACCTCTCAGTCTCCCTGCGGTCTCCTTCCCACTCACGATGCGGTTGAGGAGAGAGAAAAGTGAAAATGCGTGGATCCTCGGGGAGGAAAGAACTAGAGGAAACCCAGAAGTGAAGTCAGGAGTAGCTTCCCCAAAGTCCGGACCTCTCTACCCCGCAGCTACACACGCAGAACTCCAAGGAGAGCCAAAGGGAACCGCTCGTTTTGTGTCCGCAGACCCCTGCGGCTCCCCAGAGCCTGGCAGGTGAAGAGAAACGACCAGAACACTGGGTATGCGAGGCGACCGGCAGGACCCAAAGGTCCGGCGCAGAAAGAAGCCAAGAGGCTGGGTCCCTCCCGGGCTCGGGCTCGGCCACGGCCCTGGAACCCCGCACCAGGCCAGCGCCGCCCGGACAAGACAAAGTTGAGCAGCCGCAACTCAGACAAAGAGCCCGGGCGGCCGACAGCCTCAGCCAACTTACGTGGAGAGTTTCCGGGTCCAGAAGAGGCCCCCGGGCCATAGCTCCTGGAGCTGCACCGCCCGGCCCAGGTTGCACTTGATCTGAGCCAGCTGCACGTCCGACTCGGCGTCCAGCTTCTCGGCGTAGGGCAGAAGCTTGTTGTACACGATCTCCTTCTGCGGGAGGAAGGCCCGCGGGCCCAGCCCCGGCCGCCCGCCCGGCTCGGGGGGCTCCCCACCGCCCGCCCTCTCCGGCGCCTCCATGAGCCCGGGGCCGCCCCCGGCCCGCCCCCCGGCCCCCGCCCCGCTGCGGGCTCCGCCTCGTCCGCGTCGCGTCGCTCTCGGCCCGACCGCTGGGCCCCCCGGCTGCCCGGCGCGCTGCTGGACTCCGCGCGGCACCCGGTTCGTTGGCGGTGGCAGCGGCTGCTCTGCCGGGCCCGCTCCGGCTCGTCAGGTGACGCTGCAGCCGCTGGGCCTAGAGGTTCCGGAAGGGCCTCAAGTCACTTCCGGGGAGGGGCGGGGCGGGGCGGAGCGGGGCCGCGGAGGAGGCGCGGAGGTGGCGGGGTGACTTTCTCGGCCTTGGTGGAGTTTGGTGTCCGCGAAGCCTCGCGTGAGGCCGCCCACGAAAAACAAGAGATCCCGCGCTGCTCCAGAAGGATCCAAGTGGCCTCCGGCACGGGACCCAACAGCCTCTCCAGGCGTAGCTTATGGAAGATTGTCCGTATTCCCGGTTTGGGGGCGGGGGCGGGGGCCACGCTGAGGCAGTGCGCTGAAGAAGAGTTCAAAGCCAGCCTCGGCTACGTAGTCAGTTTGTGATATCTTGGCTACCTGTGACACACTGTCTTTAAAAAACGTGTATGGAAGATCCTACATACCCTGTAGTACCCTGTATTCCTCTATCCCCTTTAAGCTCTCAAGTTTCTGATAGTCCCCCTGGCCACTCTCATTCCAAAGAAAATATTCATCAAATATTAGTTGAACTATTTTGTCTGTTATCCTCTCATTTTAGGCTCACGTGAAAAGTTTAAGAAAGCCTGATTCTGCCCTTAAGGACTTAGAGGCCAGCGGAGCTTACAAGCTGGGGGATTAAAAGACAACACTTTGGTAAATAGTGGATGATTGATTACCTAGATTTCTGGAAATTCTAACTGAAGGCATATCAGTTCCCTGGAAGTTAAGTGTCAATTAATCTGTAAAGTTGAGTGCAATGTTGTTTAGTAACGAAAGAAGGAAGGTACATCTTTCAACTAACGGATGAGAGCGGAGGCTGCAGGTTTGTTTTCTAGTAATTCAAAATCCAGAAGACAGTCAATGTATTGAGACTAAGAAGTAAGTGCTGGAGGATTGAGCGTGATCCCAAAAGTAACCAGAAATTTCCAAGCCAGGGCATCATGGCATCCCAGCATTTGGGAAGTCAAAAAAGGAGGATTGTGAGTTTAAAATTAACTCGAACGAAAACAAAACAAAAGCTGAGAATAGTGGTCAGACTTGTAATCCCAGCAGTTGCACCTGGGAGGCAAAGGGGTTGCTCAGAGTTAAAGGTCATCAGGTTCGAGTTTCAGGCCAGGGCTGGTAGCAGGACTTAAGAGGTAGCCCACTTTCCTAGCCTGGGCAGAGTCTTGAGTTCCATCCCTATCCCCAGAACTTCTAGAAGAGTCACCACCTCAAAACTGTCTAAAAGATAATCCTAAAAGCAACATAATAAAGTTTACTTTTTCTTTTATTTATTTATTTTTGTTTGTTTTGAGACAGGGTTTTACTGTGTACCCGTGGTTATTCCTAGCCTGGCCTTGAACCTTGGGGAACCCTGGGATTGCTGGCGCCTACCACACCTGAAAATATTTTACATAAAAAATGTTTTAAACTACATTTGTTATTTCTCTGCATGTGTGAGTGCCACAGTGCCTGTGGATGACTTCCGGGAGTTGATGTTCTTGTTCCTCCTTGGGGGATCAAGGGAATCCAACTCTGCTCCTCAGGCTCGACTGCAGGTGTCTTTACTGACTAAGCCGTCTCACCTGCCCCAAATTCCCATTTTTAAAGAACATCTGTGTGAAGACTTCATTTGAACAGACAAGATTGGGAACTGGAGGACCCTTTAATATTAAGTTTGGTATCATGCATGATGGTAATTCTAGCACAGAAAAGACAGATATTGTCTTTCCCCCCCACACACAATTTCAAGGTGACCCTGGTCTATGTAGATGCTGTCTCCAAAGCCCCCCTCAAAAACAGCATAATAAGGACCGAGATGTCAGCTGAAATTATTTGAAAGGTATTACAACAGAATGTTCTGGGCTTAGTATTTGAAGAGTAAAAGAGAAGAAAGGATAGCATGATGCTAGAAGTCTGGCTTGGGAAGGTGGGTAGATAGTGAAAGCCCTTTGCAGAAAAGACAGCGGACAGAAACAGCTTTGGAGACAGCCAGCGTGCTGAATATGTGAACATTCAAGTGTGTTGAGGGGGCCTCAGCTGCTGTATAATTGAGCTTATCAGTATATAGGGAATGAGAAAAGTCTGAACAGACCAGACCTCCAAGGAAACCTGCATTTAAGAATGGGCAGATCGCCGGGCGGTGGTGGCGCACGCCTTTAATCCCAGCACTTGGGAGGCAGAGGCAGGTGGATCTCTGTGAGTTCGAGACCAGCCTGGTCTACAAGAGCTAGTTCCAGGACAGGCTCCAAAGCCACAGAGAAACCCTGTCTCAAAAAAAAAAAAAAAAAAAAAAAAAAAGAATGGGCAGATAAACCAGGCAAGGGTGGCACTCAGGAGGCAGAGGCAGGCAGATCTCTGAGTTCAAGGTCAGGCTGGTCTATGTTATACCTTGCCTGTTGTGGGCCATGAGGAAGGCAAGAGATAGCCCTTATGGATCCCACATATTCACCACATAAGCAGAATCATTGATTGATCAAAGCTGCAGGATAAGGACTCAGAAGCCTTGCTTCTGGCAGCCCCAAACAGGCAGAAGTGGGGTTTCTAAGCACAAAAATCACAAACATTTGCTGCCAAGTTCCAGTTACAATTTTCACCAATCAGGAGACAAAGCTTAGGGTCATTCCTTGTGTGTTTCATCACTGTCAATCATACAGAATGTAAGCCTTCTGTTTCAACCAGCCAGATTCATTTGTTCTTTCTGTTGTTAGGAATAATGTTTTAAAGAACTAAGTACATAACAGACTGTTTCAATCGTTTTAAGGAGGAGGTGGGTCAGCTATTGGAAGGTTCCCAGATCCCTGTGTCACCCTAAGGGTAAGATGGAGTCTGAAGTCAAAATAGTGGTACTTAGGCCAAGGTGCTTCTGCTTACTCCCTTCATTCTACAGAGCAAATCACAGGACAGTCAAGGATATACAGAGGAACCCTGTCTCAGGGGGGAAAAAAGATAAAGGGGAGGTGGACTACAAGGAATATTCATTCTGGAGAAGAAATAAGGAGCTGGAGAGATAGCTATGGATTTAAAAACATGTGCTGTTCTTGTGGGGATTAGTTTGGTTCTCAGTACCCAAAGCAGACTGCTTACGACTCCATCTCCAGAAGACCCAATACCTTCTGGACTCTAGGTACCTGTATTCACAAGTTCACAGACTCACACATAAACATATGATTTAAGTATAAAATAAAAAAAAATCAAAAAACAAGAGGTGTGAGGTATTTGGGAAGAGTGCTCGGGCGTTACTAAAACTGCAGTATTTCAGGTGGAAGAAGTGATCAGTTCTCTCCTAGACAGCTGGCAGGCCAAATGAAGTGAAACCTGAGACAGATTTATAGCATAGAGAATTTATCGATGAAGCACATAAGAACAGGCCAGTGAGCATGGGGTGGAGTGTGACTGCATTAGCACTGAGAAACAAAGTGGAAGGGAGATATTCGAACAGGAGACAGACGTCAAGAGAGCCTTCCTGTCTGACCAAGGAAGAAAGAGGTGCTGTTTGTGTTGCTCTCTGCTGCCTTGTTGAGCTCCTCTCTCCCTGCCCCAGGGCTTCATCCACGTTATCTCCTTGAGTTCTCTAAATGCAGACGATGAGGTGGGAACATTTCAGTGGCTGAAATATGGCTGAAAAGTGAAGAGAGAGTAAACGACCAACAGGGAGAAAAAGACATGGATGGCTTATGACTGGAGTTTTAGGGCAAAACCACAGCCCTTGGAAGCCCCGGTAAGCTATGCCTGACACCCACTCCAGTGTACCGGTGAAAGGCACTACTAATGGCAAAAGGCAAAGAAAAGGAGCTGGAGGAGAGAGGGGTTAGTCATATTTGAAGCAAGCTTGATTAAATACTGATCAGGGCCATACCCGGGATTCCCAAGAATTGCATTAGTGTAATGTTTATACAGGCAAAACCCGTAAGGCTGCACACTTGCACATTTACAAACAGCCCCTGCATTCCAGGAGGTTGTCTAGCCTTATAGATGGCTGTGAGCCACTATGTGGTTGCTGGGAACTGAACTCAGGACCTCTGGAAGAACATCCAGTGCTCTTAACCTCTGAACCATCTCTCCAGCCCACAGTTTAAAACTTAAAACATACCTTTAGCCCTCACAATGACTCAGTGGATTAAGAGCATATGCTGCTCTTCCTGGGGACCTGAAGTCAGTTCCCAGGTCACAACCTGTCTGCAACTCCAGCTCTTGGGGATTTGCTGTCCCCTTCTGGTCTCCTTAGGTATCCACACAGACAAATAACTTTAAGGGAGAGAGAAGAGAGAGAGAGAGAGAGAGAGAGAGAGAGAGAGAGAGAGAGAGAGAGAGAGAGAGGGGAA
>NW_026068101.1:301822-335240 GCF_014885135.2 Alexandromys fortis
GGGGGGGGGGGGGGGGAGGAGTGGGGCCAAGAAGTCTGTATAATTAAAGAGTCCTGGTCCAGGCTCAGTCTGCTTAGCGCCTCTCAGTTCCAGGTACTGCTAATTGCTATCAGTCCCTGGTTGGAAGGGTGGGGGTGTAATCTAAGTAAATTCTCTCAGCTGTGAGGATTTGCTATGCTAGGAATCCAATGTGACTGAGTTTAGGAGTATGGCCTATCTCCGTGCCTGAGCCTAGAAGGGATGATACAGGTGGGGTAGACAGACACGCCCTCCTGATGCACAGTCTGACCCAAAATAGTGAAGACAGACACAAAAGAAGTACCAGGCTTCCATCCTGCCTTAGTTACCTGTGGTCTCCAGGGATACAAAAGCTGCTTCTACACGCTTGCTATAGACTTGAATCCTATTGAGACAATGTGAGGATTAGTCTGAGCAAGGGATCCAAAAGAATTGAAATATTTCCATTTTGGGTGTTGAAGGAGTTGCAGATAAGGATGTCAAAGATTCCTTAAGACATATATCTGAACTAAAAACTAAAAGAGAAAAAATAAATAAATTTTAGAGCTAAAGATACAAAGTTCCATTATATTATTCTACACCAAATTTGATAGACAGTCCCGCCGTGGGCCCAGTGTGATAGCCCATGCCTTTTACCTGAGAACTTTGGAGGCCAGCTGGGTCTACACACTAAGATTATTTCAAAAATTTTTTAAATTTTTTAGTTTATAAAAATATCTACAGGCAAGAAAATTGGAAAGCCAGAGCTTCCGAGGGTAACACAGTCTACTTATCATTGGAGACAGTCACCAAAAGTCTGAAATGAGTTTTTTCCAGCTGTTTTTATCTCTTGGAGGTTAGGAAATGCCAGCAAAAGATAACCCTTTATCCTTTTCATCCAGACCCTAAAGACTCTGGTTCTTATCACAAGGCCTCAAGGCAGCAGAGGTCAATTAATCAGAAGAGCTAGGAGATGCACTGACTTTTCAAAGAATCTGTCTGTGTGTGTGTGTGTGTGTGTGTGTGTGTGTGTGTGTGTGTGTGTGTATGTTTGCACACGCACACGCATGCGAGCTAGCCTCAGGTCATGAGGAACTGAGAGTCAGGCTGTACTGGAGGATATCCCCAAGCCACAGAGAATTACTAAACCTCACCTTGACTTTTCTGCTCACCTGTAGAAACAATATGGCCTGGTAGCAAAATCAATTCACCTGGCTCCCAGTCAAAGCACAAAAAACAGCTCTAACTTCCTATATCTATCAAAAAGTTACATATATATATATTGCTGATATATAGTTATAAATGTATATATATCATTGCATGCATATATGTTTATATATGTGTATATAGACAGATAGATATGTGTGTATGTCAATGCCAGGCTTGTTCTCGCCCCAAGGGAATTGAGAGATATTCTGGATTTTGCATCACCTGGGATCACAGGTTCAGGTTTCCCTCTGAGTTAAATGGCTACATGAGATTTTTATAGAACAAATAAAACTATGTCAGATTGCTTACCGTACTGGTGGGGCACCAGTGTGTGTGTTATGGCACAGCAGGGAAAATAGTATATAAGAGGTTTCAGATGCTGTTGGGCAGTGGACTAACAGTAGCACAGGATAGTTTGGCTCCAGTTTGCAACATTTTAACTCTCCTCCATCCTGAAGTCCGGTCATTTCTTTGACCCTGTAGAATCTCCAGCAGATGCAGCCTCTATCTTCTTTTCCTTTTCCTTTTTCTTTTTTCTTTTTTTACCCCTTTCAGGACATGGTCTCGAACTCCTGACAATCCTCCCGCCTCACCTCTCCAGTGCAGGAGGTGGAGGTTTATAGGCATGCACAGGAATGTAACTGGCCTAGCTAGAAGGACTAAATTCACACTGCTGCTCCTCTTTTGACTATCAAACTAGAGAACATTGGGCCCCAAGAAATTAAAATTAGCCAGGAATCTCTTGTTAGAGAAACCCTTGGGGCTGCCAGAGGAGGAGCTTGTTCCCTGGATATTTACAGCTTGTCAGAGGACTGGCCGGAAACTCAGGCAGAGGTGGAGATGGACAGGGCCATAACTTGGCCAGACTCTTTGGTTATATTTATCTCATCTTCTATTTAAATCTTCCCTCATATCAGAACCTCCAAGTTATACTAGCTACTGGCCTTAGGGTCACAAGCCAGATTCAGCCACCCACAAGAAACCAATTAAAGGAGCCAAAATAGTAGTAAAAATAGAAAAAGAAAAGGAAATATATTCACTGTGACTACATTGCGAAGAGAGACAAGGAGTTACAGGTTTTCAATCTGAGATGGATATAGTGTGAGAAAGTAGTAAATATTGGGTATGGAGACGTAACTTGGCAAGTAGAGTGTTTATTTCACAATCATGATGGCCAGAGTTTGGATCTGAGCACAGAGATAACAAGCTAGGCATCTTGTACGTGCACACCCATAATTCCAGTTTCAAGGAGCTTTTAGGCTTTGCCAGTTTCCAGTGAGCCCCAAGTTCAGTGGGAGACCCTGCCTCAGACGGACAGGAGAACACCAAATGTCCTCTTCTGGCCTCCACCTGCATACACAGCTGTCCACACCTACACATACATGTCAGCACTCACTGAGACACGTACATTTTTTTTTACATTTATTTTTCTGTGCATGTATGTGTGCCCTCCATGTGGAGGTCAGAGGATACCTGTGGAAGTCTGTTTTGTCCTTCTGCCATGGGGATAAAACTTGGGTCCTCATGTTTGGTAGCAAGCGTCTTTACCCACTAAGCCATCTTACAAGCTAATAAATAAATCAATCATTCTTTAAGGAAAAAGAATATTGAACCACTGTGTTATCAATGCAGTAATACTGGAGCCAACTTATTAGTGTCTTGTTATTGTTGTCTTTTCCCCACTCCTTTTTTTAAAGACAGGATCTGAGTGGCAGAATTAGGAGATGTAACCTAGGAAAGTAGGTGTGGTCTTGTGGGAGGAAGTGTGTTACTATGGGGCAGGCTTTGAGGTCTCTTGTGTGACCTTAGTGTGACACAGAGAACACTTCCTGTTGTCTGCAAGATGTAGGACTCTCAGCTACTCCTCCAGCACCATGCCATACTCCCAGCCACCATGCTCCCTGCCATGATGATAATGGACTGAACCTCTGAAACCGTAAGCCACCACCTCAATTCAATGTTTTTGTTTGTAAGAGCTGCCATGCTCATGGAGTCTCTTCACAGCAATAGAAACCCTAAGTATCTCTTTTACCTCAGGGTGGCCATAGGCTAGCCTTAAATTCCTGATCCACTTGCCTCTGCTTGCCCAAAAGTGCTGGGATTTCAAACATGCTACAGCAAAGGGCCTTCATCCTTCTTGACTTGCATGGATTGGCTCTGCTAAGTATTGACAGAAATTTAATTAGGTTCAAAGAAGTTCCCTTTTGGTTGCTGATGATAAGAATTTTTAGCATAAATGAGTTCATGCTTCAACACTCCTACCCTCATTCCACATCCATCAAGGAGGTAGGGTCTTTGGTGGCATAGCGACCCACACCTTTTGTTAGTATTCAGGCATTATGCTAGCCCGGCACCCGGCACCTGGTCACCTGGCAGGATGTACTTGCCATTACTCTGACCTGCTCAGGGTCCTGAAAATGTCATCAGCTATATCACTGCAGCTATGCCCCTTTAAAAGGTGGGCCCTGCCAGCCTCCTCTCTCCCCCTCCCCCACCTCTCTCTCCCTCTCTTGTCATTTTTTTTTTTAATTATAACTTGGTGCCATGGCCTTGGCAGGCTTTCCAGGTGCTTTTCTGAGGCATGCCGGGACTCTGGTGTCTGATCCACACATGATAGAGCCTCACTTTTCCAACAGTGGATTGCTGGGCCCCTCCATCCAACCCCGGCATGATTGGCGAGCACCTCTCTCTCGACATTTACAGTGAGTGAGGATTCATCTCTTGGTCTCTCAGCCCTCTCTATCTGGTAACGGACAACTAATGTGTCTCTCGGACCCATGTGTCCCTCAGCTCTGAGCCCTGATCTGTGTTTGATGAATCACTGAGCAGCTTGTGCCTTCTCAAATCTGAATTCCTGGAGTGCTAGGAATTGCAAACCCTTGGGTTTTATTTCTCTACCTCACTCATGGGATCTGCATCTTCAGCTCTAAACTCATTTACCCTTGCAGTCAGATCTGGCCCAAATCCCCCTTAGCAATCCAAATGACTGCTTCCTGGCACCCTAGATCCCAGTATTGTATGGGATATTTGCAACATTCTGCCAAGTGATCCAATATTTGGAAGGGGATACCCTATTTTCAACCTTTTCGCTCCAAGCTCTCTCTCAGTTCTTTCTCCTTGCTCCTCTACTCAGCTATGAAGCCTGTTAAGCTGCTTCCCCCACTTTAATTAAATGAACTCTCTCAAATATAAAAAGGGGGGGGGTCTTATACCTCTGGCTCTGCTTCTTTCATTAAACAATTCTCCACTTTCTTTTCTTGGTTCCCAAAACCCGCTTGTGTCTGTCTGTTCTCTCTCTCTAAATGTCCTGTGTAGGTCTGATTCAGTGTGGGAGTCAGAGGTGGGAAAGCCAGCTTCATCTTACTCAGCACCCACTGGTTTTCCCTTTTAAATTTATGCAACTCCTATTTAAGATATGCATGTGCATGCATGTGTACATGTATGTGACTTGGATTTAACTCTATATGTGTAAGTCTAAGCTAGATTTAACTCTGTATGTGCATGTGACTTGGATTCAAGTGTGTATGTGTGCATGTAATTGTGATTTAGAAAGGCATGCTTTAAAAAGCCACCACTTACTCGTCCATCTTGGCTGGTGACATCATCATGATGTAGGCAGCCACAGGACTGGCATCCATCTTTTAGTAAGGTTAGAGTGTACACTTTCTAGTCCTAATGAGCTCTGTTCATTGTATCTCCTTCTAGACTAAGGAAGCAACAAGTCTCAAATGTTTTGGAATGGTATGGACTTTTGGATGATGATAAAAAAAAATATGGTTAGGTCAGTTATAACATACTGTATATGTGATTCAATTCTGCTTTAAATATATATTCTGTATGGTGATAAAAATTTAAAGTTATAAACATCTATTCAGATTAATAAAAGCTAATTTAGAGATTTACACTTAAGTACTTAAGTCTTTGCCAAGTGTTCAACACCAAGCTTCTAGTCTTATGAGAGCTGCTAACGTATTGTAGACTGTTAATACAAGTTAATTGTCATCTTATAAGTAATCAAGTTCTTTAATTGTATTCACATTAAGTACTGGTATAATTAACTGTAGGGATAAGCCTTACCTAGTCCCCTGTATATGTTTCTGAGTTAAGCTTAAAACAAGTAACTAGAAACAGAGTTTGTCTACTCAGATCCAAGTCCTCAAATGCTTAGAGATCTGCAGAATCTGGCATTTAAAATGTTTAATTTAAAAGCTTTTCATAGTAGAGAGACATTCCAGCTCCTAACAGCACCCCCAAAGAAGATGGACGGGAACAGAACGTACACCTGGAACTTGCTTCAAATGTGGCAACACCAGCCACTGAGCAAAACTGTCTTTCACCTCAGCTTCTGAAGACCCTCTTCAGACTGTAGATAACAGGACACTGAGGAATCAGCTGCCTCCAGTTGCCTAGGCAAAGGTCGGCTGGTCTGTTGGACCTTCTGGGGCCTGGAAGCCAAAAGCTGATGTTGCCCTGAGACCTGTGTCCTCAACGACAGTGGAGGACCCTGCGTGGCTGTCTAGGTAGCCAGCAAGTAAGTCTGTCAACTAATCACTAACTCAGGTAAAACTGATCCTCCTCAGAACTCTGATGCTGTTTGATGACTAGGCTAGAGGTAGCTTTAACAACAGCAGCCAAGGCTTCAGCTACCTTCTCAGTTCTCTGTGTAAAATTCAGGTCACAGGCCTCACTCTCCAGAGCTAATACTAAGTCTGGACATAATTTACCTCCTTACCAGACTCAGAAAAGAGATAATCTCATTGCCACTTCTTACGATGCCTTTGTTTAAAGGAGCTCACTTTGCAGTGATTCCCCCCAGTAAGCAGCTACCTATATCTCCTGGTGAATTACACAGGAAAAAGGTGTTTTAAAGTGTGAAGTTTATGTGAGGATATGAAAGCTAAGAATGTTTTAGGGTCTAAGAATGTGATGTAAGGTATGAAAATACAAGTTATTAAGGTGTGGAGATGCAAGTTATAAATGTCTGAAGATAGGAAAGCTTAAGTGATGATGAGGAGGAAGTGGTCTCTGAGATGGATAAGATAAAATGTCTCAGATTCCTTTCCCTCGCTAGGCTACTGTCATATTAAAATTCCGAAAGTTTGTAAGCCCTAACAGGAATCGATAGAATTCTGATAGGCTACTAATCTCGCTCTGGCAGAATACTAAACACCAATCTACTGCATATTATCGTAGATGCAAGCTTAGGATTTTAAATTCCCTTTGGTGATTCTTTAACTGTAGACTTAGAAGGTGCTTTTCATTGGGCTGAAAACATCTGTCACAGTTTTTCTGGTGTGAGTATACTGGCATTTCTACAACACGGATTTCGGTATAGGTTATAAACAGTGGGAATGCTAATGTGTCTAAAGCTTACCCTTTCACAAGCTCAAAGAATTCTTGTAAGCTCCAGGGAGTCGACTTGGATCTGCCTCGAGTAGCCTATTGCCATGTCTAAGAAGCACTGGGTGGCACCACAGAGCCTGGACAGCAGAGAAACAAACAGATATTCCTGGAGTTGGCAGCATCCCCAGCTTTCTCAGGTCTCTCCAAGATTCCAATGTCCCCAGGTCAGCAGTAAGCAGTCTTGAGAGTTCGGTGCCCCCATCCCTGTGTCACCTGGTAATCCCCTTTAACCCCTCACCTTCCTATAATAAAAAAGAGAGGACTGTTAGCATTCAGGCATTATGCTGGCCTGTCCCAGTCACCTGTCCGGATGAGCTTGTCAGTACTCTGACCTGCGCAGGGTGGCCTTTATAAAAGGCAGGCCCCACTCACCTCCTCTCGGCCTGTCTCTGTCTCTGTCTCTCTCTCTTTCTCTCTCGCACACATCTTTTATATATAACACCTCTAATCTAGCTAGCACTCCAGAAGCAGGGGCAGGAAGATCTCTGTGAGTTTGAGGCTAAGAAGGCCCACCTCGATACGTGGAAAACCATGTACCTGGGATTCAATCTTCAGGAAGGTAGGAGATCCTTGTCCACACTGAAAACAGACTATCTTAGAGGTTTCTGTCCCATCAACTAGAGGCAGGTCCAATAATTCTTGGCGTGAGCAGAAGACAGAAGACTCTGGATTCCGGGTTTTGCTGAAATGGCTAAACCATTATATGAAACCACCAAAGGGCCCAAAGATGCCCTCAAATGGACAGAGGTTGAAGAAACAGCTTTCGGCAGATTAAACAAGCCTTCCTCTCAGCTCCAGCATTGGCACTCCCAGACATTAACAAGCCTTTCCTCCTGTGTGTTTACAAAAGAAAGGGGGTTGCCAAAGAAGTGCTAACACAAAAACTGGGCCCATGGCAATGGCCCCAGTAGCTTCCCTATGAAAAAACAGGGTGGCCTGCTTCGTTTGAGAATTATTTCTGCAACTCCACTACTGACAAAGACTCAGATAAATTAACTTTGGGTAGGACAGAACTAATCATCACCACCCCCATGCTGTAGAGAGTGAATTCAAGAGCCTACCTGATCAGAGGATGGCAAATGCTTGGTTGACCCAAGATCAGGCTCTTCTAAACCAGCCAAAGATCACCTTTGCTCAGTGCACTGCCCTCAACCCAGCAACCCTGCTTCCAGACTCCACAGGGCAACCCCTCCACTACTGCTTAGAGATCATGTCCCATTTCCAAGGGTAAAGCTCTGAGAGAATTGGCATTGCTAGAAAAGAAATTACAGGTTGCATATATGGATCATTTGGATCCAGAGCACAGTTGTATTCTGGTTATCTTATGTCCTACACATTCTCCTTCAGGAATTCTTATGCAGAGAGAAAAAATAATATCTTTGAATGGATATTTTTGCCACATAAACAGAATAAAAAATCAAGACCTATGTAGAAAGGGTTTCTGAGTTGATTCTGAAAGGAAAATTAAGACTTTGTCAATTAGCAGAAATAGACCCAGTGGAAATTGTGATACCTTTTACTAATGCTGAATTTTTTTGATCATTTAAGTCCTTATCACCTTGTAAGGTTTGAAATAAATTACTTAGTTCTTGAGCTGTCAATCCAATGATGGACTGTAGCCAGTTAATATCTCCCAGCAATTTTTGAAAATCATTAAGATTTTATAATTGACCTCTCCTGATTTGTACCTTCTGTGGCTAAATTTTCTGTAAACTTACCTTATATCTTAAATAATTAATAGAATTTCAACTTTGTATTTTTTCAGGAGTAATTTGTAATCCCCAACAAAGCAATATTCTCTTTAATTCATCAAATATTTGTTCTAATGTATCTGAATCTAAAACAGCCAGTAAGATATCATCCATTTAGTGGTAAATTATAGATTAAGGAAACTGTTTATGAGTTGTTTCTAATGACTGCTGTATAAATTATTGATACAAAGTAGGGATGTTTAACATTTCTCGTGGGAGAACTTTCCAGTGATATCTTTGAAGAGGCTGGGAATTATTAAAAGCAGGCATTGTGAAGGCAAATTTTTCTCTATTCTGTTCTATTCTTGTAAAGGTATAGTAAAAAAGCAGTCTTTTAAATCTATCTATGACTATAATAGACCATCCTTTATGTAATAAAGAAAGCAAGGGAATTCCAGGCTATAAAGAGCTCACTGATTGAATGACTTTATTTATTTATAGCTCTTAGATATTTACCATTCTCCATTTTCCGATTTCTTTTTAATAACAAATTTAGGTTAATTCTATGGACTGGTTGATTCTTCAATCTGTTGAGCATCTCCCATACTAGGTGTTCTAGTGCCTGTAATTTTTGTGATGTAAAAGGCCCTTGTTCTAACACACAGGTTTGTCAGTCAACCATTGCAAAAGTAAGGCTGTTGATACATCTGAAAGACCAACAGCTGTTGTGCTTGCTTACGTACATCCTGAATGATCTGTTACTGTTCTTGATAATACCTTTCTTTGTTTTTCTCTGAAGTATTCTTTATTTTATGGTTTGTTTCTGAGATTGGAGGAATGTTGATCTGTGTTTTCCATTGCTGCAACAAATCACATAAATTCATTGCTATATCAACCACTTATGGCTTTAATTTCCCTATCTGTCCCTCTGACCCTGTACATTCAACCATCTTATAATTTGTTTTATCTGTTATAAAGTTCCAGTCCCTAAAAGCTGAACATTTACCTACTGAAGAGACCAATCTGGAAATCAAAATTTTTATAAAATTATTGTTATAGCTGCTCCTTTGTCTAATAATCCTGCAATTTCAATGCCATTCATTTGTATTTAGCTTTGCTCTCTGATCATTTATAGTCATTTTCCAAATGCTTGTTTTCTGGTTCCTCCTGAACTTTTTATTTTATTTTCTGAAGCTCCTGACAAATGCAGTTTTTAACTAAATGTCCATCATTCCATTTACCTATAAAGACTCAGGAGTCAGATGTTGGTATGAAAAGCTCCTAGCTCAGAAAGGCTGAGAAGCAACCAGCTGACATTCCCTTTTGGCTGGAGACCCAACAAAAGAATGTCTCTCTAGCTGTCTCAAACCAAGAAACTCACCAAAACTCCAAGTCCCTTCCTACTCCTTCCTGTGTGTCTTTCTATCCATCTTCTCCCCCACACATACTATCTATGCCTAATTTCTGTCAACTAGTTGCTGGCTCCACCCACTAATCCAAGGTTGATTTTAATAACACAGCGTCTGGTTTCATGGTGTGATCAAATATCCCTCAACACTGTCTCAGGTCCCTGTTCGAGAGCCACTCTCCCACAGTCCCACCACAGCCCTGGTTCAAGTCTTGAGATGGAGAAGGGACATTTGTACAAAGAAATGAAGTAGTGTCAGACCACCAGATTTCCACACAAGTGGCCAACCCTAAATAACTCAAGCTTTATTTATAATTCAAAACCAAGCACATTTTCCCATACTAATGAACACATTCTTCCTACCCTCCAACGTTAATCTCCAGCCAAAACAGTCAAATATGTTTCCTCCACAGCCTTCACATCAAAACATCTTTTAAACTAAAAACAACACTTATCACTTTGCTAGTTTGACCAAATATCGAGTCAGATGCATCCAGTCTTTACAAAGCTAAGAGGTGATAAACATAGACACAAGTTTTCAAGAACAACGATATTGTTCAAAATTTAGCAAAGTATATTTGCAGGAGGGGTGATCTGTCATAAGCTGCCTGCATACAGTTAGCTTACACTTCTTCAACTGCCATTAATTCTTACTGCCTCCAATACTTTCACTATTGAATCAGAACCCCAGGATCTGGAGTGACAGCTGGTGTTTCCAGATAAGAAACACGAGAAGCATCAATTCCCAAAACATTTTAGGGAAAATATTTGAGAAAAAAAATGGGGTTTCCAGGAATGATCACAACTGTCGGTACATGACTGGGAAAATGACACTAAAAACTGCCAAGAGAATTATCAACATTATGAAAGAGGAGAGAGTATACAGGACACGGGGTCCCAGCAGTATTCTGCAGTACCCCAAAGTCTACAGATCCTTGCCGAGTGAGATTGTCTGCATGGTCTTTGCCTCATAGAGACCCATTTGTCAAGCACTCATATTGACCCGATACGAGGCCACATGGCTCCCAATACCTTGGTTCCCCTATTGCTCTTTTCTTTCCTCTGCACTTGTCCCACCCTCTAACACACAAAGGTCTCTAAACACGACTCCCTCACAAGTGCATGTAGCACTGTTAGAGAACACCATACTTACTTTCCAGTTATGCCTACCTCTTAACATTTCTGATCTTCTCCCCGACCAGCCTGGAATATTCCCCATCTCACTCTTGCATTAAGACCCTAAGAGAGTTAACCTCGTCCTACACATATACATGAAGGAGTGAACCTCAGGCCACCTGGCCCTGGAATAAAGATGGAAGCTTTTTCCCACATGAAGGAATATGAAAGCTCAGATAGGCTATTGTTTCAGATACCATAGTGGTTAAAGCACAGGCTCTTCCAGGCCAAACCACAAACCAGCACAAAATTAATAGCTCTTGCTTGCACCTTTCAGCTAGCAATGGCGCAATCCCTAACCCTTTAGAAAGACCCTAAGTGTGCTTTTCGCATTCTCTTGTCACATGCAGCTATTTGGAAGGCAATGGGCTACGAACAGCAAAAGGAGGGTCCATAACCAATTCAGACCAAATTGTGGCCATGCTAGAGGCTTCTCGTCTTCCCAGGGCCATAGGAACTGCCCACTGTCTATCATACCTGTGAACAACAATTCCATCCTTTCCAGGGGAAATAACTGAGTTGATGAGGTGTCTGGAGCTGTGACTCTCAGAGGCCTGGGTTCATCTCACATATCACTGTGCACTGTTATTTTACAACCCATACATTCATTGTCATTCCAGATGCTAGAAAAATTTTATCTTATCTGCACCAGATCTTTCATCCTAATAGCCAGGGTTTGTCTCATTTTATTAAAACTTACTTATAGCCTACTTCTGATGATCTATCCTATCTAAATACTATCAATGCTTCTTGTAAAATCTGCCAAACTTCTCATCATACCTCCAGGCAACAGAGTTTCTCATCAAGTCATCAAGTCAGGGAATCCCTCCCTGGGTTCGACTGGCAGCTCAACTTCACCCCCATGCACACAGTTAGACATTTCAGATACCTTTCGTTCCTGGTAGACACAGTTTCAGGATGGTAGAGGCTTTCCCACTGCTAATAAAAGATCCCAGATAGGACCTGGAGAGATGGCTCAGTGGCTAACAGCACTGTCTGCCTTCCAATGGTCCTGAGTTGAATTTCCAGCAACCACATGGTGGCTCACAACCATTTATAATGAAATCTGATACCCTGTTCTGTCTGATGCCCTTTTCTGTCATGCAGGCATACGTGCAAATGGAAGACTCATAAGCATAAATAAATAAATCTTTAAAAAGAAAGATGACAGTTTCTGATCTCCTTTTGAGGAGATCATCCCCTGTTTCAGAGTTCCAACCTTCCTTCAATCAGATAGTGGCCCTGAGTTTAGTTTTCAAATCTCTCAAACTCTAGCCAAAGCCCAAGGTTGAACAAATCAATAGATCTCTAAAAATTATTATTGTCAAACACTCCCATGAACTTTATATTTATTGGATAAAACTCCTGACATTTGTTCTCCTGAAATTAAGAGCTCTCCCAAAGAAACGCCTCTCCATTTCCCCTTTCGAGGTTGTATATGGATGACTGATTCTGCTTCCTGACTTCACATCTTAGCTATCATCTGTCCCTTATCACCTTTTTTTGTTTGTTTGTTTGTTTGTTTTTCGAGACAGAGTTTCTCTGTAGCTTTGGAGCCTGTCCTGGAACTAGCTCTTGTAGACCAGGCTGGTCTCGAACTCACAGAGATCCGCCTGCCTCTGCCTCCCGAGTGCTGGGATTAAAGGCGTGCGCCACCACCGCCTGGCCCTTATCACCTTTTTATACCCTTGTGACACTATTTTTGTACTCTTGTTTGGAACTTCATCCACCACCATTTGCCTCATCCTTATCTTGACCCCCTTTTCTCTTTGATCAACGTCGGGGAGTTGGTGCTCCTCTCTCTTTCTGGACACAACCCCATCCCCTTTCTCTTAAATGGACAGGCCCCTTCAGGGTCACCTTTACTACCCCACCTTCCAGTACGCTCAGTGGTTTACATCAGAGGGTTCATCTTTCTCATGTCAAGCCCTTCATACCGTTGTCTCAAGATAACACTCCTTTTTACATTTTGGCCCCAACAGGACATTGCTCTCTTCGGTTTCAGAAGATACCAAGTATGACCGCCCACCTCAAGTCTCAGAAGAATGATCCCTTATACATTTGCCAAGACCTGAGCTTGACCCTTTTGGGATATGCCCTATCTCTTCTATTTCCTCTTGCTCACTCCTATCCATAGTTAACTCTACATATGGAGATTCATGGTTCCAGAAACCTATACTAATGGTTCTACTCGAACAGTGGGGTCTGAATACTGCTCCCCAGAAGGTTGCTAAAAGGAGGTACTTGTCCCTATAACATCTAAATCGACATCTAAAACTCCTGTCTCCTATGCTTGCTTTCCTTATGATCAAACTAGAGACCACATTGGTTAGAGACTTACGGAGCTACCCTTATGGATCTTGTAGGAGACAAGATGTATATTCAGGAAGGCATTCTGCCTTTTATGCAAAACAACCAATCTTTTATATTTTAACCAATGACCTATGGCAGCCCAGATGGGAGACAGAGATCACTGGTAGACTTTTCTATTGCATTTATCACAGCTGCCCATCGAGTGTGATCAAAACACAGAGGGTATGGATCCTACTCTCTCAACCCCTAGGTGTGGACACAGTAGAAAAAGTGGTCCAAAGCTCCTCAAAAGTCCTTACATCCCTGACATCACTACTCCTGGATGATATTGATCCCACCTCCCTGTTACATCATTTCTTGTTTCTGACCTTAACCTCTGCATATTGAATAATGCTCTGCTTGGTTCCTTTGAAAAATGTTGGCTGTGTCCCCTCCTGAGACAAACTCATGACCACCATTTGTTCTCCCCCATGGTCTTATTAGATTCTGTTACCCCACTCTAATTAATTAGAGTTAGTTGCTCTAAGTCAATTAATGCCAAATGCTTCTGATGGAATTTCTTACCAGTTTGAGCCCATGTTTTGGGACAGAGTTCTGGATTGCTCCAAAGCTACCTGCTCTTCAGTAGCCTCAAGTGACTCAGCAGAACTTGTTCAGCAAACAAGAGGTACCCTGCCTCCTCCAGGACTTTCTCTGGCATTCCAGCCTTCATGGACGGCAATGATGTCAGATGAAAAGCAGTTACAAAAGTGAGCATATCACCTCTTATCACTAACAAAAGGATGAACTGTTAGGCACAAAGAAAACTAACTCCCCTCTATCAAAAATAATTGCTTTACTTCTCTCTGGCAAAATAGCATCTATTAGCATACTAAAGCTCGTGCTGGT
Organism: Alexandromys fortis; assembly: GCF_014885135.2. Lineage (NCBI taxonomy): Eukaryota > Metazoa > Chordata > Mammalia > Rodentia > Cricetidae > Alexandromys > Alexandromys fortis. The sequence goes on from NW_026068101.1 coordinate 315,908, forward strand.
CTCCAGGTTCCTCTCTTATCACGAATTCCTGTTGAAAATCAAAGAGTTAGACCAGGCGCTGAGGGCACAGGCCTTAAATCTCAGCACTTGGGAGGCAGAAGCAGGCAGATCTCTTTGATTCTGAGCCCAATCTGGTCTATAAAGAGCTAGTTCCAGGACAGGCCCCAAAGCTACAGCGAAACCCTGTCTTCAAAAACAAAAACAAAACAAAACAAAACAAAAACAAAACAAAAAAATCAAAGAGTTAAAAAAACTTGGAAAAAGTGTTATTCAAGATGTATGCTGGAGTCTGGCTAAATGAACCTTGTTACTTTTATATGGGCAAAGCCAATGTTTCTTTTCCTCTGTCTCACTGTCTGTGCACCCTAGTGTTGACTGTAAACATCATTGTCTACCTTTTTGTAGCTCCCTTATCCCTGCCTGACAATCAAAACCAAGTTAAATTTCCCTATAGGCAGTGGAGAATGTCATGGGCTAAGTTCCTTCCTTCTGTTACTTCTGGCTGAAAAGGTCAACATAGTTAAGATATCAACCTTTATACCTACCTACATGTGAATCCGTGATTTGCTTAATGTGATCTAGACAGCCAGAAGAGAATTGATAGCTGCAGAAATTCTATTTTGTGCTAGGTGTCCATCTTGATACAATTCTCCATAATCTTGATCCAGTGACCCAGACCCAGAAATGCATAGCAATGACCATCTACTTTCTTATACTATGACTAATTGCTTTTTGCTTCTTGACAGAACAGAGCACCTCTTGGCTTCCTTATGCAGATACTCAAAGTCTTCTTGTGATTTTCACTTTAAAATTTTTTTCTTTTATCCCCCTTTGAATGACAGTTTCTAACTTGCCTCAGAGATTGTTGTCCTGCTAGCAACTTCAATAATTTAACTATTTGTAATCTGGATTGAGTGTGTGGTCTTTCCCTGGAGTCTCAAACTCCATAGGAAGCTTCTCTGTTGATGGTTGAGGCAGTGATCTATGAATATAGCAGAATGTCATTAGGTGTCGTTTTATTGCTACATTCCTTCAGTAGAACAGTAGTATTTGGCTTTCTTCTGGGCTCCTGGCCTATCTAGTCTCAGGTTCTTGTCACCTGGGCAGTGTCATGTATGGGTTTCCTTTCATGGAGTGGGCTTTAAATCCAAGCATACCTCTATCACATCCTGCAGAGAGTTCATTATTGTAGATTGGAGGGTTTGGAGTTGGGGTAGTAGTTAGCTTTCTTCTCTGAAGGTGTTTAGAGTACCTTTTATTACCATAAACGATAGTCAGTAGGGGTAAAAGGTCTAGGTAAGCACCAGCTCAACTTCTTTATGTTCAATGAATCATGCTGGTGTTATTTTCACGGAGAGGTTTGTGATATTTTGTTTGTGCTCTAATAAATAAAGCTTGCCTGAAGATCAGAGGGCAGAGCTAGCCACTAGTTAACCATAGAGGTCTGGAGGTCAGTACACATAGGAAGCGATATGGCTGGATGGAGAAAGGAGTATAAGGTGAGAAGAGACAGGATCTTGGTCCCCTTTTTGGCTGAGGAGTTAGCAAGGTAAGAGTTGGCTGTAGCTTGCTCCTTTCTCTCTCTGATTTTTCAGCATTTACCCTGATATCTGGCTCTAGGTTTTTAGTATTAAGACCAGTTAGAACTCCTGCAACATTTGACACCAAACTTTGTGACATGAATTCATTTATTAAAAAAAAAAGTTGCTTCCCTGAAGCTTTGCAGCCAAAGGCACATGCCAGAGCTGCTTGTGAGGTTTCCCACTGGACACTGCCCTGCCAGTTAGGGTTTCTTTTTCTCCATAACCTTCTGAGCAAGTTTGGGATTTTCCTGTTGTAGCCTCTCTACATCAGTCTCCAGCTGCCTCCCAAACTCCAGAAGCACCTGGGCTCCAAATGTCCCAGGACTTACCCACCCTAGACTGGCTGGCTCTGCCTCCACCACACGTGCTTCTTCCACACAATCCCCTGTGTGTTTCTCAGACAGCTGGTTCCCTCTCCCCTGTTGGTTGTGGGCTTTCCCAAAACCTTCTCCTCAAGCTGCTGGCACACTAGGTGGTTTCTCAGGTTTCTACTGTTGTTGCAATCTCAGCTCACAGCTACATGCTAGCAGCTGCAGCTGTCCTCAGTCAGGCTGACCTGCCTGTGTTTTCTGTTCAGAAGTGATACGCTTCACATTTCAGCGTAACTGTCAGAAGATTTGGTGAGACATTTGGGAATTCATGAAGGGAGGAATTAGTTAAAAGAGAGAGTTTTTTCCCATGTTAAATATGGGAAACACTATTATAGTGGAGAGAGTTAAGTCTTTGTATGATTACACAATGGATGGTTTTAAAATTGGAACAATTAAATTAAGGGATAATCAGTTTAACTGGGATTAACATAATGTTATTATCATTTTGATAATATTTGTTGTTGGTTTGGTAACTCTTGGTTTATCCTTTAAAAAGTTGGTTGACATGTGTCAACAGGCCTTAGAAAAACTTATTAAAAACAGATCATAGAGATATTCAAATACAAGCAGAGGAATTTAAAGGGGAACAAATCTCAGTATTGCACTTTGAGGTTAGAGAGGAACAGTCTAAGATTTTCAAACAGCTAACTTTAATGTATGCACTAGCCTTCCAAAAATAATTGACAAATGATAGATATTTCTAAGGTTGTGTTAGAGCTGAATGAACTCCTGTAGAAATGTTAGGTTAAGGAGATTCAAGGAAATGATAGTTTCATATGGCATGCATTCACCATTGATGAAGCACATGTTAAATTCATGGTCAACTTGTAATAAATTATCCCTCAAGACTGGAGAGACTTGGTTACATTGGTCTTGGAGCCTGGTCCTCAATTACAATGGAGGACCTGGTGGAAAGATGAGGCTAGGACTATTGAACAACAAAGCTATAGAAGATAGAAAAAAATTCAGGAGAAACCATAAAGCAAATATTCTGGCAAAATTTTATAGATGAAAAAAGACAAAAATTAAAAATATGAATAAATGACATTGTCATTCAAGATTTTATAGACACAGGTACACATGTAACAATAATTGTAGTAGAATCTTGGCATCCACTTAGCTTCTTCCGGAGGTAAATGTTCAGCTTTTAAGGATTGGAACTTTAGGTCAGGAAAAACATAGCATGAGGTAGGTGGTGGTGGCACACGCCTTTAATCCCAGCACTCGGGAGGCAGAGGCAGGTGGATCTCTATGAGTTCGAGGCCAGCCTAGTCTATAAGAGTTAGTTCCGGGACAGGCCAAAGCTACAGAAAAACCTTGTCTTGAAAAACAAACAAGACAAAACAAGACAAGACCCCAAAACAAAACAACAACAAAAAAGAGCATAAGATGTGTCAAATATAAAGGGCCAGAAGGACAGAGAAGAAAATTAAAACCATATGTGGCTAACATAGCAATATGAATTTTTGGGGACATGATTTATTACAGCAATGGAATACTCAGATTAACATTCCTCCAGTCTTAGAAATAAGCTGTAAATTAATGTATGTTCCAGGGAAAAAATATGAGAAAGCTTTATTAAGAACAGTCATTGACCATTTAGGTTGTACAAGAAAAGGGCACAAAGTGCTGATCTTTCAAATACACCAACACCCCACCTTTAAGATGGTTGACAGAGAAATATGTATGTATGCAGTGGCCTTTAATAACAGAGAAACTACAGGCCTCAAAACAGATGCTATAGGAGCAGCTAAATGCTCAGCATATTGAAGAATCCACCAGCCCTTGGAATTCTCCTATATTTGTTACTAAAAAGCAATCTGAAACATGGAGAATGGTAAAAAGGAGATTCAGTCAATGGGCTCTTTACAGTCTGGAGTTCCTTTGCCTTCTTTATTACCTAAAGGATAACTTCTTATAGTTATTGATTTAAAAGATTGTTTCTTCAGTATCCCTTTACATGAAAAAGACAGAAAATTTGTCTTCACAGAGCCTACTTATAATAATTCTCAGCCTGCTAAGAGATATCAATGAAAGATTCTCCCAAAGGGACTGTTAAATGGTTCCACCCTATGTCAATATTTTGAACAAAAGCATTGGAAATGATACCTAAGCAATATACTCAATCTATAGCTTACAATTTCATGCACAACATTTTACCAGCTGATTCAAATGTAGACATTTCAGAAAGGATATTTGAAGAAGTAAACAAAAATTTGCCCTGTTGGGGATTACATATTGCTCCTGGAAATAAAAAACAAAGAAAAGATTCTGTTTATTATTTAAGATATAAAATAGGATAACAAAAATTATACCCCAAAAGGTGCAAACTAGGAGAGACTGAATGCAGACTCATAATGACTTTCAAAGATTGCTAGAAGACATTTCCTGTCTATGCCACACTATTGGGTAAAAAATGAAGAACCGAGTAATTTGTTCAAAATCTTAGTTGATGACAAGGACTTAAATAGTCCAAGGGAATTTTCAACTGAAGCTGAGGGAGAATTTGCTTTGGTGGAAAAAAATTACAGGATGCACATGTGGATCATTTGGATCCAAAACTTGACTGCATTCTGGTTATTTTACCCTCTAAGCATTCTCCTACAGGAATATTAATGCAGAACAAAGGTATTATCTTTGAATGACTCTTTCTTACCACATAAACAGAGTAAAAAATTTAAAACTTATGTGCTAAAGGCCTCTCAGTTGATTCTAAAAAGAAAAAAATATATTTTATCAATTAGCAGAAATAGACCCAGTGGAAATTGTAGTACCTTTTACTAATGATGAAATTGACAAATTATGGGCAGAAAGGGAACCTTGGCAAAGAGGTTGCAGTACTTTTCTGGGAAAGATTAAAAACAGATATTTCTAAAATAAATAAATAAATAAATAACTTTAGAAAAGGAAAGGCAAGTTACAAAAAAGAAAATTTAGGTAAAGTGGATCAAAGTCCTTAAGATGCTGTCCAAAAGTCAGAATTATATACTATTCTCATGGTACTAATGAATTTTATAGAATCTCTGAACGTATTTACCAATTTGCAATATGGAGAGAGAGAGAAAGAGAGAGAGTTGTCTTGCATATTAAAACTGCTGAATTTATACCAGATGATACATAATTGACTTTATTATTCATTTAGTTATAGGAAGTTATCCCATCCAGCGGGACACAAACAGGGGTCCCTGATAAACCTGGAGGAGAGAAATGGAAGGACAAAAGACACGAGAAATGACAGCAAGACAGGCTTTCTGATCAAGCTGCTCATTTTATTTTTTCTCATGAGCTGTTATATAGCAAGCAGGCTTTGGGGAAGGTAGGGTATCAGGAAAGTCCAGTTTGCTGGAATTCAGTTCTGGAATTCTCTCTGGCTGAGAGAAAGCCATATTAACTAACAAAGAAAATGCTAATTGCTTCTAAGGCCTGGAACCTGCAGGTCTCACTAGGAGATAAGATATTAGGTTTATTTCCTTCTCAGGAAGGATTGGAGTTGAAGGAAATGATGGATTTGAAGACTTTATAGTTACAGTGTTCCTTAATACCAGATTCAGAAAAGAAATTCACCAAATAGGTGTAATTTGTATATGATTGAGAGATATTAAAAGATAGCTTTGGTAATGCAAGTTAGAACAGAAAGTGAGTTAGGTACAGCATTTTGGACTTAACAAGATAGGATAGATAGAGGGTATTTTCTCTGAATTTGGTAATTGCTAATGGACTAGACATATCGTCCATTATATGTTGTTTGTATATATTATACATAGTTATTGTACTGATTGTTTATAGTTTTTCTTGGATCAGTTATAACCTTTTTTATTTTAGACAAAAAGAGGAATGTAATGATATTTTGTTTGTGCACTAATAAATAAAGCTTGCCTGAAGATCAGAGGGTGGAACTAGCCGCTAGTTAGCCATAGAGTCTGGAGGTCTCTATAGACAGACAGGAAGTGATATGGCTGGGCGGAGAGAGGAATATAAGGTGGGAGGAGACAGGAGCTCAGCCCATTCCAGGCCAAGGAGTTAGCAAGGCAAGAGTTGGCTGTGGTTTGAGTCTTTCTTTCTCTGATCTTTCAGCATTCACTCTGATATCTGGCTCTAGGTTTTTATTATTAATATGAATTAGAATTTGGGCAACACATACGGCCTTACCACAAGAGCAACAAGCTAAGACAAAGGGCTTCCTTTTTCTAGGCCTTTTACATAGGATGCCAGCAGAAGATAAGGTCCAGATTAAAGGTGGATCTTCCCACTTTAAAGATCAGAATTAGAAGTTTGTCTTCTGCTGGATGGTTGGTGGCACATGCCTTTAATCTCTGCACTCAGGAGACAGAGGCAGGCAGAGCTTTATGAATCCAGTGCCAGCCTGTTACACAGAACAAGTTCCAGGACAGCCAAGATTGCACAGAGAAACCTTGTCTTAAAAAAAAAAGAAGAAGAAGAAGAAGAAGAAGAAGAAGAAGAAGAAGAAGAAGAAGAAGAAGAAGAAGAAGAAGAAGAAGAAGAAGAAGAAGAAGAAGAAGAAGAAGAAGAAGAAGAAATTGTTCTTCCTATTTCAAATGATTTAATTAAGAAAACATTGTGTACTCAAGTTTTGATATTCAAGAATACTCGTCACAGATGGCCACTTTTAATTTTTTGAAGTAGACTTAATTTTTTTTTAAGAGTGCCACTACTAGGTTGCTTTTTTAAAATGGCAAATAAATAGGTTTATCACAAGTTCGAATCTCAGTTTGTTCAGAGCAAAGTGTAGATTTATTTAGTATAGCCACGGACTTTGTTAAGAGGTTTATAAATCAACAGAATTTGGAATACCAGATTGGGATTTTTGTACTGGCTAGTTTTAGGTCAATTTGATACCTCAATAGAGAAAAAGCTTCCAGCTATAGACCTGTAGGGTACTTTCTTAATTAGTGATTGATGAGAATATCAATTGTGGGTAGTGCCATTCCTGGGCTGGTGATAAGAAAGCAGACTGGGTAAGTCATTAAGAGCAAGTCAGTAAGCAGAACCCCTCCATGGCCTCTGCATGAGCTCCTGACTCCAGGTTTCTGCTTGGCTTGAGTTTCTACCTTGGCTTCTCCCAACAGATAGTGACTTGGGATATGTAAATCAAATAAATCCTTCCTTATCCACGTTGCTTTTGGTAGCAGTGTTTCATCACTGCAGTAGTAACACAATTAAGCCATATTCTTTTCAAGACCAATCTCTGGTACCATTGTTGAAACAAACATTTTTTGCCTGTATTACCCTCGTGGGAGCCTAGGCAGTTTGGATGCTCACCTTACTAGACCTGGATGGAGGTGGGTGGTCCTTGGACTTCCCACAGGGCAGGGAAACCTGATTGCTCTTTGGGTTGACGAGGGAGGGGGACTTGATTGGGGGAGAGGGAGGGAAATGGGAGGCTGTGGCGGGGAAAGAGACAGAAATCTTTAATAAATAAATAAACTTAAAACAAAACAAAACAAACAAACAAAAAAACAGATCCTAGCCAGGCAGTGGTAGCACACCCTTTTAATCCCAGCACTTGGGAAGCAGAGGCAGGCGGATCTCTGTGAGTTCGAGGCCAGTCTGGTCTCAGAGCTAGTATCAGACATCTAGGACTGTTACACAGAGAAACCCTGTCTCGAAAATCCAAACAAAACAAAACAAAGCCAAACACCCTGATCCTAAGTAAAATGTCTGCATGATTTCATAACAACTTCATAAATAAATTGGGAAATATTTAGAATCAGAGTTCAAAATTGTTTGAGAGTCCTTTATTTTACAACTGGGAGGTTACTGGAGTAAAAACATGTAATCCTAAATTTAGTTTAACCATCTGAGCAACTTCTAATAAGCAATGAGAACAGATTGTTCTGTGAAGACAGTCACATTGGAAGTGCTCAGACCACATAAATAGACAACCTTGTGGCAGTGAGCAACCAAAAAAAAAAAAAAAACTTGACCTCTAGACAAATTCCTGATACTTTACCCATAGTCTTCCCAAGCTTTCTATTCTGAAAATTTTCAGTAGCAAAAATAACACGGCTCATATGTTGTTCGTCCTCACCCTCTGGCTCTCAACATCTTGTCACAGTGACTCCTCCCCACTTCCTCCCTTCCTCGCTGTTATTTTAATGTTCGCATGCTCACATGGGATGTTGCAGATTACATTGCATCTGTGTCAACAGCGTTTAGGACATAGTTAGTACCTCAACATATGCTCCTTAATATTTTAAGTTGAAGAAATTTGAGATGTGGAAGGTTCAGGAAGGACTCTCTGGCCTTCCTCTGAAGCAGACTGTAAGGTCCCTATCGGATACCTGTTTATGTTATTCCCACAGGAAAGGAACATGCTTGATTCTGGAGATGGAAGAAATCACTCAGGAGGAACCAGAGTGAATAGTGTACTCTTCGCCTCCCCAACTGCTCTTATCTGTCATAGTTTCCACCGTCTTTCCACTTCTCATCAAGCCTAGAAGAATAGAAAAACACTGAGGAGATGGCTTACTACCAAAGACTATCTCCTGCTATTGCAGAGAACCCAAATTCTGTTCCCAGAACCCATGTAGGATGGCTCAGAACCACCTCTTACTGCTGCTCTGGGAGAAATGGCCCTATGCTGTCCACGGACGACTACACTCATGCACAAACCCACACACATGCACACAAATGAAAGTAAATTTTTCTTCAGCTCTTCTTTTCCTTGTGAACTTTTATACAAGACTTCTATAAGTTTGTATGTTTTCCTGTACTGGGAGTTCATAATGCTATTCAGACCAGCTCTCCCCTTGAGCTATGTGTGTAGTATTCCCCTTTCAAAATCTTTTTATTTTGAGACAGGGGTCTTGCTATGTTGCCAATGCTGGCCGTACACATGCAGTTCTCCTGCCCCTGTCTCATGAGTAGCTGAGATTATAGGCATTTGCCACTAAACCAAGCTTGAATAAACTTTAAAAAAAAATAATTGAGCCGGGCGGTGGTGGCGCACGCCTTTTCGAGACCAGCCTGGTCTACAGAGCTAGTTCCAGGACAGGCTCCAAAGCCACAGAGAAACCCTGTCTTGAAACCCCCCCCCCCAAAAAAAATTGCTAGGGAAAACATAGCCCAGTGATTGAGTACTTGTCTAACACACCCAAGATCCTGAGCTTGATCTCCAGGATATCAAAAGTACATAAAAAGAAAACAAAATAGAAATTCAGTTTTATGTTCAACATAACTTTTAGTATGTATCCATTCTAATAAGTCTTTTAAATAGATAATAATTATATATTAATAATCAATTATTAATATATTAATTATACATATATTAGTTACACACATACACACATCCTTTAGGGAACACTGACTAATACAGTTGAACACTGCTACGTAGCCCAGACTAGCCTTGAGCTAACTAACTGTCATCAGGATGCCATGTCAGAAATATAAATAGACCTATTTGTATCTTTCCACAATGTCATAATATATTGAATAATAACAAATTCACTGACTGCAGTTTGCTAAGTAGTCCCAATCTCCCAAGGTAAATACAGGTGCTTTAATCCCAATCTAGACTACTAATATTAACTATCGGATTAGACAGTAAATATATCTATATGGATGTGTATATGTAGATTACAAAATGGCAACAAAAGATCAAGGTCAAAGATGCTTCAACATACTTAAAGGAGTTTCCAACACGCCTAACTGGGGGCAAGCAGAAACCTGACAGGTACGGAAAGGGGTCTGGAGTTGCCACTGCGATGTTCAGTACTGAGCCAAACCTCAGAGTTGATTTAAGATGGAAAAAGGAGGTATAGGACTATGAAGGCCATAAAGGCAAAAGGCAGAACTGGATCTAAATGGACAGATAGGAATAAATGGATAACATTCCCAGATGAATGAATGAGCAGATGGATAACAATAAAGTAGGCCAGGTCAATAGTGAAGACCGAGTTAGTTAAATTTGGAAGAGTTGGGAGTGGCCTGTTGATTCCTTGATGCACACACTGTGGTCAGGTGCCAGGTTGGTAGAGGCCATAGCCGTGTATGTATTAGGTGTCCTTATTTATGAAGGTCCAGATCAACGAAGATGCTGGACCCTTCCTTGATCTGCTGTATTTGGTAAATTCTTGGGTCTTATTTTCTTGTATGATTTTAATATGCCCACATGCTCACACATATGGCCACCTGGGGGGGGCAGTCTCCAGACAGCACAGGGTTTGGTATTCATGGCATCAGTGTAAACTTAGACTTTTCTATCTGAGGGGGCAAGGAGAAAAGGCACTCACTCTCTTGATAGTTTCCTTCTTTTATTCTCTATTGTTCTTTTGCATTCTCTATTCCTTTTTTCATTCTTGATGTTTTCCTTCTAATTTTCTCATTCTTGATGTTTTCCTTTTAGCCCATTTTAACTCCTTCTAACTCTCTCTGTTCTTTCCCTTACAGATTGTATACACAGCAAACTCTTCCAGGTAATGAAGGAGTCACAAACAGGTTTCAGTCCATTTCTCAAGTGAATGATACAGGTAAAAGATTAGAAACAGTCATCCCGACAACTCACATGCACTGTATCTAAATAACTTGCCACAGAATCATGACTAAGCAAGGAGCATTTTTCCCAGTCAACTCTTTGTTGGCAGGCTACAAATTGTGGTTGTAAAGAAAGAATCAGTCATTTTGTTATCTATCTTGAGAGGTAATCTTATAAGGAATTTTAACATTTTGCCCTGCATTCTCCCAGGCAGGGGAAAGGCATTTAAATTAACCCATGACTATGTAAACATTTCGAACTAACATTCTGTAATCAGAAGTCATACATCCCAGATTCCCTTTGGATTAGAGGTGCTCGGAGAGTGTTAAGTGTTGGGACATGAGGATACCTGGAATGTCATAAATCTTCTAATTCAGGCTCAACCAACAATTCCTGAGATGCTGTAGCTCTCTTAGCTTCATCTCAAATTGGCACTCCCAAGACACTGTGGCACCAAGATGCCTTAAATCTCAAAATGTACTTTCTGCCTTGTTTGCATTCTTTTTTGTTGTTGTTGTTGTTGTTGTTGTTTTTTGAGACAGGGTTTCTCTGTGGTTTTGGAGCCTGTCCTGGAACTAGCTCTTGTAGACCAGGCTGGTCTCGAACTCACAGAGATCCGCCTGCCTCTGCCTCCTGAGTGCTGGGATTAAAGGCGTGCGCTACCACTGCCCGGCTTTGTTTGCATTCTTTGACTATAAAAAGAAACTTGTAGTTTAGGGACTACAGAATCAAATTATTTTCTGTAGCCTTGACTAGTCAGAATTTCCTTCCCTATTTTTTTTTTTAATAAAAGTCACTTTAGTTTCTAGATGTCAGTATTCTACTCCCTGTTATTTGTGCAATTCCAGGACCCAACACTTTTACACACAAAACAGTTGACCAGCTGAAATTTGAATGTTCAGGGTGTACACCCATATCAGAAAATCGAGGTGGGGAATGGGTGCGAGAAATTAATCATCTATTAGCTAACAACCATGCTGGAGTTCAGCTCTGGATGAGGGCAGCGTCGAGGATGGGTGGGTGTAAGAATGGCAGTGGAGGAATTAGACACAGGACACTTCTGAATTTCATTTTATGAGAGATGGACAGAAAGGAGGAACATCTTGTTATGGCTTTTTCTGCTCTGACAACCTATATCTCTCACAGGCCAGAATGCTGGGAGCCGGTCCCCGTGGTGCACAGGTCCTACAGAGGATGTAAGGAGGAGACAAGGGATGGAGGGAGCTGGCCACAATGGTCAGGAGGATCTGGCAGTCTGACTGACTAGCAGTCAGAGTGCTTCTTTATTTATACATAATTCAGTAAGCAGGGATAGATTCGTGTTGTTGCAAAACATCGATCATATTATTTTTGGTTTTGGGCATGTGTTTCACTTCTTCTTGCTCATCTTTATTTATCATTAATAAACTATGACAGCACAGAGTAATCATTTCCAATAGTTTTCTCTCATTTTGACATCATTAATAAATAGAATTATCATTTTTACTCATTAACACCATAACCTTATTTTTAAGAATCTGGAGGCACATGATAGCCTGTTCTCAGGCTGGTAGCTCCCATGGCTACAAGGATGCTAGACCAAAACAAAATCTCCAAGCCAGCCCGGGCAGATTGCCATGCCTCAAGCAGTATATAGTTAACACTTAATTGTCAAAGTGCCCAAGAAAAATCCTCAGGCCAAAGATGCTTCCATTATTATCCAAATACTGGCATAATGTAATGTTTATATTTTGTATCTTTATAGAATTTGTTTATAAGTCTAATCCTGGCATTCTCTTGTTCTTGATCAAATGGCACCACAGCGGCTCTGCATGTGCTAACTTTTCTAAGAAAGGGAGGTCCTGACATCTTATTCATTTATTATCTTTTTACATCATTCTTTGCTCATCAATATAAGTCTCTGTGTAGGGCAGAGGTGATGTGAGCTAATCTAACTTTGTTGCTGTAAATGCCATGTATATAATGGGAAGAGGCTTGCTATCTTTGCAGTCAACTCTCTAGCTCATCAAATCTTGTTGATCTTTTCAAGTTTACTTTGCTTTGAATGTCTTGTTCCTGAGTAAGTACAAAGACTGCTGTTTCAAGAATATCTCATAGCCTTGCCGGGAGGTGGTGGCACAGGCCTTTAATCTGTCCCACCACTTGGGAGGCAGAGGCAGGCAGATTTCTGTGAGTTCAAGGCCAGCTTAGTCTACAGAGTGAGTTCCAGGATAGCCAAGACTGTTTCTCAGAGAAACCTTGTCTTGAAACAAACAAACAAAATCTCTTAGCCTCATAAAGAGGCCTCTGGCTTCTTTAGGTGTGTCACAACCTTCAATGCGTAAGGCAGACCTTCAAGTATAAAAAGATGTCTCCCTAAAAGTGAGACGGGTAGTATGTTCAGGACTTTTCTGGGGAAGCTTTGATGCACTACTCCTGGGAGAAGGTATAAATAATTCATGAGAAATTCTCCATCAATCCAATACCCACAGATTGTACAAATATTTAAAAGCCACCCAAATATGCAACAGGTGGAAATAAAAACCAAAGGTGACATGGTGGTCATCATGTGGTTCAGCTTTGCTGGATCTTTGTCAAGCAGCTGTTCTGGCTTTATGGCATCTGCCATTCCTAGCAGATATGGCTGTGCTACAGTCGAACTGTTTTGTCTTTACAACCCTAGCTTAATGGATCAGACAGCTTGGCTATGTGTCCTTGTAAACTTTAGATTGTTTCTCAGGGGTCATTTATCTTAAAAACTGTTAGCAGTGTATCTGGTCTAACCTAACACTATTATGAAGTTTTGTTTCAGCTAATGGTGTACACTGAAACCCATGACTGCATCTTCTCATCACTAAGAGAATTAGAGCCCGCCTGACTCCTGGGGAAACTTAATTGTTTTCCTTAATCATTATCCTGAGTTGAGATCTAAAGCAGCTCCTAGGTGGAACTCATAGGCCTCAACTATGAAACATACCCTTGTATTTATCTTTATTCATTAAAACTCTATATAAGCTATTATTGTTATCAATTAAAGAGAACAGCTTATAGAAGAATCATCTTTTTGATGGCCCACAAACAGGAATGCCCAGTAGAACAGGATGTCTACATTCTACATTACAGGCAGTGGGGATCTCCCTACATCCACTCATACCATGCCAGATATCAGCCAGATTTGCAGCAGCAAACTGTAAGGGACAGCCGATGCAAAAGGCATTCCAGGGTCTATAGTCTTGTAGTCTTTCTTAAAGGAGATTGACCCATCAGAGGGTTTTCTCCTGGGGGGCTGACACCTTGAATTTCAATTGCTACCTGCTGCTCCTCTGACATGACTACCAGCACACATGGTCTAAATTTATTTGGATAAATTTACAGGGTGACTACCCTCCTTGTTTTTTAGGAAAAATTATTAGTCTGTGACTTATGGATAGTGCTGGACACATGGAGTTATTTATGTGCCCACTGAAGTGTGGGGTATCCATGTCTCTGTGTTTGAATTAAAAATGAAATCTCAGCTGGTTCCAAGTGGAATCCTTTAAAGCAGGTCACAGTTTGATATATATAATTTTACACAAACTCAGAACAGGTTATATAGCCTGATCTCAACATGATCCTTCCACCTCAGCCTCCCAAGTTCTGGGATTACACCTAGTCCTTTGACCAAAATACATCTTTAATTCAGATTTTTGTTTGCCATAAAATGGCCTTATCGCCTTGAAGGGACAAGGGCACAGCTCCACATTGTCACTTTCACTGCCTAAACAGTTGGTCTAATTTTTCAGAGAACTTGACTAGGGCCAAAATGGGATCCATGGCTTTGATAGAGGGGAGACTTTCAGGACTAACAGTATGAAGCAGAGTTCAAATAATGACACTCAGGCAAGAACTATAACTGGATAAGAACATGGGTATAGGCTTCTCAAAGATGAAAGAGAATCAAGGGAAAAAGGCACCCAGAAAGAATTACACATACTCAAGTGTGGGTGTGGACTCCTCAAAGGAGAGCCAAAGATACCACTTTGGTGGCTCTCCACAGCTTATCAAGTAACCTTGTGTTTTCTCTCTCTTTCTGACAAGTGAGATTATAGGGTGGATCCAGGAGTACCTTGTATGGGATTGCCATTTGATAAGGTAAAACCAGGAGACACCAGCATTGAGCAAGGGGTTCCTAGTAAAATCCCTAGAACATTAAAGGGGTTTCTATTTTTCAATTTTTATTACAGTAAAAACTTTTCATGGCCAGCCTCATCTATGTAGAAAGTTCTAGGACATCCAGGGCTACATAGGGAGACTTTGTATCAATTTTTTTAAAACGTTTCTGTGCCTATGTTGGGGTGAGAGAGGCCCTAGGCATTTTGTTGCATGTCCCTCAAGAGTGATTTATTTAATATTTTTCTTGTGACTTGACTAAGCATTGTGGGCTGGGGAGAGGAAAATTTCAGAAGTAATGTCGGACTTTTAATCTCAAGAGTACACGCACCCTACATGACTTAAAGTTGCTGTTTACTTAGGTGAGGTAATGCTTATTGGGTCTCCCTCCCTCCTTCCTCTCTTTTTCCCTTCCTCCCTCCCTTCCTCCCTCCCTCCCTCCTTCCCTCCCTCCCTCCCTCTCTCCCTCTCTCCTCCATCTCTCTCTTTCTTTCATTTTTCAAGACAGGAACTCTCTGTGTAGTTTTGGCTGTCCTAGAACTCACTTTGTAGACCAGACTGGCCTCCAACACTCACAAAAAAAAAAAAAAAAAAAAAAAACAAAAAAAAAACAGGGCCAGATGGTTTTAATGCAGAATTCTATCAGAACTTTCAAGAAGAGCTAATACCTATTTCTACACATAATAGAAACAGTAGGGTCATTGCCAAACTCTTTTTATGAGGCTACAGTTACCCTGATACCAAAACCACACAAAGATTCAACCAAGAAAGAGAATTACAGACCAATCTCACTCAGGAACATGGATGCAAAAATTCTCAATAAAATATTGGCAAACCGAATCCAAGAACACATCAAAAAAATTATCCATAATTGATGGAGGAAATGATGATCTATGTGTTACTCTCATTGGTTAATAAAGAAACTGCCTTGGCTTTTTGATAGGGCAGGATTTAGATAGGTGGAGTAGACAGAACAGAATGCTGGGAAGAAGGGAAGTGAGGCAGATGCTATGCCTCTCCTCTCCAGGACAGATGCGAAGAAGCTCTCACCCAAGATGGACATAGGCTAGAATCTTCCCGGTAAGCCACCACCTCATGGTGTGACACAGATTATTAGAAATGGGTTAATCAAGATGTGAGAATTAGCCAGTAAAAGGTTAGAGCTAATGGGAGGCAGTGTTTAAATGAATACAATTTGTGTGTTGTTATTTTGGGGCATAAGCTAGCCAGGCAGCCGGGAGCCGGGTGGCAGGAATGTGGCCCGCAGCTCCTTCTACACGTCATGACCAAGTAGGCTTCATCCCAGAGATGCAGGGCTGGTTTAACATATGAAAAATCTATCAATGTAGTCCATCATATAAATAAACTGAAAGGAAAAACTATATGATCATTTTATTAGATGCTGAAAAAGCATTTGACAAAATCCAACATCCCTTCATGATAAAGGTCTTGGAGAAATTAGGGACACAAGGATCATATTTAAATATAATAAAAGCAATATACAGTAAGCAGACAGCTAACATCAAATTAAATGGAGAGAAACTCAAAGCAACTCCACTAAAATCAGGAATAAGACAAGGCTGTCCACTTTCTCCATATCTTTTCAACATAGTTCTTGAAGTTTTAGCAATAGCAATAAGACAACAAAAGGAGATCAAGGGGATTCAAATTGGAAAAGAAGAAGTCAAACTTTTGTTATTTGCAGATGATATGATAGTGTACATAAGTGACCCCAAAAGCTCTACCAGAGAACTCCTACAGCTGATAAATACCTTCAGTGATGTGGCAGGATACAAGATCAACCTTCCAAAATCAGTAGCCCTTCTATACACAAAGGATAAAGAAGCTGAGAGAGAAATCAGAGCAACATTACTTTTCACAATAGCCACAAATAACATAAAATATCTTGAGGTAACATTAACCAAGGAAGTGAAAGACATATTTGACAAGAAATTTAAGTCTTGAAGAAATAAATTGAAGAAGATACTAGAAAATGGAAAGATCTCCCTTGCTCTTGGATAAGAAGGATCACATAGTAAAAATGACAATCCTACCAAAAAGCAATCTATAGATTCAATGCAATCCCCATCAAAATTCCAACACAATTCTTCACAGACCTTGAAAGAACAGTAATCAACTTCATATGGAAAAACAAAAAACCCAAGAGAGCCAAAACAATCCTGTACATTAAAGAAACTGCCAGAGGCATTACCATCCCTGACATCAAGCTCTATTACAGAGCTACAGTAATCAAAACAGCTTGATATTAGCATAAAAACAGAGACATTGTCCAATGGAATCAAATTGAAGACCTGGATATTAATTCACACACCTATGAACACTGGAATTTTGACAAAGAAGGTAAAATTATACAATGGGAAAAAGAAAGTATCTTCAGCAAATGGCACTGGCATAACTGGATATCAACATGTAGAAGAATGAAAATAGAACCATATCTATCTCCATGCACAAATCTCAAGTCCAAATGGATTAAAGACCTCAATATAAATCTGACCTGAACCTGATAAAAGAGAAAGTGGGAAGTAGCCTTTAATGCATGGACACAGGAGACCACTTCCTAAATATAACCCCAGTAGCACAAACACTGAGAGCAACAATAAATAAATGGGACCTCCTGAAACTGAGAAGCTTCTGTAAAGCAAAGTACACAGTCATTAAGACAAAAAGGCAGCCTACTAAATCCCACATCAGACAAAGGACTGATCTCCAAAATATATAAAGAAGTCAAGAAATTAGACATTGAAATTCTAAATAAGCCAATTAAAAAATGGTGTACTGAACTAAATAGAGAATTCTCAACAGAAGAATTTCAAATGGCCAAAAGATTCTTAAGAACATGTTCAACTTCCTTAGCTATCAGGGAAATGCAAATCAAAACAACTGTGAGATACCATCTTATACCTATCAGAATGGCTAAGATAAAAAACACCAATGATAACTTATGCTGGAGAGGATGTGAAGTAAGGGGGACATTCATCCATTGCTGGTGGGAATTCAAACTTGAGCAATCACTTTGGAAATCAGTATGGCAGTTTCTCAGAAAATAGGGAATCAACCTGTCTCAGGATCCAGCAATACCACTCTTGGGAATTTACCCAAAAGATGCTCAATCATACTACAAAAGCATTTGTTCAACTATGTTCATAGCAGCATTATTTGTAATAGCCAGAACCTGGAAACAACCTAGATGCCCCTCAACAGAAGAATGGATAAAGAAAGTGTGGCACATTTACACATTAGAGTACTACTCAGTGGTTAAAAAACAAAACAAAACAAAACAAAAAAACAAAAAACAATGACATCTTGAATTTGCATGCAAATGGATGGAAATAGAAAACACTATCCTGAGTGAGGTAACCCAAACTCCCCCAAAATGAATATGGTATGTACTCGCTCATAAGTGGATACTACCCATAAACAAACCTATAGTTCATGATCCTAGATAAGCTAAGTAATAATATGAATCCAAAGGAAAACACATATAGACCCACCTGTGAACTGGAAACAGACAAGATCGCCTGACAAAATAGGGGTCAGGAGGGGGTAGAAGGAAGGGGAGAAGGGGAGGGTTGAGGAGAACTTGAGGGAATGGGATAGTTGAGATGGAGGAAGGACAGATATGAGAGCAAGGAAAGAGATATCTTGATTGTGGGAGCCATTATGGGGCTAGCAAGACACCTAGCTCTAGAAAAATTCCCAGGAATCCACATGAATGACCCCAGCTAAGACCCTAAACAATAGAGGAGAGGGTGCCTGAACTGGCCTTACCCTGTAGTCAGACTGATGATTATCTTAAATATCACCATAGAACCTTTGTCCAACAACGGATGGAAACAGAGGCAGAGAACCACATCGGAGGACTGAACTGATCTCCCAAGATCCTGTTGAAGAATGGAAGGAGTGAGAGTATGAGCAAGGAGGTCAAGACCATGAGGGATTCACCCACTGAGACAGTTTGCCTGAGCTAATGGGAGCCCACCAACTCCAACTGGACTGTGAGTGAACAAGCATGGGATCAAGCTAGTCTCTCTGAATGTGGTTGACAGTTGCAGCAGACTGAGGGGCCACTGACAGTGGCATTGGGATTTGTCTCTACTGCATGTGCTGGCATTTTGGGATCCTATTCTCTTTGGATGTATACCTTGCTCAATCTAGATGTAGTAGGGAGGGCCTTGGACTTGCCACAGGGCAGGGTGCCTTGTCCTCTCTTAGGATTGGATGGGAGGGTGTGTGGAGGAAGTGGGAGAAGGGGAGAGAGTGGGAAATAAATAAATAAAATTTTCAATATTTTTTAAAAAAAGAAAAAAATAATAAAAATAAAAATGATTTCTCTTTTTCCCTTCAAAAATGTAGATTTATACACATAAAAATGTAAATCTTCACTCCCATATGAAACCAACCCTAATATCTTTCTTTTTTTTTTAACAGACTTAATTCACTTTTATTTTCCTTGTATAAAAACCCTTATGTGGCCGGGCAGTGGTGGCGCATGCCTTTAATCCCAGCACTTGGGAGGCAGAGGCAGGCGGATCTCTGTGAGTTCGAGACCAGCCTGGTCTACAGAGCTAGTTCCAGGACAGGCTCCAAAGCCACAGAGAAACCCTGTCTCGAAAAACAAAAAACAAACAAACAAACAAAAAACCCTTATGTGGTGGCCACAGCTGGAGCCTGGGTCCTCTGAACGGAGACTCTGGTGTGGGTTTTCACAAGATGGTCAGTGAATTCCTGATAAGAAG
>NW_026068101.1:337481-341529 GCF_014885135.2 Alexandromys fortis
TACAGAGCTACAGTAATCAAAACAGCTTGATATTAGCATAAAAACAGAGACATTGTCCAATGGAATCAAATTGAAGACCTGGATATTAATTCACACACCTATGAACACTGGAATTTTGACAAAGAAGGTAAAATTATACAATGGGAAAAAGAAAGTATCTTCAGCAAATGGCACTGGCATAACTGGATATCAACATGTAGAAGAATGAAAATAGAACCATATCTATCTCCATGCACAAATCTCAAGTCCAAATGGATTAAAGACCTCAATATAAATCTGACCTGAACCTGATAAAAGAGAAAGTGGGAAGTAGCCTTTAATGCATGGACACAGGAGACCACTTCCTAAATATAACCCCAGTAGCACAAACACTGAGAGCAACAATAAATAAATGGGACCTCCTGAAACTGAGAAGCTTCTGTAAAGCAAAGTACACAGTCATTAAGACAAAAAGGCAGCCTACTAAATCCCACATCAGACAAAGGACTGATCTCCAAAATATATAAAGAAGTCAAGAAATTAGACATTGAAATTCTAAATAAGCCAATTAAAAAATGGTGTACTGAACTAAATAGAGAATTCTCAACAGAAGAATTTCAAATGGCCAAAAGATTCTTAAGAACATGTTCAACTTCCTTAGCTATCAGGGAAATGCAAATCAAAACAACTGTGAGATACCATCTTATACCTATCAGAATGGCTAAGATAAAAAACACCAATGATAACTTATGCTGGAGAGGATGTGAAGTAAGGGGGACATTCATCCATTGCTGGTGGGAATTCAAACTTGAGCAATCACTTTGGAAATCAGTATGGCAGTTTCTCAGAAAATAGGGAATCAACCTGTCTCAGGATCCAGCAATACCACTCTTGGGAATTTACCCAAAAGATGCTCAATCATACTACAAAAGCATTTGTTCAACTATGTTCATAGCAGCATTATTTGTAATAGCCAGAACCTGGAAACAACCTAGATGCCCCTCAACAGAAGAATGGATAAAGAAAGTGTGGCACATTTACACATTAGAGTACTACTCAGTGGTTAAAAAACAAAACAAAACAAAACAAAAAAACAAAAAACAATGACATCTTGAATTTGCATGCAAATGGATGGAAATAGAAAACACTATCCTGAGTGAGGTAACCCAAACTCCCCCAAAATGAATATGGTATGTACTCGCTCATAAGTGGATACTACCCATAAACAAACCTATAGTTCATGATCCTAGATAAGCTAAGTAATAATATGAATCCAAAGGAAAACACATATAGACCCACCTGTGAACTGGAAACAGACAAGATCGCCTGACAAAATAGGGGTCAGGAGGGGGTAGAAGGAAGGGGAGAAGGGGAGGGTTGAGGAGAACTTGAGGGAATGGGATAGTTGAGATGGAGGAAGGACAGATATGAGAGCAAGGAAAGAGATATCTTGATTGTGGGAGCCATTATGGGGCTAGCAAGACACCTAGCTCTAGAAAAATTCCCAGGAATCCACATGAATGACCCCAGCTAAGACCCTAAACAATAGAGGAGAGGGTGCCTGAACTGGCCTTACCCTGTAGTCAGACTGATGATTATCTTAAATATCACCATAGAACCTTTGTCCAACAACGGATGGAAACAGAGGCAGAGAACCACATCGGAGGACTGAACTGATCTCCCAAGATCCTGTTGAAGAATGGAAGGAGTGAGAGTATGAGCAAGGAGGTCAAGACCATGAGGGATTCACCCACTGAGACAGTTTGCCTGAGCTAATGGGAGCCCACCAACTCCAACTGGACTGTGAGTGAACAAGCATGGGATCAAGCTAGTCTCTCTGAATGTGGTTGACAGTTGCAGCAGACTGAGGGGCCACTGACAGTGGCATTGGGATTTGTCTCTACTGCATGTGCTGGCATTTTGGGATCCTATTCTCTTTGGATGTATACCTTGCTCAATCTAGATGTAGTAGGGAGGGCCTTGGACTTGCCACAGGGCAGGGTGCCTTGTCCTCTCTTAGGATTGGATGGGAGGGTGTGTGGAGGAAGTGGGAGAAGGGGAGAGAGTGGGAAATAAATAAATAAAATTTTCAATATTTTTTAAAAAAAGAAAAAAATAATAAAAATAAAAATGATTTCTCTTTTTCCCTTCAAAAATGTAGATTTATACACATAAAAATGTAAATCTTCACTCCCATATGAAACCAACCCTAATATCTTTCTTTTTTTTTTAACAGACTTAATTCACTTTTATTTTCCTTGTATAAAAACCCTTATGTGGCCGGGCAGTGGTGGCGCATGCCTTTAATCCCAGCACTTGGGAGGCAGAGGCAGGCGGATCTCTGTGAGTTCGAGACCAGCCTGGTCTACAGAGCTAGTTCCAGGACAGGCTCCAAAGCCACAGAGAAACCCTGTCTCGAAAAACAAAAAACAAACAAACAAACAAAAAACCCTTATGTGGTGGCCACAGCTGGAGCCTGGGTCCTCTGAACGGAGACTCTGGTGTGGGTTTTCACAAGATGGTCAGTGAATTCCTGATAAGAAGACTTGGTGAACACAGTCTCTTTCCAGAGGTCAGGGGTCAGGTAGCTGTGGGTCTTAGAGATGGCATCAAAGGTGGCCTTGGCAAAGTTGCCCAGGGTGGCAGTGCAGCCCCTGGCTGATGGGTAGCAGTCATCAATGCCAGCCATCATCAGTAGCTTCTTGGGGACAGGAGCGGAGACTATGCCAGTGCCTCTGGGGGCAGGGATGAGACACACCAGCACAGAACCACAGCGGCCTGTCACTTTGCACGGAACAGTGTGGGGCTTGCCAATCTTGTTCCCCCAGTAGCCTCTCCGCACAGGGATAACGGAAAGCTTGGCCAAGATGATGGCCCCTCGGATGGCAGTGGCCACCTCCTTGGAGCACTTGACACCAAGACCATTATAGTCCCCAATAGCGACAAAAGCCTTGATTCTGGTCTGCTGGCCTGCCCTAGTCTGCTTCTGCACGGGCATGATCTTCAGAACCTCATCCTTTAGGGAAGCTCCCAGGAAAAAGTCAATGATCTCGGACTCCTTAATGGGCAGGGAGAACAGGTAGATCTCCTCTAGGGACTTGATTTTCATGTCCTTAACCAGGCGGCCCAGCTTGGTGACTGGAATCCACTCCTTGTCTTCAGCTTTACCTCCGCGAGCCCCGCGGCCTCGGCCTCGGCCACGGCCTCGACCACGACTGAATCCTCCGCGGAAGCCGCCACGACCTCCTAATCCTGGGCCCCCGGCCCCGGGTCCTCCGGGCCCTCCCGCTGCACTGGCATCATCAGCCATTTGGTGTTTTCCAGAAGAAGAAACCCTAATGTCTTTCTTACCTTTTGCTTTTATCTTGTATTTGTCCAGGTAACCTACCAAAAGGTGATATAGAATTTAGATAATGTTTCTTTCACCTCAAATTATTGGAATTTACTACTGCAGTCTCAACTGTGCTTATAATAGTGTTAAAACTGGCAGACTTAAAAAAAAAAAAACGGAAGTAAACCGGGCGGTGGTGGCGCATGCCTTTAATCCCAGCACTCAGGAGGCAGAGGCAGGTGGATCTCTGTGAGTTTGAGACCAGCCTGGTCTACAGAGCTAGTTCCAGGACAGGCTCCAAAGCCACAGAGAAACCCTGTCTCGAAAAACAAAACAAAACAAAACAAACAAAAAAAAAAACCTGAAGTTACCCACACTTGGTATTTGTTTGGAGCTTTTTAAATTCTTATTATTGGTGTTTTACCATGAGCGTCAGGTCCCCTGGAACTGGAGTTTCCGACAGTTGTGAACTGCTATGTGGGTGCTGGGAATTGAACCTGGGTCCTCTGGAAGAGCAGTCCGCGCTCTTAACCCGAGCCATCTCTCCATTCCTTGTCTGGAACTTTGAAAAGGAAGATTTCGCGATGTACAATTTAAGCCCCTGTTTCAAACCGACCCTCTCTCTTCCTTCCACTTGCAAATGGTGTCCTTCTAATGAAGCAAAGTGCAGCGGAAGACCCGCACCAGTGGGGTTCCTCCTGAAGTCAGCAGGGCGGCTGCATCCTCGGGCTTCTCCGT
>NW_026068101.1:345127-352233 GCF_014885135.2 Alexandromys fortis
TACAGAGCTACAGTAATCAAAACAGCTTGATATTAGCATAAAAACAGAGACATTGTCCAATGGAATCAAATTGAAGACCTGGATATTAATTCACACACCTATGAACACTGGAATTTTGACAAAGAAGGTAAAATTATACAATGGGAAAAAGAAAGTATCTTCAGCAAATGGCACTGGCATAACTGGATATCAACATGTAGAAGAATGAAAATAGAACCATATCTATCTCCATGCACAAATCTCAAGTCCAAATGGATTAAAGACCTCAATATAAATCTGACCTGAACCTGATAAAAGAGAAAGTGGGAAGTAGCCTTTAATGCATGGACACAGGAGACCACTTCCTAAATATAACCCCAGTAGCACAAACACTGAGAGCAACAATAAATAAATGGGACCTCCTGAAACTGAGAAGCTTCTGTAAAGCAAAGTACACAGTCATTAAGACAAAAAGGCAGCCTACTAAATCCCACATCAGACAAAGGACTGATCTCCAAAATATATAAAGAAGTCAAGAAATTAGACATTGAAATTCTAAATAAGCCAATTAAAAAATGGTGTACTGAACTAAATAGAGAATTCTCAACAGAAGAATTTCAAATGGCCAAAAGAT
Source organism: Alexandromys fortis (assembly GCF_014885135.2). Lineage (NCBI taxonomy): Eukaryota > Metazoa > Chordata > Mammalia > Rodentia > Cricetidae > Alexandromys > Alexandromys fortis. Next base: position 345,741 of record NW_026068101.1, read on the forward strand.
TCTTAAGAACATGTTCAACTTCCTTAGCTATCAGGGAAATGCAAATCAAAACAACTGTGAGATACCATCTTATACCTATCAGAATGGCTAAGATAAAAAACACCAATGATAACTTATGCTGGAGAGGATGTGAAGTAAGGGGGACATTCATCCATTGCTGGTGGGAATTCAAACTTGAGCAATCACTTTGGAAATCAGTATGGCAGTTTCTCAGAAAATAGGGAATCAACCTGTCTCAGGATCCAGCAATACCACTCTTGGGAATTTACCCAAAAGATGCTCAATCATACTACAAAAGCATTTGTTCAACTATGTTCATAGCAGCATTATTTGTAATAGCCAGAACCTGGAAACAACCTAGATGCCCCTCAACAGAAGAATGGATAAAGAAAGTGTGGCACATTTACACATTAGAGTACTACTCAGTGGTTAAAAAACAAAACAAAACAAAACAAAAAAACAAAAAACAATGACATCTTGAATTTGCATGCAAATGGATGGAAATAGAAAACACTATCCTGAGTGAGGTAACCCAAACTCCCCCAAAATGAATATGGTATGTACTCGCTCATAAGTGGATACTACCCATAAACAAACCTATAGTTCATGATCCTAGATAAGCTAAGTAATAATATGAATCCAAAGGAAAACACATATAGACCCACCTGTGAACTGGAAACAGACAAGATCGCCTGACAAAATAGGGGTCAGGAGGGGGTAGAAGGAAGGGGAGAAGGGGAGGGTTGAGGAGAACTTGAGGGAATGGGATAGTTGAGATGGAGGAAGGACAGATATGAGAGCAAGGAAAGAGATATCTTGATTGTGGGAGCCATTATGGGGCTAGCAAGACACCTAGCTCTAGAAAAATTCCCAGGAATCCACATGAATGACCCCAGCTAAGACCCTAAACAATAGAGGAGAGGGTGCCTGAACTGGCCTTACCCTGTAGTCAGACTGATGATTATCTTAAATATCACCATAGAACCTTTGTCCAACAACGGATGGAAACAGAGGCAGAGAACCACATCGGAGGACTGAACTGATCTCCCAAGATCCTGTTGAAGAATGGAAGGAGTGAGAGTATGAGCAAGGAGGTCAAGACCATGAGGGATTCACCCACTGAGACAGTTTGCCTGAGCTAATGGGAGCCCACCAACTCCAACTGGACTGTGAGTGAACAAGCATGGGATCAAGCTAGTCTCTCTGAATGTGGTTGACAGTTGCAGCAGACTGAGGGGCCACTGACAGTGGCATTGGGATTTGTCTCTACTGCATGTGCTGGCATTTTGGGATCCTATTCTCTTTGGATGTATACCTTGCTCAATCTAGATGTAGTAGGGAGGGCCTTGGACTTGCCACAGGGCAGGGTGCCTTGTCCTCTCTTAGGATTGGATGGGAGGGTGTGTGGAGGAAGTGGGAGAAGGGGAGAGAGTGGGAAATAAATAAATAAAATTTTCAATATTTTTTAAAAAAAGAAAAAAATAATAAAAATAAAAATGATTTCTCTTTTTCCCTTCAAAAATGTAGATTTATACACATAAAAATGTAAATCTTCACTCCCATATGAAACCAACCCTAATATCTTTCTTTTTTTTTTAACAGACTTAATTCACTTTTATTTTCCTTGTATAAAAACCCTTATGTGGCCGGGCAGTGGTGGCGCATGCCTTTAATCCCAGCACTTGGGAGGCAGAGGCAGGCGGATCTCTGTGAGTTCGAGACCAGCCTGGTCTACAGAGCTAGTTCCAGGACAGGCTCCAAAGCCACAGAGAAACCCTGTCTCGAAAAACAAAAAACAAACAAACAAACAAAAAACCCTTATGTGGTGGCCACAGCTGGAGCCTGGGTCCTCTGAACGGAGACTCTGGTGTGGGTTTTCACAAGATGGTCAGTGAATTCCTGATAAGAAGACTTGGTGAACACAGTCTCTTTCCAGAGGTCAGGGGTCAGGTAGCTGTGGGTCTTAGAGATGGCATCAAAGGTGGCCTTGGCAAAGTTGCCCAGGGTGGCAGTGCAGCCCCTGGCTGATGGGTAGCAGTCATCAATGCCAGCCATCATCAGTAGCTTCTTGGGGACAGGAGCGGAGACTATGCCAGTGCCTCTGGGGGCAGGGATGAGACACACCAGCACAGAACCACAGCGGCCTGTCACTTTGCACGGAACAGTGTGGGGCTTGCCAATCTTGTTCCCCCAGTAGCCTCTCCGCACAGGGATAACGGAAAGCTTGGCCAAGATGATGGCCCCTCGGATGGCAGTGGCCACCTCCTTGGAGCACTTGACACCAAGACCATTATAGTCCCCAATAGCGACAAAAGCCTTGATTCTGGTCTGCTGGCCTGCCCTAGTCTGCTTCTGCACGGGCATGATCTTCAGAACCTCATCCTTTAGGGAAGCTCCCAGGAAAAAGTCAATGATCTCGGACTCCTTAATGGGCAGGGAGAACAGGTAGATCTCCTCTAGGGACTTGATTTTCATGTCCTTAACCAGGCGGCCCAGCTTGGTGACTGGAATCCACTCCTTGTCTTCAGCTTTACCTCCGCGAGCCCCGCGGCCTCGGCCTCGGCCACGGCCTCGACCACGACTGAATCCTCCGCGGAAGCCGCCACGACCTCCTAATCCTGGGCCCCCGGCCCCGGGTCCTCCGGGCCCTCCCGCTGCACTGGCATCATCAGCCATTTGGTGTTTTCCAGAAGAAGAAACCCTAATGTCTTTCTTACCTTTTGCTTTTATCTTGTATTTGTCCAGGTAACCTACCAAAAGGTGATATAGAATTTAGATAATGTTTCTTTCACCTCAAATTATTGGAATTTACTACTGCAGTCTCAACTGTGCTTATAATAGTGTTAAAACTGGCAGACTTAAAAAAAAAAAAACGGAAGTAAACCGGGCGGTGGTGGCGCATGCCTTTAATCCCAGCACTCAGGAGGCAGAGGCAGGTGGATCTCTGTGAGTTTGAGACCAGCCTGGTCTACAGAGCTAGTTCCAGGACAGGCTCCAAAGCCACAGAGAAACCCTGTCTCGAAAAACAAAACAAAACAAAACAAACAAAAAAAAAAACCTGAAGTTACCCACACTTGGTATTTGTTTGGAGCTTTTTAAATTCTTATTATTGGTGTTTTACCATGAGCGTCAGGTCCCCTGGAACTGGAGTTTCCGACAGTTGTGAACTGCTATGTGGGTGCTGGGAATTGAACCTGGGTCCTCTGGAAGAGCAGTCCGCGCTCTTAACCCGAGCCATCTCTCCATTCCTTGTCTGGAACTTTGAAAAGGAAGATTTCGCGATGTACAATTTAAGCCCCTGTTTCAAACCGACCCTCTCTCTTCCTTCCACTTGCAAATGGTGTCCTTCTAATGAAGCAAAGTGCAGCGGAAGACCCGCACCAGTGGGGTTCCTCCTGAAGTCAGCAGGGCGGCTGCATCCTCGGGCTTCTCCGTGCCCGAGTCTGAGGAGTCTGAGGAGGAGTAAAGGAAAAGCAGCCTCTCCATTCCTAACCACGGAGGTATCTGCACAAAGACATCCGCACTCCACTAGGGGAAGCAACTGGATTCAAGAAGCAGACCTCCCCACTGAGAAGACAACATAGAAACTCTTGCTAAATCCTGAGTTCAGAATTCTGAGCTGAATATAAAAACACGAAAATATTTAACCTATGTGCTAAGGTTTCTCACACGGTCCCTCACAGGGTCCCACACAGCTCACAGTCTGTCTGTCCCGAGCCCAGAGGCTGGACCACCTCACTCTGCCATCTTTGCTCCTTCCTCATATTTATCCTTCAGGGCCAGGGTCCCCCTATATATCTCAGGTTGGCCTTGAACTCTTGGCCTTCCTGCCTCAGCTCTCCAAGTACTGAGATTACAGGTATGCATTATGACATCTAACCTCTGTTATAATTTTCTGTTGTTACTATACCAAGTAACCACAAGCTTGGTCACTCCACTCAACATAAATTTAGTCTCTTAATAACCCAGGAGGTCAAGAGTCCAAAATGAATCTTACTGTCTTCAGTCAACTTAAGCTGGTGGCAGCGAGGGCATGAGGCCTCGTTGGTGAAAGTATGCTGTTGGTCCATGCCTTTGAAGGAATCTTTGTAATAGGCCCCAGACCTTAGTAGGCCCCACAACTGACTCCATAAAAAAGCACCACTCAGGTTATAAAACTCAGCATGCAGGTAGCACCACCTGCCACAGTGAAAACAAAGACCCACTCCATCAGTCTATAGTTCTGGGAAAGTCTCTAAATGTGCTAAGCTTGCTTTTTGGCTCCAGTTCTGGCTAAATGTTCTTGAAGTAGGTAAGCCCAAGATATGTTTTTGGTTTTTTGTTTATTTCATTTTATTTTGTTTTCCCTAAAAGCAAAGGTCACCTTGAGAAATGCTTTGGACTTCCCTGGGATTGTGAACACTTGGTATAGTTGCCAGCCTGCTAATAAAAGATGTTCTAACAGTTTCAGTCTCTGTCCAAGAAGTCTTCTCTGGTGGCTATCCCATGATGTTTTGTCCTGGCCTCTTTCCTTCCACTTCCTATTTCCCGTCTGCTGTGGAGTAAGCCAGCTCTTCCCTTGTTCTCTGCTTCACCCTGCGTGGGCTCAGAAACAGCGGGTCTAATTTACAGCTGAAAATGAAATGGACTATTCCTCCTTTTTGTGAGTCAGGGTTTCTCTTTACACCAGACTGGTCTCAAACTCACAGAACTCTGCCTGCTTCTGCCTCCCGAGTGCTGGGATTAAAGGTGTGTGCCAGCACTGCTTGGCCCATTCTTCCTTTTAAATAGTGTCTGCCATATGTTTGGTCATACTGAAAGAAGGTGACCAATAGTCCAGAACAAACGGTCACTCATGTAAGAGGGAATATATTTTTACCTACACATTCCCACACATCCCGTATGATAACGGGTTCTAACTACATAGACTGGTGTGGTTCTTGCTAGATAACGAGGCTGCCTTGAACTCATAATCCTGCTACTGTCTCCCAGTGCTAGGGTTACAGGCATGTACTACCATGTCCAACTGTCCCCACATGCTTTTAAATGTAGAAAAAAGAAGCCTTTCGGATAGATTTTTAGTTACACTAGGCATAGCGGCGTACACTTGTGTTCTTAGCATCTGGAAGGTAGATTGGAAATCCTTTTAAATAGTGCGTGCAAAGCCACCCTGGGCTACATAAGGCTTTATCTTCAAAAATGGTTTTGTAACTATCAGAGTTGAGTTTTTAATCCAAAGAATAATTATTATGAGCTCATATTTCTGGTAATTAGACAAAAAGTTCTTCCATGCACTGTAGTTCGTACCTTTAATCCAAGCATTTGAAAGGATAAGGCAGGAAAACAAAGAATTTGAAGGTAGCCTGGGCTGTATTGAAAAACCCTGTCTCAAAGGACAAAAGTAAATAAATAACTAAAAGCTTATGATTTAATTAATTATATTTTGCTTACTCATTATGCAGGGAATAGAACAGACTTCATTCATATCTGCCCTTATGATTGCTTTTCATGTGGTGACTTAGTCTTTCAGAGTTAACAAGGCCAGTTTCTCAAGTACCTGGAATCACATGGTTGCACATTTAGGCCTCACTAAAACACACACTTTTCTTTGTCTTCACTGTTGCAATGAAACCCAAGATCTCCTGCATTGTAGGTAAATGCTCTACCACTGAGCTCTTATGGCCCCAGCTCGAACCCATGCTATTTCTTAATTAACAAAGTAAGTTAATAAAGCATGTGACAAAATTGAAATCAGACCTTCAAAGAATTTTTAGGTAGGTCTTATTGGCCAGGTTGGTCTCAAACCCACGTATTCAAGAGTTTGAAACTTTTTTAAAAAAAATATTTATTTATTTATTATGTATACAATATTCTGTCTGTGTGTATGTCTGTAGGCCAGAAGAGGGCACCAGACCTCATTACAGATGGTTGTGAGCCACCATGTGGTTGCTGGAATTGAACTCAGAACCTTTGGAAGAGCAGGCAATGCTCTTAACCACTGAGCCATCTCTCCAGCCCAAGAGTTTAAAACTTTTACTTCAGCCTCTGAATGGTGTGTGGGGTTGTAGGTGTGCACCACCATGTCCAGCATGGGGGTAGGGTGTGTGTGTGTGTGGGAAGGTGCTGGGATTTGGATCTAAGCCCTTAGCATGTTAGATAAAGCTTTCTACCACTGAGCTGTACTGTCAGGCCTCAGAAAACTCTTTAAACAAATGAAATTTATTGTAACTCATTACATTAAACTGTTAGGCGTTATCCTAGAAGACTGGAAGTTTGGACAACATTTAAGAACCTGAAATTCTTTCAGGAATGCCAGGTGACTTACAGAGGTGGGTTTGTTTGTTTGTTTTTTCCACCAAGTAGATCAAGTAAATTGGGATAAACATTTTCTCAGGGTGTAAAAATTTCCAGAAGTTTCTCCTATATAATGAAATAGCTATAATTTAATGTTCAAAGTTACTAGTACCTTTCCTTATATGAGGAAATTAAAACATACAGCAAAAAAAAAAAAAAA
>NW_026068101.1:352472-361446 GCF_014885135.2 Alexandromys fortis
CATTAAAAAAAAAATGCTCACCTGTGATGTACTGTTTGTTTACAGCAGTCCCCCTAGTTCTGAAGTGCATGGCTCTTCACCTGCAAATCTGTATTAAGGAAATGCTAGACAAAGTTTGCAGCCACCACCCTGCAATGTAACCAGTTCATACTCTAACCTAAATTTAAGATCTTCAAACTGTACTCCCAAGAAATCTCGCAGTGAACTCCGTTCCTTGCATTTTATGCAGCCGGTGCCCATAAGTACACATTCATTTAGAGGTACGTACCACCCACCCCTTCAGCTACTGGAAAACCTGGCCCTAACTCCAGCTTTTTTACTCTTCCTTCCCCTTCAGACCAACAGTCAAATTTGCTGACCACAGATAACATGAAGATTTAAGAACATACAGGGGTTATAAATCAGTCTTTCAAAACTGTTAAACATAACTGTTATACATCTGCTTTAATAATAAAATCAATCTAGAAATTGAGTTAAATCTCAAGAAAAAACAGAAGAAAAAAATTGGAAATGCTTGAGACAGTTCTCACAGAATCTAGATCAGTGGCTCTCAACCTGTGGATCACAACCCGAGTAGACCAATCCTTCCACAGGTGTCCTAAGACCATCAAAAAACACAGATATTTACATTACAATTCTAACAGCAGCAAAATTACTGTCACGATAAGAAATGGAACATAACAGCCACCTTCTGAACCAATGCTGATAAACCAGAACTAGGAAAACTTCTGGAATACACAAGATACTAGCCAGGCACAGTGTTGGTGCATGCAATCCCAGCACCCCAGAACCTGTTCCAGGCCAACCTGGAACACACAGGGAGACCCTGTCTCAGGAAAGCAAACAAACCCTCTCCAGCAGCTCCACGAAGAAACACAGGCCCACGGGATGGGTTAGACGCCTGGGACTGAGAGTTCGGGAAAGTTGCAAAGACCCATGTTGCACAAAGTCACAGCTGTGGCACTATATTCAGGAGGTATTTTGTTTTTTTTTGAGATGGCCTCATTCTGCAGCTTAGCCTAGCTTCCAGTGTGTAGCAACCTTCTTGCCTGGGCTTTCTGTGTGATGGATGGAATTGCATGTATGGACCATCATGCCAGGCTGGTTTGTTTTAAAAAGCAGATGATTTTTTATTCAGAACTTATTTAAAATTGTGGAAACAGTCTGCCACAGAGTGTAAGAGTAAACTATAATGTTTAGTTTGGTAATTCCAAGGATTATCTGAGATGTGTTTGTCTCCAGGCTGGTTCTACATGGGACATGTAAATAGAATTATAACTTGAACAACATATTTTCTGAATTAGGTTGAGCCATGAGGATAATAACTTGATAAAAGGAATCAATTTGGTGCCAATGTAAAATAAAGACTCATAAGAAAATACTTTTTGTTTTAAGTCAAAGACAAATATCTATGTTCTAAGAACACAAACGAATGTTGGCCTGAATGGTACTGTTTCGTAACAGAAAGTACAGCAAGTTCTTATAGTTATAAAATAAAACTGGTAGGGGCCTGAGTGTATAATTCAATTGGTAGAGTGCTTGCATAGCATGCATGAGCCTGTGTTTAAAAAGCAAGCAAAAATCAGATTGGATCATCAAGTAGAGGAAGATACACAGGAAGTCTCTATGGGAGTCAGACATTATCTTAGACAAGGAAAGAGAATCTTTTTAATTTTATTTTTGAAACATAGTCTTACTATATATCTCTGGCTGCACTGGAGCTCACTGTGTATAGATCAAGCCAACCTTGAACTCACAGAAATCTACCTCTTGGGTAGAGAATCCTTTATAAGACTTTTTTTTTTTTTTTTTTTTTTTGCGAAGTTTGGAGTCTACTCTTTTTCTCAGCTTGGAAACTTAGGGTTGTCAGAGACTAGAGCTCTGTGAAATTTAAACACTAAAGAGCTTTATGTAGCAATCACAAAATGCTATTTCCGATGTAGTGGTTGCTAGCATATGACTATAAAAGAAACTAAAGAGTCTAGAGGGATGGTGGACTCCTGTAAGTCTGGTACAGGGTGGGCGATGCCAGAGAGTGGAGAGCTGGATACCATTCTGGACTACATAGGAAGGGGAACACAACCACAAACAACTGTAACTTCTTTTCTTAAATCTTTATTATTTTATGGGTATGTGTGAGAGCTTGAGGGTATGGATGTGCGCCACATGTACGCCACATGTATGCAAGAGACTGCAGGGTCAGAAGAGGGGTTAGATCCCCTGGGACAGGGGTTAGAGTTGGTTATGAGTCATTACATGGGTGCTGGGAACTAATCCCATGGCCTCTCAAGACCATTAAGTGCTCTTAATCACCGAGCTACCTCTCCAGCCCCAATTTTGACTTCGTAGTCCACAACATTCCATCTTTCCATAGGCTGAAGCCTACAGTCTTGCTGCTCCAATTAGTCTACAAACTCTCGAGTCTATGCGGCTTCTTAGGAGACTTTATTCGGTTCATACTGCTTACAGGGTATATAACGTAGAACAGTATTGAGAAGGGCCTCACGTCCTCTGCTTTAGTGTTTTGCTATTGCTCTCGACATTATTAGTCAGTGGTGTGTGGTCTTGGGATACAACCCACATTGTGTGTACTAGATAAGAATTCTTTACCAGTAACCCACATCCTCTAGTCTTGAAATCATTATTTTAGTTTTTTTTTTTTTTTTTTGAACAAGAGGTCTTGAGCTCTTGAGTGATGCACTGAATCCAATTATAAAACTAGTCCTGGTCTAGGGAATGAAACTAAGTCTTTGAGACCTGGTTCTAATCCAAACTTCACTATTAGCCAGTTGTATTATCTTAGGAAATTTATTTAAATTGCCTCCTTCATCTACAAATTAGGAGCCACAATCAGACTATTATGACAAAAAAAAACCCCTATGTAGCAGTTTTCAGTAGGTATTATTAGTCTTGACATTAATGACAAAGGTTTAGATGACTTTGCAAAGCCGTCATAGCAGTCCTAGAACAGAGCTGCTTTAGAAGGTGATTGTTACTAAAAACCCTTCTGATCTAGATGCGTAGACTGACATCACCATCCTGCAGCAAGTCAGGCCAAGATAATTTTACTAATTGCAGACTTTACCGACACATCTTATGCCCAAACTGATGGAGGCGTAATTTCAAATCTGAATCATCACCAAACACTCCTGCATAGCATTCTTCTTATAGATTTAAAAGAGCTGAGCTCTCTCAAGATAATGGAGACATTATTTTAGATTGGAAAAATGTGCCCATATAAAGGCATTTTGCTATTAAAAATACTTCTGCAGTGTGGGCCAGTCCTGTCATTTTATTTGGCATGTAATTATTAAACTTAATATTCTTAACCAAAGAAGGTATAAATAAAAAAAAATCAAGAGAGCCATTTGTTAAAAGCTCATGCTAATTGATACCTTGCTGTGCATAAAATGATTGTGGTGTATTAGGACTATGACTTGGGCTAAGTTAGGAACGGAATGCGGAGGTAAGTCCAGGTAGAATAATTTTCTTTCATGTTGACTGAACATTCTCTGTAGTTCTTTGCTTATTACTATAATTAAAAGTTATATTTGGAGGTGCTTGTACTTTTAAACTGTTTCTGAAGTTAAGAACAAGTTTCTAATATGTAAAATAGACATTTAAAATGAATGTCCTGGGGCTGGGGAATGGCTCAGCGGCTTGTACCACTCTTGCAGAGGACAGCTTGGTTCCAGCACCCACATCAGATGGCTCACAACTTTCTGTAATTCCTGCTCCAGCGGATCTGACACCTTTTTCTGTCTTCCTTAGGCACATGCACTCAGGTGCACATACCCACACACAGACACACATGTAAAACATAATTAAGAAAAAAGAAATCATTTTAAAATAAGCATGTTGGCATATAGTTTTTGCCCCTGCAATATCCCTGGACTTGGGAGATGGAGGCAGAAGATTGGTATGAATTCCAGCCAGCCTGGGTTAAAAAGTAAGACTCTATCTTAAAAACCATTTTAAGACTTGTAATACAGTATTATTCTAGTTTCTTTTTGTTGCTGAGATAGAACACTTCTGGCCAAGGATTTACTTGACTTGTATTTCCAGGCCAAAAATCCATCCCGAGGAAAGTCAGGACAGGAGCTCACAGCCAGAGCTTGCAGCAGAAATGAGGGACGATCGCTGCCTGCTGCCTGGCTCTTGCTTAGCTGTCTTTTTGCTGGTTTCTTAAATATCCTAGGGCTACTTGCTTGAAGGATGGTGATGCCCACAGTGGGTTGGGTCCTCCTGCATCAATTAGTAATCAAGATAAGCCCACAGACCAACGTGACATAGACATCCTTAACTGAAGGTTCTCTCAGATGACTCTAGGCTGTGCCGAGTTGACGATTAAGGCTAACCCAGAAAAATTTGTTTAATACATCGTGACTGTTAGTGGAAACAGCTTGGCTGCAATACTATGGTGAGAAAACCCTCACTTCAAAAGTTGAGTCATAATTCTGGAAGAAAACTTTTCAGTCGTGTTGGAGACTAAGATGTTCTGTGTTGTACAACATGAGTTCAAGGTTGTTTCCCTGGGAGATGGAAAAGATCTTCAAGACTCCAAGCATTCTAACTTTGGTGGGTAGAGCACAGACCTCCTAATCCCACGGCCCCAAGTTGGATCCCTAGTAACACGCATACACACACACACACACACACACACACACACACACACACACACATTTATTTAAGAGTAAATAAATTCATTACATAAAGTTCACCTTGATCTCCACATATCACCTGGTATTAGAGATAATCTAATAAATAGCAGTGTTACGTTTTTCTAATTTTAGTTCTTTTTTTAATTTTTATTTCTTGAGTACACTTTTAGTATGGCCAGCCCAAATAATGTAAAATGCACTACCCAGCCCTCTCTGTTCTTTGTGATGCTGGGAACTAAGCTCAGGCTTCAGCCTGCACTCAGCTGTAGAGGGCTGCCCGCTAGCCCTTTGTTAAGTGTCAACTGAGTCATACTAAGTACACATGCACGCCTTGCCTTTCAGTTCCTAAGTCTTCCAAGTGTTGTTAAGACTTTGTAAATAATTAATGTGAATAATGACAAAACAGTGATTGCCTATAGCCACGTCTAAAGACGGAACAATTAATCTGAGTCTCAAAATTTTTCTGAAATGATTTGACATTCTTTAACATTGGGCTTCCACATTTGTTTTTCCAGCAATCAAATGAGGTAGGGATTGCTATAGAGATAGGAAACAAATCTAGATAAATTAGGAAGAGTAGCACACAATTCACGCATTGTTTTTAAGAAGGATCTCCTCAGCCACAGAAAGAGCTGGCCATGCAGGGGTATTTTTATTCTTTCGTCTCCTTTTCCTTCTCTCCTCAGCTTGTTTTGCTTGAGACAAGTTGTTGCGCAGTGGGCCCACCAAAGGGGTAGCTCAGCTGCGGAGGGATTTTGGCAAAAACCAACCAACCAAACACCAAAAACCCCACTATTTAGGTGAAATCAAACCAGGCAGGCAGGGGTGGGAGACCTTTTGGGTTGCGGTCTTCTAGGCCAGTCCAGGTAGGCATGAACTAGGGATCCACATTGGGTGTCAGGTGTAGTCAATTAAAATAAAGTAGTCCCATACTAGTTCAGAATAGGGTATAATAAAGGTCTCTTTATTTTGGGATAGACTCACAGATCAGCAGTCCTCTGCATGAGCAGGGAACAGGGACTGAAACCAGCAGCCAAGGGGCTGCCCATGTTCCTACATCTGTTTCTATAGTACATATGGCCAGGCCCAGAGTGGGCCAGTATCTTAAAGGCTATTGGCTGAAGCAGTTCCCACAGCAGGGTTTCATCTAACCCATGCTGGCTTTAAATCTGCTCTGTCAGCAAAGCTAGTCTTGAATAGCTGATCCTCCTGCCTCCCCCTCCCAAGTGCAGGGATTGATTATAGACATGTGCCACCAAGTCCAGTTTACAATTGTTTTTCTTTAATAACACTAGGAGAATGAAACAGAGTTGTGAACTAGAACCTGACCTAGCCCAAGGAGTGAAAGAGGAAGGGCACAAGATCCAGGCCTGAGCTAACTGTGAGTTCAAGGGCAACACTGGCAATTAATGAGACCCTGTATTAAAACAAAATGTAAATCGAGGTCTGGAGAAATAGCTCAGAGGTAGAGAGTCCCCGCTCTAGAGGCCGTGTTACCTAGAGAATGGAGCTGATAAAACCTCATGCGATAGCCAACTTATTCCAGATAATATATACTGAAGGTTTATTTAGAAAGGTCACATGTGTAAAGTTCTCATGAGTTCAACCTGTGTATAATCATAATAATAAGCCATATATGGTGAAAGCATTTTTCTACAGAGGCATATAAGGGATAGTTTAAATATTTAGTTGAGTAACAGCAGCAGGCAATAACGAGCAATTGGAAGGAAGACTCACTCCTACCTGCCACACCTGGAGGAATATGAAAACACAACCACAGAACAATCTGTTTTGAAGAAACTGAGATCACAAGACTCCCATCTTATTTACTTGTCATGTTCTCACAAGGTTTCAGAATTCTCATACAACTCTCTTACTGGACTGTGTTCTAACATCTCCCACTTTAAAAAAAAATTTTTTAAACACAGAATATCAGAAGTGGTTTTTATTTGAGGTGTTGCAGATAAGCCTAATTGTCATTTGATGCTTGAGTATCCACAAACAAATTAGAAACACAATGAATATTATTAGACAAGTGAAAGCCTTGTGTGTAGTAAGAATAGGGTTGTAGTAAGAATTGGGTTCAAGGGCTGGAGAGATGGCTCAGTGGTTAAGAGCACTGACTGCTCTTCCAGAGGATCTGAGTTCAATTCTCAGCAACCACATGGTGGCTCACAACCATCTGTAATGAGATCTGGTGCCGTCTTCTGGCCAACAAGCATACAGACAGACAAAACACTGTATACATAATAAATACATTAAAAAAAAAAGAATCAGGTTCAAGCAGGAAGCAGTTCATCTAGGCATCTAAACCTGGTAGAACGCTGGAGGACAAGCACAGCTCTGCCCCATCACTGGCGCCAGGCAGCTGGGCACCATTATAATTCTTGGAAACAGGGTTCTGCCCAGTACCCTGATGGACTGAGTGGACAAGAAGGTCCACATGTGGTCCTGGGCACAAGGTCGCTGTTATGGTGAGCAACTATATGGTGTAACATGGGAGAGATCAAGAGCCGGAATGGTTCCTGGCCTGCGGAGAGAGGCATACCTGAGGAGATGAAAGCAACGAGGAGCAGGCTGACAGCGGTGGTGTGATTGCCACCCAGGGTCATGGTGATGTCTAGGCCTGGGTTGCAGCCAGACTGACATCTGAGTTCATGGCCCTGATGTAACTGCAGTGTGTCTTTTTCATGTCTTTGGCTCCTGCTACCACTGAAGGTATATATAACTGTACAGAGGTGCCTCCACTGTAGTGATATTTTGTTTGTATTCTAATAAATAAAGCTTGCCAGATGACCAGAGAAGCATAGCAGTAAGTCACTAGAGAAACTTTTTGCCTCTACTAATGCTCAGACCAAAGGGGTGATCCTCAGACTGCACTGTGTCTCCACCAAACCTCAGACTCCACACTCCAGTGATTTCCTGTCTCTTTCCCTTTATAATCCTCTCTATGCCCAGCCATTTTGCTCCTTTATCCACCTCCCTAGTGCTGAGTTTAAAGATGTGTGACTACCAAACACTGAGATTAAAGGTGTGAGCCACTACCACCTGGTCTGTTTCTGGATCAATGTTGTGTAGCTCAGGGTGGCCTTGAACTCACAGAAATCTGTCTGCCTCTGCCTCTCAAATTCTGGGATTAAAGGTGTATGCCACCATTCCCTGCCCTCTAGTGGCTTAGATTTGCACTCTGATCCTCCAGAAAAGAAAATTTTGCTTTGTTGGGATTACAAATTGTTCCTGATAAATACAAATAAGATATTCTACTAATTACTTAGGATACAAAGTAGGTTTACCAAAAAATTAACCCTAAAAGTTACAAATCAAGAGAGATCAATTGCAGACTCTTGATGATTTTCAAAAATTACTGGGAGATATTAACTGCCTATTGTAGGGATAAGCCTGCCCATTGGGGGCGGGCTCGCCTTGGGCAAATGTTTACTGATAAATTGGGTGCACAGAAGCCGCGCTTCACTTCCTGCTTCCTGTACTTCACTGGAACCTTGGTTTCGTGAGTCTTGTTTTCATTAAAGTTGTGAAAATACCTACACAATTGTCTACATTAATCTAAGCTGCCACTTCATTTTGGCATCCAACGTTCGGGCACATTTGCCCCCGCCCCGTAGCCCACTGCGCCCACAGCAGGTCCTGGGTGGTTGCGGTTGCCGCAGCGCCGGCCCGCTTGCTCGCCCGCCCGCCATAGGCCCAGCCGCGGCGCTTTGTTCCACTCACCGCTCACAGCACCAGAGGAGTTAGCCCCTCCCTCTCTGTCTTGACGTTTGGAGCTGAATATGGAAGCTTAAATATTAGTGGTTTTACAACACAAACCGCCACAGAGGAAGGGGTCACTTTGAATAAATTTTGGTTTTGAGTTGTTTCAGACCAGCTCTCCACGTGGACTCCAGTGGACTCTTTCACCACCTCTGGCAGGAACCAGTCATTGCAGGTAAAAAAAAATTTTTTTTCCTTTTATAAATAAAATGTCTGAGAATATTACTATTCAGGATTTTAACAGTCTTTTTGAGTGTGCCATGTGGGAGATCCTACAAAAGGTGTCTAGCACCCCACATCTATGGATCCTTCTGGGATTAGTAGTTTTCCTTGGTATTTGGTGGTTTGACAACAAAAGTCTGATAGAGTCTTTAAGAGACGAATCCAGGATTCTTAAGGCAGAGGTTGAACATCTACAAACGATTAAGCATGACAATGATCTTCTCAAGAATCAGTTTGAAGTTCTACAGGAAGAGAACAGAACTTTGTTTAACAAGACAATGGTGACTGAAAAAAATTTAGAAAAGGTTCAGGCAGATGTTAAG
>NW_026068101.1:367807-397728 GCF_014885135.2 Alexandromys fortis
CCTTAGCCAAAGTTGGTTGACTCAACATTGCGAACGAGAATTTGGGTGATTGCCCAGGTAGTCTGTTGTCTTTGTCATTTATGGCACATTTTGGATATCTCTCATTTGTTAAGTAATATTTATTCCCTTCTCAGATCTTTGATGGAGTTGAAGATTATATAATTGTAATTACTCTCTACATTGTTTAAACTCCTTGAGATAGAATGTCTGGTAAAACTTTTGTTCTCAATATTGTTTGTTATATCTATTATTTGTTATTATTGTTTGGTTTAGTTCTGTCTTATTTAGACAAAAAGGGGGAGATGTAGGGATAAGCCCGCCCATTGGGGGCTGGCTCGCCTTGGGCGAATGTTTACTGATAAATTGGGCGCGCTTCGCTTCCTGCTTCCTGTACTTCGCTGGAACCTTGGTTTCATGAGTCTTGTTTTCATTAAAGTTGTGCAAATACCTACACAATTTGTCTACATTAATCTAAGCCGCCACTTCAGGCTATGACCCAAAATTGGATTAACAACTCAAGAACTGAGTGTTTATTTCAAACCTTACAACGTGACAAGGATTTAAATAATCCAAGAAAAGTGTCAGCTGAGACTGAGAGAGAATTAGCTTTGGTAGAAAACAAATTATGAGCTGTATATGTGGATTGTTTGGATCCAGATGTGGAATTTATTCTGGTTATTTTACCTTCTACACATTCCCCTACAGGAATTTTGATGCAAAGAGAAGATAATATCTTAGAATGGTTATTTTTAACCACAAAAACTGAGTAAAAAAATTTTTAAAAACTATGTAGAAAAATCTTCTGAGTTGATGCTAAAAGGAAAAACTGAGACTTCATCAATTAGCAGGAATAGACCCATCAGAAATTGTAGTACATTTGACAAATGCTGAAATTTCCTCTTTATGGGTAGAAAATGAACATGGGCAAAGAGTTTGCAGTAATTATTTGGGAGAGATTAACAACAAATATTACAAAAGCAAGAGATTTCATTTTATAAAGAAAACTAACTGGATCCTTCCTCACAACCCCTACATTCTATACTGATGCAAATTAATCAGGAAAGGCGGGTTATAAATCAGGAAATCTGAATAAAATATCTCAAAGCCTGCTGTGGGAGCTCCTTTAGCCAATAGCCTTTAAGATACCCGCCCACTTTGAATGTGGGCTTATGTATTGTAAATGCAGATGAAAAGCATGTGGGGCTCTCTTGGCTGCTGGATTCAGTTCCAGTTCCCAGTGCACACAGAGAACTGCAGATTGCTACTCTTCCTGTGAGTTTAACCCCAGATAAACTTCATTATACTCCATTCTGGGCTATTGTGGAACTCTTATGTATGTCAACAAATTGACATCCACTGTCTGGGGCATGAATCCGCATAAGACCTAAAAGAAATTTTTTTAAGAGGCCTTCTAGACCCACAAAAATGGGAGCCAAGCACAACTTCTTGGTGCTGCATTTATTTCAGATAGGCTCTGTTTGCTGGCAGTAACAGCAGCGTGGCTTCTTTAGAAGCCAGCTTCCTGGTTTGTGCTGGCATCACAGAACTGTTCTGGGTCTTTTGGGAGGTCCTGTTATGGAGCATTTAAATAAAGTTTGTGAGCAGAGTGCTTCAAGTTGCTTAATGCTGCATCCTTGGAGTTGGATCAGTGAGCATGGCCTGCAGAGCTGGTGGTAAACATACTTCCGCCATGTTGAACTAGGTGGAGTCAAAAGGCAAAGCAGCCTTCGTCCTAGTTACACCACTTAGAATTTTAAGAGGTGCTCCTGGTGAGAAAATCATTATAGATATGCAAAGAAGACAGGCTCAGACATGAAAGACCTCTAAATGAGTCACAGAATGTTTAAAAATGGGCATAAGCTTGGGAGAGAGAAGAAAAAGAGAATAGACAGTTATAAAAAGAAATGAATAGTTTTAAAAAGTAAAACTAAGTCTTTAAAAAGACAGTAAAAGTAATATAAAAGAGTATAGATAGTCATAGATTAAAGGAGTAAAGAAAAATAACCCATATGAAGATGGGATATACACAGAGTCTGGATTATGTATATTGTGTTTTCTTTAATTTTTTGACTGCAGAGAGAAGCCTTAGAATTCAAACCAGGATATGTATTACATTGGGGAAGGAGTTTTGCTTTTGTTTCCATAGGAGACGCAAAGCTATGGATACCATCAAAATGGATAAAGATTAAATTTGAAAAAGAGAGACCTCTTGATTAGAAGAGGTGCTAGTTCATCAACCAGCATGACTATTTAATCTAAACTAACTTGTTTTCTAATTTTAATAAATGCAAACTCCCCAAAGTTAGGGTTGAGACAGGGTTTTGATTTTGTCTTTCCAGAAGAATGAATATATCCAACTAAGAAATCTGAAGACCACTGGACAGATGAACCATCTGAAGAAAATGAATGAATGATATAGAGAAAATGCCCCAAGAAAAAGAGTAAATTGACTTATTTGCATAGCACATTTCCAACAAGATAAAATTTTATAAATCTTCCCAAATATTTGTTTCTGCTGTTCTCTACAGACTTATAATGCAAATGGTCTTTTCATAGTCCCAGATCAATTAAAAATTAAAGCTGGCTTTGGAATTGGAGTGTGGCTCTCTCCTTCTCTAAACCCAAGCACTCTTATTTAAAACACAATTTGAAATGTCTACTTTATGTCAGAAGAGCTAGATATAGAACAGAGGAAAAACCAAAATTAAGGGACTGTTCTGTAGTCACTAATCTCATAATTCTTTGGTTTTATGTTGACTCCTTAAAACTTTTCTTAATGTATAAATAACTCAAAATTTATAAAAAAATGTATATTAAATTCTTTGCTATGATATTAGTGATCATATAGTGTACTAATTCTAGAAAAAAATCTTTATTCAGCTTCCTGTACATGATTTTTGGTTTGAGTTTCTGTTGAATAATTTAGAATTAAGGTTTATACACTGGATTACATAGCAAATTATGGTGCTTTAACCTCTTTGAGAACTGCTGCATATGACATTTAAGATGCTTACAGTTGGGGGCTGGAGAGATGGCTCAGAGGTTAAGAGCATTGCCTGCTCTTCCAGAGGTCCTGAGTTCAATTCCCAGCAAGCACATGGTGGCTCACAACCATCTATAATGGGGTCTGGTGCCCTCTTCTGGCCTGCAGACATACACACAGACAGAATATTGAATACATAATAAATAAGTAAATTAAAAAAAAAAAGATGCTTACAGTTTCTGCAGTGCACCATGGCAATTCCAACAGCAACCTTGGAAATCTCCAAAAGGAAGATGGGGCCCCAAAATGACAGTTCCACCTTTCCACCAGGACTATGGGGATGCCCCTAAGATATCACTCACTACCCAAAGATTGGTTTTGGACTACAAACTGCTCAGGACAATTTCAAGTTGCCTAGCTAAAATGGTCCAGCCTCACAGACTACTCTAGCCAGGACTTGAGATAAGCCCTGCATTTTCCCATTACACAGAGACTGGGTAGCAAATGATACAGCTAGCTCTTTCAGGACTTGACAGTTATCCCAATTTTTTTCTTTTCTAGTTCTCCTTAAGATGCCTTTACCTCTAAACAGCAGGAAATAACTTTAAGAACACAATACCCACATTCCCAAGAGGCAGGATAGGTAGTCTTTGGTCATTCAGTGGGCTATGGATATTTGTCATTGTTTAGCAGCATTGGTTACAAGTTGTTATTGGTAATGGTTAGGGAAGAAGCTGAACAAAGGAGATTAGATTCAGGTATCTTGTTCCAAGAAGAAAAGTGGGAGATATAGAAATGATATGATAAAAGGAGAGATTATTGAATCTAAGTTTAAAACAAGAGAGCAACTACTAGTCTTACATATTTTATATTGGTAGGAATTTTTGTATATTGATTCAAATTTGACGGGCGGTGGTGGCGCACGCCTTTAATCCCAGCACTCGGGAGGCAGAGGCAGACGGGTCTCTGTGAGTTCGAGGCCAGCCTGGTCTACAAGAGCTAGTGCCAGGACAGGCTCCAAAGCTATAGAAAAACCCTGTCTCGAAAAAAAAAACTTAAAAAAAAACAAGACATACAAATTTGAAGTTAATTTTGTTAAATTGTGCATATGTTTCTACTTTGTTTAAGTTATGTTTGTATATTGATACAAATTTAAGTTTTTTTTCTTAGAACATATCACACATATGTTTCTACTTGTTTAAGGTAGTGTACCTAAACAACTCACTTAACAATGTAAATTTCTAGTCCTTGAAAGTTATTATTACAAACTATTTAGGATAATAAAGAAATTCAGGTTTTTGTCACTTATTATAATCAAACTTGTAGTCATGTTAGGTATATTTTAGTGATCTAACAGAAATATATTTTAGGTAGATAGGTGATCTTCAAACACTTCAATATCTACAGAATTTGCTATTTAATATGTTTTAATAATATAAGGTTCTTTTTTTTTATGACAACAAGACTTGTCTGCTCCTGGCAGAATCAGTCTACTTTGGAGAAGATAATGGGAATCAAAGAAACTCCATATGGAGTTTACTTTCTTCATTGCAAAAGTTAGCCACTTGACAAGAAACTACGCTTGCCTTGACTTCTGACAGTATGCTGTCCAAATTGGACAAGCAGGACTCAAAAGAAAATGACTGCTGAACTTTGCCAACACACGATAGGGCAGCCCTTCAAAGCTTCTTAGACTAGTCTGTCGGATATTCTAGGCCTATAGGCCAAAGATGGGTACCCCAACCTTACAGAGGAACTTTGAGTGACTGTCCAGGCAACCAGCTGTTTCTGTCATTTCTTAGTTTTGGAAGTTGTTTGCTTTGCCCTTTCTGTTTACTTAGGCAATATTATATCCTTCTTAGGTCTCTGATGGAGTTGAAGACTAGATAGTTATAGTTTTTCTTATTAATAAATTCAGAAAAAAAAATCACAAAATGTGTAACGTGTATAAAAACGAGACTTAAATGGGTAGTTTTAGGTTGGTAATGCAGGTTAGGATAGAAAGTGAATCAGGTGCAACACTTTTGAGTCACCAAGATAGGACAGATAGTGGAGTATTTTCTCTGAATTTTGTCAAATAACAATGGACTTGACATTGTTAATGTAATTATTGCCTGTATATATTTGTATATAGTTATTGTACTTATTTGTATAGTTTATTATGTTAGTTAAAACCTTCGCTTTTTATCTAGACATAAAGGGAGAAATGTTGTGTGATATTTTGTTTCTGTTCTAACAAATAAAGCTTTCTTGGAATGAGAGGGCAGAGCTTGCCCCTAATTAACTATAGAGGTCTAGAGGTCTGTACATAGAGGAGAGAGGAAGTGATAAGGTGAGGCACAGACAGGATTTTGGGCCCAGAAACTAAAGAGGTAGGAATCAGCTTGCAGCTACTTCTCTGCTTCTCTGATCCTTCAGGTTTTCACTCCAACATTTGACTCCTAGTTTTTATTGGTAAGATTAATTAGATTTATGCTTCAGAAAGTGATTTAAACCCCAAGGAAAAATTAAGTACAGTCCCTTCTCCGGATGAATGAATGTGTCTATTACTGTCCCAAGGTCCAGGTATAAACACAGAGTCATTAGTAAAGCTAACAGGAGCTGGATCCACCCAATCTATCAGTTGAAATAAAGGGGGATGTGAAGATAAGACCAATTCACATGATCGGAGGTACTCACTGCAGGTGCACAGGCCAAAGCGGGGATGAGGAATGTAAGACCAATGCACATGATCAGAGGCACAGGTCAAACCAGCAAGACCACCAGAAAGATATTTTTTTTAGGTGACCTAGGTTCTGTGTGTTTCACAGAATAACTTCTCCCTTTGTGCACAGAGCCTTATCTTGGCTGCAGGTGGGCCGACTTGACTTCCAAAGGTATAGCTGATATCCCCTTTTGCCTGTTGTGACTGTTTCAGTGAAATATCTGCAATGACAGGTGCATGCAGATCCCCAATTTTCTTCAGCTGTCTAGGGTTCCAAGTCTTAAATTGTTTAAACCACACAGGCCTGTCTAAGTGCAGTTCAGAATGCTCTGTAGTGAAGTGTTTTGGGGCTCTTGGCATCATACATTCATTTCAGGAAAATTTTAAAAATTAAGAGTAGGTAAGGAAAGTGCTAGGCTATCCCTTGGAGCTCACTCCCCTCTTATTTTCTAATAAGTACTGTTTTAATATTCTATGTGTTCTTTCAGTTATACCCTTGCCTTGAGGATTGTAAGAAACACAGGTAATATAATTAATATTCCATTCTTTACAGAAGCTCTTCATTTTTATACTACTATAGGCTAGTCCAGTTTTATTCTAAGTAGGCCCTCCCACAACACAAAAGTTTGTATGAGGGAAGAGCTATGGCAGAAGCATTCTCTGAGGATGCTTGAGGTACAGACCAAAGAAATTTAGAATATGTACCAATGCAAACGTGCAGGTATGGCATCTGAGGCACAAAAGAAAGATGAACAACACCCATTTTCCATAACTCATTAGTGTTTTAACCTCTGGGATTCACTCCAGATGTATGACTTTGGCAGCATAAGGGAGTACAGATAGGACATTTCTGCACTTTTTTTCTCACTTGTCTACGTGAGATGTGTGTGCTATTGTACATGAAGTCTATCAACGTTAACATGTGGGTGTGGATGTTCCTGTTCTGGAGAAGTAAAAATAGGGCAAGTCAATGCATAAGCTTGCTTATTTCCTTTTGCAATATAACCAGAGGGTAAAGTATGCATGAATATGAGTAATGAACAAAGGATGTGTACAGGCTTTAACCAGATGTTGTAGTTCCTGTAGTAATGAGAGCATAGCAGGATGTAAAGATGAAATTAAAACAATTTCTATTGCTGGAAATGATCCTACAACATAAGCAGATTCTAAAATGATATTTAAGGGTTTATGAATTAAGCATAGTAGGTGATTCAAAACAACCAGTTCCACCTGTTGGGCTGAGGAAAAGAAGTATTAATAGATTTGTGACTGTCTGGTATATGAATCCCTTCTATACCTTTAGATGAACATCAGTAAAATAAATATCTGCCTGTAGAATCAGAGAAGGCTAGACAATTTTGTAATCACAAATTCAGCTTGTATGAGAAAATCCCATAGCTTGTGAGTTGTATAATGGTTTCCTATACTTCCATGGTACTCTGCAAATAAAATTTGACAATCAACAGAGTTCTGTAACACTCTTAAAATTGGTTGTCAGAGCTGGGCAGTGGTGGTGCACGCCTTTAATCCCAGCACTCGGTGAGGCAGAGACAAGTGGATCTCTGTGAGTTCAAGGTCAGCCTGGTCGACAAGAGCTAGTTCCAGGACAGCTAAGGCTGTTACACAGAGAAACCCTGTCTCAAAAATCAAAATAAGCAAAGAAACAAAAAAACCCCAAACAAACAAAAAACCCTGGTTGTCAATTAAGGGTAATATAATAAAGAAAGAATCAAATCCATATAATTGTTGATATTAGGTCCTCCCATGATTTGCTAATTGAGCAAGAAGAGCAAAGCAAACAGTACTTTATGGCCCTTATGGTTTAAATAAATCCATTCCAAAAGTTTAACCTCTTGTGCTATAATACCTGTAGGACCCCATTTAAGTGGGCAAAATTAAAAAAAAATTTAAAGGCAGTAAAAAGATCCACATGCAACACAAACGCCACTTTTAGTCTGGAATCAAATAGCTGTAGTCTTTTCTTTCCTCTCTCGGTAGTATTTGAGGGCTATCAAACATTGTCTCTCCTTCCAGAGTTTTAAATAGATAGTTAATTCCTAATTAGATATTGCTAAAGTAGGATACAGACAGTTAATATCCCCTAATAAACTCTGAAAGTTAAGCATTTTAAAATTGTTTTGTCCAACGACCTTTTCTCTGTATGCATGATTTAAACATTTTGAGTTTGTTGAAATTGCACTGAAAATACCAAGCTCAGCTCATGAGGCTGGGGAGGAATTGGTGAATGAATCTCTTTTCACTGCTGTGCCCTAGCATGCCTAGGTTGTAAAGCTAGTTTTTTATAGGCTCTCCCAAGTCTTCATCAAAAATTGGAGAGAATTAAAGATTAGATTGATTATCAAATTCTTCACCCTGTGTGTTTTAGTTGGAGTTTCTACTGCTGTAAAGAGACACCATGACCATGGCAACTCTTATAAGGAAAATGTTTAATTGAGGGAGTAGCTTATAGTTTCAGAGGCTCGGTCTATTATCTTAACGATTGTTTACATGGCAGCATGCAGACAGCCATGGTGCTGGAGGCCTAGCTGAGAGTCCTACATTTTGCAGGCAATAGGAAGTCGACGAAGACACTGGGTCGTACTTGAGCATAGGAAACCTCAAAGCCCACCCCCATAGTGACACACTTGCTATGAAATTATGGGGGCTGAGTGCATTCAAACTCCCACACCACACTTCACGGTCTTCTAGGCAATGGAGGATATGTACTTTAAAGGCAGCTCTGGTAAGGATGCTGAGGGAGCCACAGCTATTGGTGGTGCTGTTTTTATTTTTGATTCTGCCTGAACAGAGAAATCTCTCTCTCTCTCTCTCTCTCTCTCTCTCTCTCTCTCTCTCTCTCTCTCTCTCTCTCTCTCTCTCTCTCTTTGCCTCTTTTTACCAATTTTAAGGTTTGATCATACAGTTTATATTCAACCAAGGAACTGACCATCTCTTCCTCATGATTAATATCCTCCTTATCCCGTGAACCAACTGCAGCTGGGGTCTGTAAAGTTCCTGGTCCATGTTACTGCCAAAAGCCGTGTGCATGCCCTGGGTCTGGGCTGTCACCTGAGGCCATGTTGGTGTTTGATGGCCATGCTGCCGCTGGGCCCATACCAATATGAGTGGTCTACAATATTACCCAGGGCCATGGTGATGTCCGGGCCCAAGCAGAAGTCAAGGATCGTGTCTGGGTCCATGGCCCTACTGCAACTGAGGCTTGTGTTGTTGCCCATTATACCATCAAAGGCCATTTGGATATCCATGGTCTGGGCCAACCACTGAAGCCATGCTGATATGCAGGGGTCATGCTGCTTCCAGGGATGGTCATACTGATCTGAGTGGCCTGTGCTATTATTTGAAGTCATGCTGATATCTGGGCTTGAGCTGCAGCTGAGGGTCATGTCTGGGCCCTTGACCCTACTACAGCTGTTATCTGTGATGATGTCCATGGCCTGTGTTATCAATGAAGGCCCTGTGGTTGCCTGGGATGTGTACCATCATCTAAGGCCACCTTGGTGTCTGAGGCCCATGCTGCTGCTGGGGCCATATTGATCATAGTGGCCTGAACATTGGCAGAGGGCCATATCTGTGTCTGTGGTCCTACAGCAGTCGGGGTCTGTGTTGATGTCTATGACCCATGTTTCCACCATGGGCCATGGGAGAACTGGTCTCTGTGGCCAGGGCACCCAAAAACTGTTTCTGCCCCTGTGGGCCCCTCATCAAGACACCTTTCCCCACTCCTGGAAGAACTGGCCTTAGTGGAATCAGGAGAGCTGGCTCTGAATTTTGGTGGCCCTGGAAGAACAGCTTCTTACATCCTTGCCCATCATCAACACCACAAATCAGGCAAAACCTCATGTTCTTTCACAGATTTGTCAATAATAATAGGGAATTCAGATTTCATCAAATCCATTGTCAAAGGCAGATCCTTGCTGAATTTCAAAGATGCACAGGGGTCTAAGGGATAAAGCTCAGGGTTAGAACATTCGCTCAGCATGTACAAGGGCATGAATTCAATCTCTAGTTTCAAATAATAACAATAATGTTAACAATAATAATATTTGTAAAGAAGCACAACTACTTAAGCTGTATTTCCAGTTCTCTTATGTTTTCTATTACTGTTGATGTTAAGAATGTCCATTTGCAATCTGGGTGGTTGCATAGGATCAAAGCTACAAAAGTCCCTCAAAGCAATTCTAGATGGTTAAATCAGCCTAGGAATGCCATAGGAAATTTTTTTTTGTCTTTTTTGAGTTTACGGTGTTTGTGTGTGTAGTTATTGGCCTGATGGAACCTGTTGTGGTTTGAAAAAAATGGCTGCCATAGGCCCATAAGGAGGTTTAGCCTTGTTAGAGAAGGTATGGATGGCCTTGATGGAGGAAGTGTGTCACTGGGGGATGGGCTATGAGGTTTCAGGAGCTCAAGCCAGGCCTAGTGGTTCACTGTCTCTTCCTGCTGCCCAAGGATCCAGATGTAGAATTCTCAGCTACCTCCCCAGAACCATGTCTGCTTGCATAACGCCATGCTTTCGGCCATGATGATAATAGACTAAACCTCCGAACTGTAAGCTCCCCCAACTAAATGGTTTCTTTTATAAGAGCTTTGTTATTGGATCTTTCTCTCATGCCAGCCTGTTTCCAAATACCCAGCAGCCACTTCCCAGATAACTACACAGAGGCTTAATATTACTTATAAATGCTCAGCCAATAGTTCAGGCTCATTAATACATAGCTCTTGCATTTTAAGTTAACCCATATTCCTTATTTGTGCTATGCCATGTGGCAGTACCCTTATTAGCATGATGCATTCATCTCCTGCTCCCTCTGTGTCTGACTAGTGACTCTCATCCTGCCCTTCTTTTCCCCACCATCCTTAGTTTAGTCACTTCATCTATACTTCCTGCCTGGCTACTGGCCAATCAGCATTTTATTAAACCAATTCAAGTGACAAACCTTTACATTGTACAAGAGGATATTCCATAGCATAGCTATGTGGTCATGGTGTCTCTTCACAGCAATAAAACCTAACTAATACAGACCCATAGCTCATAACTATAAGAACAATTCACAAAGCCTCTGGAGTAACATCTTGTGTAAGGCCACAGGAAGTCATGTGTTCTTCTGGGCTCAAAGACTTGATTCGCAGAGACTTCTTGATGAACCTAACATTACCTTGAGTCTGACCTCCCACACCAGACACCTCTGTTCCGCTTCTGTCTTATTCTCACTGTGACATTGGATATGAGTATTTTTAGATAAATGTATATAAAAAGTAAATGTGGTTCTATTCCTACTTCTTGTAAGGATAACATTAGCATATTTTCCATATGAACAGAGACTGTCTTGTGCCCATATGTTCAGTACCATATGGTGCTGTGCCTGCTTGAAACCACTAATACGGCACAAGAGCAAAGAGATTTAGGCTGAAATATTTATTGTGCTTTGTGGCTTAAAGTTTTTGAGCATTACAGATCTTAAATTAGCTTTCTACATATATGTCAAGGAATGAACTATACATAGCTTAACTAGGAAAGCTAACTGTGCAAGAGCAACTTTGGGTAAAATAAAAGTAATCCAGTAGTATTTAAGTTTAATGTAGGCAAGATTTGAGAGGTCTTGAAATCAGAGGACATTTTAGTGGGTACACAAAGAAATCAAGCTGGGAAACAACATGGCTAACACAGATGCAGGGAACATTTCCCCTAAAAATGGTTCAAAAATTAGATTTGGCAGAGTCAGGGTGGGGGTTGAGATAGGGTTTCTCTGAATAGTCCTTGGTAACAGAGAATTCAATGTGTAGTTTGGCCTTGCTTTGAATTTGTAGCAATTCTCCTGCCTTTGCTTCCCTAGTGCTAAGATTACATGTTTGCTACCAGGCTCGGTGAGGATTAATTTCTTTTTTAATCCTGGCTGACCTGATGTGTGCCACTACACCCAGCATTAGTTAGACATCTTCATCTTCAGCATATGTTCCACACTGTATATGCCTTTCTGAGTGTTAGGATTATGGACATGTGTCACCAATGCGATTTATATGGTACTGAGGAAGGAACCTAGGTTATTCCGCATGCCAGGCAAGCTCTCTAACAAACTTAGCTACATCTTCAACCTGATGGAGATTCTTCTATGTATCAGTCACTATGCTGGTTCCTAGAGAAGTAAGAGATGACAGATGGATGCTTGACCTCAAGGAGTTTACAGTTTAGTGGGGGAAGGAAGACAATAATTTTTAAATCACTTATAATTAGAAAGCTTTAAGTAGAAACAAGTACTGCTAAAGAGAGAGAATATTCTAGTTTGCTTTCTGTTGCTGTGACAAAATACCCTTACCAAGAGCAACTTAGAGGAAGAAAGGTTTTATTCGTCTTCTAAATCCACTTCATAGTCCATCCTTGAGGACAGGTGAAGCAGGCACCTGAGGGCAGGCCTGCTTGCTATTCCACACAGTATGACCCCTGACCAAGAAACTCATCTGAGTCAAGAGGTACAGCAGGGATCCTGGAGGATGCTGCTTTCTAGGTGGCTTGAGGATTTGCTTATGCTTAGGTCCATTTTGTTTATTTACTTATTTTCTTTCTTTCTTTCTTTCTTTCTTTCTTTCTTTCTTTCTTTCTCTCTTTCTTTTTTCTTTCTTATTTTTTTTAGTCTTCTAGCTTTTTATACAGTTCAGGGCCACCTGCCGAGGAAATAGCACCACCCACATTTTGTGCTAAGCCCTCCTACACTAATTAATATCCAAGTCAGCCCCTCACAGATATGCCCACAGACTAATCTGATCTAGGCAAGTCTTCAACAGAGGTTTTCTGAGGTGTCACTAGGCTGGGTTGAGTTAAAGCCAACCAGGACAGAGACCGACTATAAAAGGAAGAACACTGGTTTATAATTCTTTTATTTATTAAACTCTCCAGATTCATCCTTCATCTTTCTGGGTCTTACCTTGTTCCTGTAGCATCGTGCTGGGTTTAACTTAAGAGACACGTACCAGTAGGAGAGGGAAGGGGAGACAAAAGGAGCCATGCTCTTTTCTTTCTGATTGAGGGTTCCATTCATTTCTTTTCTTTTAAAGATCGAATCTCTTTGGGCTCCAGGAGCCATTTTCTTACTCCGCCAAGCTCGGGATGCTTGGGTCTCACATCAGTGAATATTCCCTTGCTGAACTCACTAGTGCCTGTGCCGTCCTCTCTTGTCAGCACTCTGATGTTGGCCAAGACAGGAAGTGGGGAGGGCTGCTGGTAGGAAAAGAAATATTTTTGGGGGAGGAAAGAGCATTTCATGTAGGGAAAGTGTTTGAAGAAAGGGCAGCTGGAATGTAGAGACAGATGAAGGAAGGGCGGAACAGAGGAGGAGGCTGATGTCAGATCATAAGTCAGAGGATAAAGTAAATAACCTTCCTCCTCCATGTGTGTCTCCCTTTGGGGAGGGGTGCTGCTCAGCATCTGGGGAGCTCCTCACTTTGGGTCTTGCTTGATGACCAGCTGTCCTCTTATTGCAATGGTCCAGTGGATAGTTCATGAAGTGTGAGGAAGCCAAGGATCACGGTTAACTCTCAGTTTTTGCTTCCTGAAATCCATGAAGACCAATTGCTTTATTTAAATCCTCGATTGCTACCAAGAACTTAATGACCGATCAATAAATAAATAAACATTTAGAAGTTGGCTGACAAACTGCCCCTAGATTTCCTTCAGCCCCACAGTAGAGTCAGATTAGGCCTTTGGTAAGGAGCCCAGGCAGTCGAAGCCACAGAGTTCAGCACTCAGGAGTCACTGTCTTTAGCAATACATTCAGGACAGCACTGCACTGATGTGGGTAGGAGGAAAGACATTTGAGACAAGCCAGAATTGGTGTCCCATTTTGATGTGGGAGTGTCATATATCAATCTGTTGATTTCATTGGTTAAGCAATAAAGAAACTCCTTGGCCCTGATAGGTTAAAACATAGGTGGGAGGAGTAAACAGAATAGGATGCTGGGAGGAAGAGGAAGTGAGCTCAGACTCTGCTCTGCTCCCAGAGAGACCTGACAGCTCTGCCCTCTGGAGCAGAGACGCCAGGCTCCCCTCTCCAAGGAAGCTCCGACCCAGGATAGACGGAGGCTATAATCTTCCTGGTAAGCGCACCGTGGGGTGCTTACACACATTACTAGAAATGGGCTAGTCCAGGTGCGATAATTAGCCTAGAAGAGGCTAGATAGAAATGGGCCAAGCAGTGCTTAAATGAATACAGTTTGTGTGTTGTTATTTCGGGGCATAAGCTAGCAGGCGGCCGGGGTGCTGGAGACGCAGCCCTGCCGCTCCATATTTCAACACCATTTGTCATGCAAGGGTGTTGCTTTCAACGCATAGCTGGTATAAAACATTTTAATATGCAGTAGCTGGAGACTGACATGCAATATTTCCATTCATGAGAAGGTTCTTTGTTTTCTGTAGACGGATTGCTGTACAGGATTCAAGTTAAGCTGCTGCTACCTTTACTTCTGGTCTGCCCACAAAGGAATTTCACAGCTAAGCTTACCAACAGTTTACTTTTCCTCAGAGAAGGAGGGGGCAGGAAGAGTTGTGGGACAATGGTTTGTACCCTGTCCATCATATTTTAATAAAATGCTGATTAGCCAGTAGCTAAGGCAGGAAGTTGAGGCAGGGCAACGAGAATTCTGGGAGAAGAAAGCTCAGTCTGGAGTTGTGACCCACCGCAGAGGAAGCAAGATGTGACTGCCTCAACAGAAATGGTACCAAGCCATATGGCTAACATTGACAAGAATTATGGGCTAATATAAGTTATAAGAGTTAATAAGAAGCCTGAGCTAATAGGCCAATTAGTTTATATTTAATGTAGACCTCTGTGCATCTATTTGAAACTAAATGACTGACTGTGGGACCTGGTGGGACAGAAACCTCAGTCAACAAGGGAGGGTCACGGGACCCTCACCTGAGTAGTCAGTCACCTTCCCAAACAGTTGTATGTAATTATGCCCTATCTCATGTAGTATTGGGAAAGAGCTAGAGGATATAGGTAGGGATGGATAAGGGAAACCAACATCCCTGCTTCTTTAAAGTTACCCATTAAAATTTTATGCTAGTATGTTTTTTTTATTTTTTAAAGAACTTAGGATTTATTTATTTATTTATTTATTTATTTATTTATTTTTTGAGGCAGGATTTCTCCATGTACCAGCCCTAGCTGTCCTTGAACTAACTCTGTAGAGTAGGCTGGCCTCGAACTTACAGAGATCCACCAGCCTCTGCTGGGATTAAAGGCGTGCACCACCACAACCAGGCTATTTATTTATTTATTTTAACATAATTCTTTATTGATTCTTTGGGAATTTCACATTATGCATCCAATTCCACTGATCTTCTAGTCCCTCCATGTCATCTCCTCACCCCTGCAGTATGTCCCCCAATTAATTAGAAACAAAACAAAACAAAAAAGATGAACAATCCCCACCCCAATCTTCCATCCCTCCAACACCTTTTCACTCCTCTGAGTGGCATTGGGAGCTGTGGTGTGTCACACAGTATACCCTTTTGTCCAATCAGCACCACCTACAAAATGTTCATTTCAATGAGTCATTGGTCTGGTTCAAGGCCTCTGGCACACCATTGTCACTGGACCCTCAGGAAAGCTCCTCTCAGATATCCCACTGTTGCCCCCAGTCCTGGAATCCTGTGGTTACTTTCTGCAGGACCACTCCCTTTACATTCTTCAGCAGGTCATTGGTGGGGTAGATGTTAGCTCGGGTCAACTCAAGGCCAGGATGTGGGTCTGGGTGGTAGTTGAGCTGGTAGATCTGGGCCACTGGAACCACATCCTTCAGGCAAGGTGTCGTAAGCCACACATTGGGGTGATATCTGTTGGGGTCCAGCCTCCACAGGTACATACATTCCAGGGTAGGGGTGTGTGGATTAGAAATGTTAGGCAGAATAGACAGAGATACAAAAAAGATGTAGGATAGTACCCCGAGGGCAACTCAATCCACCCATGTTTATTTTCCATAGGCTTATTTATATATTCCAATCCAAAAATGGGGGAAGAAGGCAAAAGACTGCTTTAACATGACATAAAGGACAACCAGAACAATTACTTGCTTCAATATTTGAGGCCTCAAGCCACTATTTCCCGAGTTAAGCATTCTGCTGTTTTAGGCAGGAAATGCAGCAACTACACCTTAGACCAACTATGCAGTAGGCAGCCACTCCCTGGGTCAAACCTCCTGTTTTTTTTTTAAGATTTATTTATTCATTATATATACAACATTCTGCCTCCATGTATGCTCACATGCCAGAAGAGGCGCCAGATCTCATTACAAATGGTTGTGAGCCATCACGTGGTTGCTGGGAAATGAACTCATGACTTATGGAAGAGCAGCCAGTGCTCTTAACTACTGAGCCATCTCTCCAGCCCCCAAACCTCCTGTTTTAAAATGAAGGAGCAGAATAGGATTGAATTCTTTGCCCTTTAGTCAAGGTGGAGCAGATCCACCTCTATGGGCTATCTTAATGTCCAAAACACCAAGTCACCACACCCTAGGTCAGGATACATTCTTTGTGGCCACACCTGCTGTCAACAACTTTGAAAAACTAAAAATAGGCTTAAACTCCCACCTTTAGTCAAGGTGGAACAGGACTCACATGTGTGGACCCCCACAGCAAGGAACAGAGATGGTTCTTCTAGGCCCATGACATTGGAGCCAGCTCTCCCATACCCATGGTGAGGGGGGGCATTTCTCCCAAGTGCAGGAGCTGGTTCTCCCATAGGGGTATGGGGTCAGCTCTTACTGCAGTGTCCAGCAAGGGTCAGGGCCAGCTATCTCAGGCCAGTGAGGGTTGGGGCAGGCTCAGTATGGCCTTTGGATTTCAACATGAGTGTTCCTATTACACCCACAGTAACACAGGGCATGGATATCATCACAGACCCTAGCTGCAGCAGGAACACAGAACCAGGCATGCCCTTGGCAGCAGCTTGGGTGCAGATATCACCACGGCCCTGGGTGGCTACACAGACCACCCATATCAGGATGGCTCTGGTGGCAGCAAGGCTCTCGGGTGGCTATTCAGATGCCAAGCATCTGCTCATTTCCCAGAGAAATCAACCCAGACCCTGGTTGGTGCTGGGTCATGGTGGCAGCCTGGGCCCAGATGACACCATGGCCCCATATGGTAGTGCTAGCCCCCCAGCTCAAACATGGCTCCAGTGGTGGTATAGCCCTCAGATACCAACGTGGTCATAGGTTACAGCCTAGATCCTGGGCATCTTTGTGGCCTTTGGTGGTTCCATAGCCCATGGACATCAATACAGACACTGGCTGTAGGCTATGGTCCCAGGTGACAATTAGACTACCTAGATCAACATGGTCCTGGAGGTAGCACAGCCCTTGGAAAACAACATAGCCACAGGATTTGGCCTAGATCCCAGGCATCCATGTGGCCTTTGGTGGTACCACAGGTGATGGACATCAACACCATGGACCATGAGAGGACCATGGACCAGACATGGTCCTTGTCAGCATCCCAGGCTTGGACATCATCATGGCCCCAGGTGGCAGTACAGGCCACCCAAATTGGCATGGCCCCCATAGAAGAGTGGCCGTTGGACCCCAACATGGCCCCAGGTAGTGGCCCAGACCTCTGACATTGCCTTTGATAGTATCATGAGTCACAGATATCAACACAGACCCTGGCTGTGGTAAGGCCATGGACCCAGACATGGTCCTCAACAGCAGCCTTGATACCATGACCCCAAATGTCATCATAGGCCTCTCATATTGGTATGGCCCTGGTGGTGACATGGCCCTTGTGTGCTAAACTGGCCACAGGTTGCAGCCTAGATCCTGGTCACCCATTATCTTAGTCAGGGTTTGTATTGCTGTGAAGACACCATGACCATGGCAACTCTTTTTTTTTTTCTTGGTTTTACGAGACAGGGTTTCTCTGTAGCTTTGGTGCTGGTCCCGGAACTAGCTCTTGTAGACCAGGCTGGCCTCGAACTCACAGGGATCCTCCTGCCTCTGCCTCCCGAGTGCTGGGATTAAAGGTGTGCACCACTACCACCCGGCCATGGCAACTCTTATAAAGGAAAACATTTAACTGAAGTGACTTATAGTTCAGAGGTTTAGTCAATTATCATCATAGTATAGGACAAGGCAGTGTGCAGGCAGACAGTACTGGAGAAGGAGCTGAGAATTCTACATCTTGATCTGAAAGCAACAGGAAGTAGACTGAGATACTAAGAGTAGCTTGAGCATAGGAGATCTCAAAGCCCACCCCCACAGTGACACACTTCCTCTGCCAAGGCCATACTTCTTAATGCCACTCCCTATGAGATTATGGGAGCCAATTACATTCAAACCACCACACCCATGCTCCTGCCCTTAGGACTCTGGATAATTAAAATGAATTCATTGGCTCTTCTGGATGGGCCTTGGAGGAATCATACCTCAGTTTGTTTTGGGGTCTTTCAGAGTAGGTAGACATAGTTTATGTCTTCCAGGCAAGGGGTTTTAGCATTCAGGCTTTTGTTTTTCCTCTGAATTGAGCTTCTGCACCCTCAGTTGGATAAAGTATCATTCAAATTCCATGTTGTCGGCCCTTAGTCTGGAATATAACATGCAAAAATGGTAAAACCAGTGTTTGTTGCTTTCCGGTGTTCACAGCCTCCTCAGTGCAAGTCAGTCTGTATTTAATCTTTTCCAAACACAACATATTTACAGATTTCCCCACCTAATGTCACAAAGCTTCCATTTATTCTTTATCAACGACTCTGTAAACCACTAATGCAACACACACACACACAACACATACACATACACATACACACACAGAGTTCTACATGCGTGTTGCACATCACCCACATACTGATATTGATTTAGCTTTTACTATAACCTGTGAAATTAGCTGACCCCATTTTACACACGAGAGAATTTAAGCCCTAATCTGAATCCAGATGTATCTGGCTAGACCTCTGCCGAACCATTGTATCACAAAATCATCAGACTTGTCTTTCATTTCTCTATTCTGTGGTCTCTCAGCTGTGTCATGTTTACAGTATTTTGGAATTAAAGACATCTCTACTTAATGGTGACAAAAGCATAAGAAAATATATAAGAAATAATGAATTGAAGAAATAGTTAAATAAATGTAAAATTTAAGTCACTAAAGGAAATTATGGGCATTTTTTCTATCTTTACTTATTTAATGCATATGGCTATTTTGCCTGCATGTGTATCTGTGTACCACATGAGTGTCTGGTGCCTACAGAGGCCAACAAAGGGTGTTGGATTCTCTGAGACAGTTGTGAGTCACCATGTGGGTGCAGGGAACTGAACATGCTTATTTCGAAGAACAGCCAGTTTTAACCACTGAGCTATCTCTCTAGCCTGCACCACATGTTCTTCAATGAGTCTTCCCTTTGAGTAGATTGATGGCTTGGTGATTTCCGCTCGTCTAGAGGATCACAGTTCAGTTCCCAGCTCACAACCCCCTGTAACTCCAGGTCCACGACATCTGGAACTCTCCTCTGGCCACATGTATGCACACAGTTACACAGACATATAAATAAATCTTTAAAATAAGGAACTGGATTAGGAGCCTTTTTAAACATCAGGGGTTTGCTAATGCAGTAAACTGGATGCCAAGTCAGGAGGTAGGATTTGAATTTCAAATCCTACCTAGTTTTTTCAAGGTTGAAGTGGGAGGATCACAGTGATTTTGAGGACAGCTGGGCTGCATAGTGAGGTCCAGGGAAAGCCTGGAGTATGAAATGAGAGCTTCTCTTAAAACTAAACAAATGAAAATAAAATAAAATGCTAGTCACTTCAGCTCTCAGCAGGTGGAGGCAGGATGAGCTGGAGTTCAAGTTTGAGGCCAGGCTGGGATTCTCGAGCCTTGTCTCACTCCTCCATTTCTATTGTTACTATGAATTATATATATTTGGGCAAATAATTTAGCATATCATCTTAATCCTCTGTCTTCTTATGTTGTAAACTTCACTATCTAAATCACAGAAAACATTAAGGGTTCTGGGGCATTATAGAAATGCAGGTGTTACTTACTTAGGGCTCTAGAGGAGGCCAGAAATAGGAGAAATAAGACCTGTGTCCCTATAAGCAGACCACTGTCAGAATGACAGTTTTAATCATGATGGCAATTTTTATATCTGTTCAATTTTCTCACTTTTGTATTCTGACAGGATGTGAAATCATGGTATATTTTCAGTACAAGAAGCTGAAATAAGTTATCCAAGGTCAGAGAGATATCAGACATAAAACTTGAATTTATTTCTCCCTTGCCTAGAGTATTCCCCTCTTCAGAATACCTTTGCTTAGCACCATTTATGGTGAAAAATGTAACTTCGGCATCTGTGGCTAAGTTTAGCAACACTGCAAAGAAGACATCGAGGGGATATATTTATAGAAAGGCCTGCTTAGCATGAATTGTTATCTATTTTGGGGTGAAAGGCATTCCTAGAGCTCTCGCAGATTAGTCACCACTCAGGGGAAAGCCTGGGATGACCTTCCTGAAATCCTTCCTAGATATCTCAGCTTTGGATTTATATCTGGAAGTGTCCACACTGTGGACCAGCAAGTCCTCAGGAGACAGTAGTGCCTGACAAGGCAACGGATGGTGTGGGAGGCAACAGGGAGTTGTTTGCCACTCCCATATAAAGCTCATGGTAGATATGACTTCAATCCCAGCATTCAGGAGGCTAAGGTAAGGGGATCGCTACTTGTCTCGGGCCAATCTGGGCTACAGTCACTTTCAGGCCTGACTGGGTTACTTCAAAAAAATAAAAACCAAAAACAGGACTGGAAAGATGGCTCAGTGGGTAAAGGAACATACTGCCAAACTTGATTATCTGAGTTTAATCCCTGGGACACACATGGCAGAAGGAGAAAGCCTACTTCCATAGGTTATCCTCTGAAATAAATAAATAAATACAAATTATAAAAAATTTAAAAATCAAAAGATATGAAGACTAGAGGCATAAGTTGCTTAAGTACAAAATATTTTTTTAGCTGTATTTGTATAACTGAAAGGATTTAAGCAAAATATCAAGAGTAAGCACACTGTTTTGTATGAAACCCTATAGTGTATTTTGTTGCTCTTTGTTGAGACAAGATCTGGTATAGGCCTAGATGGCCTCAAACGTTTTATGTAACCTACACTAACTTGATCCTCCTCAGTGTTGGGATTCTAGTTAAGCCCCATTGTGCCTGGCTTTACTGTGTATTTCGACAGAGAAACCCAGCCAAATGAATTATTGATAAGATAGCACAACTTATTCTTACTTATACATGGAGAGGAACTGGTTTAATGTCTTATAATTTGCTCTGATCCTCCAGCTACTTCATCCTGGAAGAGAAGGAATGATCTGTTATTTTGTTGCAGGTGAGGGAAGAACTGTATTTGTGTGCTCCTGTACCTATTTGTGGTAGGTATCATTTGGCACATCTTTCTAATCCCCAAGAACTAGTAAATACATATTTACTTGAATACCTTGGGATGGTTTACAGGCAACAGACTGCCTATGTCTGGTCTCAAGTAAGCCCATGGTTTAGCCAATGAGCCTTTTCTTTCTCTAAGGATTAAGAGAGAAAAATAAAGTCAGTATAGACAGAGGCTTTACTTGGAGATGACCATGGCTTCCCTCTACTGAGGACAGAAAAGAGACAATTGTCCTGCAGAAAGAGAAGTAGAGGGTGAGTCCAAATTTGTGCGAAGCCAAGCCCAGCAACAGCTCAATTTTAATTTGGGATTCTCTTTAGCTGTGCGTGCCACTGCCAGCCTTAGGCATGACTGGTATTGGATGGTCAGCAACACAGTATGTCCAAGTGCAGTCCACAGAAAAGTGAGATCAAAAGGCAGTCAGTAGAGTTTTGAAATATATATATATGTATATATATATATATACATACATACATACATACAAACCAGGAAGTTGAACTGTTCCAACTTTGTAACACAATGGGCGGCTTGTTTGTTGTTTGTCCCGCCAGGTACCCCACAACTGTTTAGCCCCAAAGAAAATCACACATAGGTTTTTATAAATTATAAGCTGATTGGCCCATTAGCTCTAGCCTCTCACTGGCTAACTCTCACATCTTGATTAACCCATTTGTCTGATCTATGTTAGCCATGTGGCTCAGTACCTTTTTTCAGTGGGGCAGATCACATCCTGCTGCTTCAGTGGTCTGGGCAGGAGAGGGAGGAATCAGCTTCCTCCTTCCCAGAATTCTCCTCTTCTCATTACATTATTACTACTTCCTGTTTGGTTTTTCCGCCTATATTTCCTGCCTGGCCAATCAGCGTTTATTTATAACATGATTGACAGAATACAGACAATTCTCCTGCACCACAACTTAACGTGCCAGGCTTTGTTAACTCCCCATGGGAGGTCTTATCCTTCTGGAGGAATGGATAGAGGATGGATTATAGGGGACGGGGAAGATAGAGGAATGGAGGGAGGGGGAACTGTTGCTGGTATGTAAAATAAAAAAAATTTAAACAAATTAATTAATGAAAATTACATTTAACTGGGCTGGAAAAATGGCTCAGCAGTTAAGAGTGCTTGCTTCTCTTTCAGAAGACCTGATTTTGGTTCCCAGTACCCACTCTAGGCAACTCTCAACTGTCTGTTCTCCAGCCCCAGGCAATATGGCCTTCACAGGCATCTGAACACAACACACACACAGGCAGAGATCTGCCTGCCTCCGACTCTCAAATACTGGGATTAAAAGTATGTGCCATCATGCCCAGCTTGTTGATGTTTAGAGACAGGGTCTCACTATGTAGCCCCACCTAGCCTGGAACTCATTACATAGACCAACCAGGCTGGGCTTGTACTCAACAGAGATTGGATTGCCTCTGTCTCCCATTGGTAGGATTAAAGGCATACTTCATCATACCTGACTAAAATTTTAGTTATAAAAATTACACGTGTGAAGCACATATCTTAGTTAAGGGAGCCACCTTAGGGTTGGCAAGAGACTTGAACCTAGAGTGGCTCCCAGGAGCCCAAGGCAATGTCCCCAGTTAGTCCCTTGGGAAGCTGAGGATAGGGAACCTGAAATGACCCTATCCTATAGCAATACTGACGAATATCTTGCATATCACCATAGAACCTTCATCTGGTGATGGATGGAGATAGAGACAGAGACCCACACTGGAGCACTGGACTGAGCTCCCAAGGTCCCAATGAGAAGCAGATGGAGGGAGAACACGAGCAAGGATGTCAGGACCACGGGGGGTGCACCCACCCACTGAGACAGTGGGGCTGATCTATTGGGAGCTCACCAAAGCCAGCTGGACTGTGACTGAAACAGCATGGGATAAAACCGGACTCTCTGATCATGGCGAACAATGAGGACTGATGAGAAGCCAAGGTCAATGGCAAGGGGTTTTGATCCTACTTCATGTTCTGGCTTGGTGGGAGCCTAGCCAGTTTGGATGTTCACCTTCCTAGACATGGACGGAGGGGGGAGGACCTTGGACTTTCCACAGGGCAGGGAACCCTGACTGCTCTTTGGACTGGAGAGGGGGGGAGAGGAATGGGGGGAGGGGGAGAAGAGTGGGGGGAGGGAGAGGGAAATGGGAGGCTGGGAGGAGGCGGAAACTTTTTTTTTCCTTTTCTCAATAAAAAAATAAAAAAGTTAAAAAAAATAAAAAATTACACGTGTGTGTGTATGTCCATGTGTACACTCATGTTTTCTTTTAAAAATTTTTCCCTTTTATTGAAGATAGAGTCTCATAAAATTTTTGTTGATTATAGTTTCCTTTCCTTCTGCTTCTTGTAGTTCTTCCCCATCTCCTCTTCCCTCCAGATCCACTCTCTTTCTCTCTATCATTAGAAAAGAACAGGTTTGTCAGGTGGTGAGGGTGCACGCCTTTAATTTCAGTACTCAGAAGGCAGAGACATCTGGATCTGTGTAAGTCTGTGTGAGCCTGGTCTACAGGGCAAGTTCCAGGACAGGCTCCAAAGCTACAGAGAAACCCTGTCTCAAAAACCCACCCACAAAAAGAAAGAACAGGCTTCTAAGAGATAACAACCAATTATGACAAAATAATAGTAAGACCATCACTTGATAGTTTGGATGAAGCAAACCAACAGAAGTAAGAGTCCCAAGAGCAAGCACAAGAGTCAGAGACCTAATGGTTCACACACTCAGCAGTCTCATAAAGCAAACTAAACTGAAAGCTACAGTATATGCATAAAGGACCTGATGCAGACCTGTGTAAGTCCTGTGCTTACTGCTTTAGTCTCTGGAAATTCATATGAACTTAGCTCATGTTGATTCAGAGGGCCTTGTTCTCCTGATGTCCTCCATCCCCTCTGACTCTTACCCACTTTCTGCCTCCTATTCTGCATGGTTCTCTGATCTCTGGGTTGAGGAAGATTTGATGGAGATGTCCCACGTAGAGCTGTGTGTTCCAAGGACTCTCTCTGAGCAATATTAGTTGTGTGTTTCTACATCTATTCCAACTGTTGAAGGAGGAAGATTCTCTGATGGTGACTGAATAAGGCACCGATCTATGGATATAACAAACTTAATTAGAAATAATTTTATTGATACTATTTTTAAAGACCAGTACTATTTGGTCTTACCCTAGGTTTCTGAGCTGTCTTGTCTCTGGTTCTTGGTCATTTAATCAATGTTGAGTATAGGCTCCATCTCATAGAGTTTACCATAAACCAAATAAGACAAAAGGGGTTAGCTGCTCTCAAAAGTTCCGTGTCACCATTGCCCCAGCATATCTTGCAGACAGGGGCAGATTGTAGGCCAAAGTTTTGTGGCTGGATTGTTATTTATAGTTCTCCTTTGGTAGCCTGGAGAGTATCTTCCTGCATCAAAAGCACTAAAACATGGGTATATTTGCTGGTTTTGTGTGTCAACTTGACACAAGCTAGAGTTATCAGAGAGGAAGAAACCACAGTTGAGGAAATGTCTCCATGAAATCCAGCTGTAAAGCCTTTTCTAAATTAGTGATCAATGGAGGAGGGCCCAGCCCATATTGGGCAGTGTCATACCTGGGCTATTGGTCCTGGGTTCTATAAGAAAGTGGACTGAGCAAACCATGAGAAGCAAGGCAGCAAGCAGCACCCCTTATGGCCTCTGCATCAGCTCCTGCCTCCAGGTTTTTGCCCTGTTTGAGTTCCTGTCCTGACTTCCTTCAGTGATGAACAGTGATGTGGAAGTGTAAACCAAATAAACCCTTTCCTCCTCAACTTGCTTTTTGGTTGTGGTGTTTTGTCATAATAATAAAAACCCTAAGACAATACAGGTGAAGGCTCTATGTAGGCACCAGTTCGACTTCTCCATGTTCAATGAGTTGTGTGGGTGTTACCCTCATCAATGGATCACTAATGTCACTTTGCAGACAGCAACTCATTGTTTAATCAACAGCCTGGATTGTTTGGTGGGTTTCCATGGGAACCCTCTTGGTCAACAACTCAATTAAATGCAACTCAGTGCTGCTACTAGAAGCCTCATTTGGTAACAAGAGATGGCCAGTTCAGACTTTGTATCTATCATTATTGGGAAACCTCATTAGGATTGCCTTCATATATTTTAGGAAGTTTCCACTGCACTAGGTTTCCATATCATGCCTCAAATACCCCTCAATGTACCACAATTTCTTTAGCCATTCCTCAGTTGAGAGACATGTAGGTTGTTTACAGTTTCTGGCTATTATAAATAAATCAGCAATGAACATAGTTGAGCAAGTGTTCTGTGGTAGGATGGGGCATCCTTTGCCCAAGAGTGGTATTACTGAATCTTGAGGAAGGTGGGTTCACAACCTTCTGAGGAACCGTGATATTGATTTCCATAGTGGTTGCATGAGTTTGCACTCTGGCAAAGCATGAGTGTTCCCTTTATACCACATCTTCACCATCATGAGCTGTCATTTGTGTTAACTGATCTTAGCCATCCTGATAGGTATATGATTGAATCTCAAAGTAGTTTTGATTTGTATTTCCCTGGTAGCTAAGAATGTTGCACATTTCTTTGTTTCTTAGCCATTTGAGCTTCCTCTATTCCTTTTAGAGATGTACCCCATTTTAAAATTGAATTATTTGTGATTTTTTGATAGCTAGTTTCTAGAGTTCTTTATATATTTTGGATATTAGTCCTCTATCAGGTGTACAGTTGGAAAAAATTTTCCCATTTTGTAGGCTGCCGCCTTTTCCAAGTTACAGTACCCTACACCTTGCAGAAGCTTTTCAGTTTCATGAAGTACCATTTATTAATTGTTTATCTTAGTGTTTGTGCTATCAGTGTTCTGTTCAGGAAGTCTCCAGTGCCAATGAGTTCAAGGCTATTCCTCACCTTCTCTTCTTTCAGGTTTAGTGTGTCTGGTTGTATGTTGAGGTTTTGATCCTTTTGAAGTTGAACTTTGTGCAGGGTGATAAGTATGGCTATATTTGCATTCTTTTACATGGAGACATCCATTTGTTGAAGGTGCTGTCTTTTCTCCAGGCACACCCATGTTTCTATATGTGTGTTCCCAAGTGCACAAACTCGTGGATATAGAACTCATAAAACAACTTATGGTAAACAGTTCTCTACTTCCACCATGTGAATTCATGAATTAAACTCAGGTCATCTGTAGTTAGATTTTTCTGCAGACCCTTCACGACTTAATGACTGGGGAGGTTGGCCAATAGCTTAGGCTTGTTTCTAACTAATGTTTATAACTTAAATTAACCCACATCTTTTACTTTATGATGCTTACAGGGCTTAATAACCTTTAATTTAAAAATCCCATGCTTTTTGCTTTCTATCCCTGGTGTCTCCTCACAGCTCCATCCTTCTTCTTCCTAGTGTTCTCTGTGCTCTGACAAATTCTGCTTAGCCATTTACTATTGAGCCTTTTATTAAACCAGAGTAACACATGTTCACAGTGTACAAAAAGATTATTCCACAACATTTCCTCATTTTTGTCTAAACAAAAAGGAGAGGTTTTAACCCTAACATAGTAAAATATATACAATAAGAACAATTATCAAGCAAGGATTACATTTACAATATCCAGTCCCTTTGTATTTGGCAGATTCAAAGAAAATACTCCATTATCTATTCTCTGTTGGTGAGTCCAAAGTTTTGTACCTAAATTACTTAGTATCACAACCGAGGAAAAGTATAGATTAACTAACTAGTCTTCAATTCTATCA
The DNA here is from genome assembly GCF_014885135.2 of Alexandromys fortis. Lineage (NCBI taxonomy): Eukaryota > Metazoa > Chordata > Mammalia > Rodentia > Cricetidae > Alexandromys > Alexandromys fortis. The sequence goes on from NW_026068101.1 coordinate 394,659, forward strand.
AAGAACTCAGAAGGATATAATATTACTTGAATAAACAAAGCAAATTATAAGCAACTTCCAAAAAATACAGAAAGAATAGAGAGCTATCTGGATGCCTGGACAGTCACTCCAAGGTTCCTCTCCAATGTTGGAGCACTTATTTTAAGTCTATAGGCTAATAATATTTTCACAGACTTTTTCTGTGAGGCAGGAATTTTTGAAGGATTGTCCTACCCTATATTGACAAAATTTGGCAATTGCTTTCTTTTGTGTCCTGCTTGTCCAGTTTGGACAGCATATTGTCAGTAGTCAAGGTAAGGGCAGTTTCTTGCCCAAATGACTAGTTTTTGCCAAAAGAAAAAGAACTCCATATGGACATTCTTCAATGCCCATTATCTTCTCTGAAGTAGATCTATGCTGCCAGGAGCAGACAGGTCTCATTGTCATAAAAAGCCTTATGTTTTAAAAAATATTTTAAATGTCATATTTTGTCTTTGAAGTATTTGAAGACCATCTATCTATCTAAAATATATCTCTGTATGACCTTGACAAGATATCTAATATAACTATAAGTTTGATTGTGAGAGATGACTAACAACTAATCTATATTTTAATATCATAAATAGCTTTTAAAGACTAAAACTTTACATAACCTTTTAAAATGAGCTGTATAGCCACAAAATCTTAAACAAGAGTAGAAACATATATACAGAATAAAAAGAATAACCTTAAATGTATACTGATATCAAAAATTCATACCAATGTAAAATATTTGAGAATAGTGGTTAAAAGTAGACCCTTTCATTTAATAATTTCTGTACTATATCTCCCCTTTATTCTTGACCATGACCAACAACAACTTGTAACCAAATTCCCAAACAATGACAAGCATCTATAACCCATCAATTGACCAAAAGTCATCCATCCCAGCCTTTGGGAATATGACTGTTGTGTTCTCTAGACTGCTCCCTGTTTGGAGGCTCTGGCATCTTTAGGAGACCCTGGGAAAATTGGGATAATGGTCAAGTCCTGGGAGCATTATCTGTATTATTTATTGTTCTGTTTCTGCACAATGGGAAAGTATAAGGTTTATTGGTAGCCCTGGCTAGAATAGTCTGCAAAGCTGGACCATCTCAGCCAGCAGCTGTTGAAGCTGTTCTAGGCACATAACTCTGAGAAAACTTCGACATAGGCACTCTGAGACTGGATCATCTGGACCACTCAGTTTCATTGGTCTCTGATCACCTTGCTCTGAAAACACATGAGTTTTCAAAGGTAACATTCATATATGCATTAACACAAGTATGGAATGTGTGGTGTGCACAAGTCAGTTAATGATGATATTTTTTGTTTTATGTTTGAGCAGGTAAAGATATCTGTCAACTTATAAGTCCATTTGCATTGTATAATCAAACTGTAATATAAGTCTCTATTCATGCCATATGAAAGGATGGTGTATAATCATAAGTCATGAGAACTCTCCAGCCAACACGATTTATCAAGTATCATCTCATCTCAGAGCTGTTCCCATGTTAAGGTATCAGTTTACATAGAACCTCTCCTATAGTCTTTTTTTTTTTTTTTGGCTTTCTACCCCATGTCTGTAGCCACCATAATCAGGAGGTCTCCCCCAATCAAATCCGATCTCTATTAATCTGGAAGGAATCATCTTTCACTTCTCATGGAAACCAAAGCAAAACCTCTCCCCCGATGCAACACATTGTCCAACTTACATTTTGAAGTTAAGACATGTTTTAAATATATATGTTGGTTTAAGTTAGTAGTTTCCATAATCTCAAGTCTCTCAGCAACTATTGTTTTTAAACATTAGCATTTTTATAAATTCAGTTAACAAGACATCCTATAGGATCCAGACTCCCAGTGCATTTTATATCCTTACATGCCTTTTTTTATTGCTTTACACTACCCTTAAATGCTTTACTATTATTTTTAAACTATTTCTTTTTTCATGACTGTCTATACCCATTTTTACTAAGTCTATGCACATTATTAAATACACTATAACCTATTTAAAGATTTTTCTGTCTGAACTTGCTTTACTACGTATTTGCAGCCTTTTCTGTCTGCATGAGTAAAACCTTAAACCACCACATGACTTAGTTCATGGCAGCTCAAACATGCAGGTACCTGCTGGGAGATGTGTCTCTTTATCACCACTGGCATGATAGATGAGACTAGGAAGCCATTTTTGTTTCTGTTTTTGCGTGTTTAGAACCATTTTTAAAAAGCTTTTTTTAGGTCTTATGTGGACATGACACTGGGTGCCATTTGTAGGCGGGTTTTTCTGTCCCAATAGCCAGTTCCCAAATCATGACATGGGGACTTATTTTTAATTATAAAAAGCTTTACCAATAGCTTAGGCTTATTTCTAACTAGCTCTTAAAACTTAAATTAACCCATATCTTTTAATCTACATTTTTAAAGATGGCCCAGTTACCTTTACTTTGTAAAGTCCATGATATTTGCTCTGCATCCCTATCATCTCTTCATGATTCTCAGCATTCTCTCTGCCCCACAAATCCTGCCTAGCTATTGGCCATTTGGCTTTTTATTAAACTAATCAGTGACACATATTCACAGTGTACAAAATAACAGTCATCAGGCTTGGCAGCAAGTGCTTTTAAGGGTGAGTAATCTCACCATTTCTCAGTCTTTTGTTCTCTTCTGGGCTCCAACTGATTAGATGAGGCCCACCTGGTCACCTAAAATACTCCTACAGAAAGATCCAGAATAATGTTTGCTCATATGTTTGGAAACAACCCCAGCTAAGTTGAAACATAAAACCATAACTACAGCAATTACCTATTCCTTCTAGTTTTTCATTGGTCTTAGTGATTGGATAATTTTAGAAAGTAGCATTATTAATCTTCCTTGACAAAAACTTTAAATGTAGCTTGCTAGTCACAACAAAAATTGAATGGACAGTATGTGTCTAACAGTTTTTTTGTGTGTCATAGTGATATTTTATTTGTTTTTTTAAATATAATTTTTATTGAAAAAAAATTTCCGCCTCCTCCCCGCCTCCCATTTCCCTCCCTGTCTCCCTTTTCCCTCTCCCTCCTCCCTCTCC